>NC_135337.1:99535819-99847069 GCF_023851605.1 Tamandua tetradactyla | reverse complement strand
CCCTCCACTTCGATTTTTTTGAAGAGTTTGAGGAAAATTGGTACTAATTCTTTCTGGAACGTTTGGTAGAATTCACATGTGAAGCCATCTGGTCCTGGACTTTTCTTTTTAGGAAGCTTTTGAATGACTAATTCAGTTTCTTTACTTGTGATTGGTTTGTTGAGGTCATCTATGTCTTCTTGAGTCAAAGTTGGTTGTTCATGTCTTTCCAGGAACCCGTCCATTTCTTCTAAATTGTTGTATTTATTAGCGTAAAGTTGTTCATAGTATCCTGTTATTACCTCCTTTATTTCTGTGAGGTCAGTAGTTATGTCTCCTCTTCCATTTCTGATCTTATTTATTTGCATCCTCTCTCTTCTTCTTTTTGTCAATCTTGCTAAGGGCCCATCAATCTTATTGATTTTCTCAGAGAACCAACTTCTGGTCTTATTGATTTTCTCTACTGTTTTCATATTTTCAATTTCATTTATTTCTGCTCTGATCTTTGTTATTTCTTTCCTTTTGCTTGCTTTGGGATTAGTTTGCTGTTCTTTCTCCAGTTCTTCCAAGTGAACAGTTAATTCCTGCATTTTTGCCTTTTCTTCTTTTCTGATATAGGCATTTAGGGCAATAAATTTCCCTCTTAGCACTGCCTTTGCTGCATCCCATAAGTTTTGATATGTTGTGTTTTCATTTTCATTTGCCTTGAGGTATTTACTAATTTCTCTTGCAATTTCTTCTTTGACCCACTCGTTGTTTAAGAGTGTGTTGTTGAGCCTCCAGGTATTTGTGAATTTTCTGGCATTCCGCCTATTATTGATTTCCAACTTCATTCCTTTATGATCCGAGAAAGTGTTGTGTATGATTTCAGTCTTTTTAAATTTGTTAAGACTTGCTTTGTGACCCAGCATATGGTCTATCTTTGAGAATGATCCATGAGCACTTGAGAAAAAGGTGTATCCTGCTGTTGTGGGATTTAATGTCCTATAAATGTCTGTTAAGTCTAGCTCCTTTATAGTAATATTCAGATTCTCTATTTCTTTATTGATCCTCTGTCTAGATGTTCTGTCCATTGATGAGAGTGGGGAATTGAAGTCTCCAACTATTATGGTATTTGTGTCTATTTCCCTTTTCAGTGTTTGCAGTGTATTCCTCACGTATTTTGGGGCATTCTGGTTCGGTGCATAAATATTTATGATTGTTATGTCTTCTTGTTTAATTGTTCCTTTTATTAGTATATAGTGTCCTTCTTTGTCTCTTTTAACTGTTTTACATTTGAAGTCTAACTTGTTGGATATTAGTATAGCCACTCCTGCTATTTTCTGGTTGTTATTTGCATGAAATATCTTTTCCCAACCTTTCACTTTCAACCTATGTTTATCTTTGGGTCTAAGATGTGTTTCCTGTAGACAGCATATAGAAGGATCCTGTTTTTTAATCCATTCTGCCAATCTATGTCTTTTGATTGGGGAGTTCAGTCCGTTAACATTTAGTGTTATTACTGTTTGGATAATATTTTCCTCTGCCATTTTGCCTTTTGTATTATATATATCATATCTGACTTTCCTTCTTTCTACACTCTTCTCCATACCTCTCTCTTCTGTCTTTTCGGTTCTGACTCTAGTGCTCCCTTTAGTATTTCTTGCAGAGCTGGTCTTGGTCACAAATTCTCTCAGTGACTTTTTGTCTGAGAATGTTTTAATTTCTCCCTCATTTTTGAAGGACAATTTTGCTGGATATAGGAGTCTTGGTTGGCAGTTTTTCTCTTTTAGTAATTTAAATATATCATCCCACTGTCTTCTAGCCTCCATGGTTTCTGCTGAGAAATCTACACATAGTCTTATTGGGTTTCCCTTGTATGTGATGGATTGTTTTTCTCTTGCTGCTTTCAAGATCCTCTCTTTCTCTTTGACCTCTGACATTCTAACTAGTAAGTGTCTTGGAGAACGCCTATTTGGGTCTAATCTCTTTGGGGTGCGCTGCACTTCTTGGATCTGTAATTTTAGGTCTTTCATAAGAGTTGGGAAATTTTCAGTGAAAATTTCTTCCATTAGTTTTTCTCCTCCTTTTCCCTTCTCTTCTCCTTCTGGGACACCCACAACACGTATATTTGTGCGGTTCATATTGTCCTTGCGTTCCCTGATACCCTGTTCAAATTTTTCCATTCTTTTCCCGATAGTTTCTGTTTGTTTTTGCAATTCAGATGTTCCATCCTCCAAATCACTAATTCTATCTTCTGTCTCTTTGAATCTATCATTGTAGGTATCCATTGTTTTTTCTATCTTTTCTACTTTGTCCTTCACTTCCATAAGTTCTGTGATTTGTTTTTTCAGTTTTTCTATTTCTTCTTTATGTTCAGCCCATGTCTTCTTCATGTCCTCCCTCAATTTATCGATTTCGTTTTTGAAGAGGTTTTCCATTTCTGTTCGTATATTCAGCATTAGTTGTCTCAGCTCCTGTATCTCATTTGAACTATTGGTTTGTTCCTTTGACTGGGCCATATTTTCAATTATTTGAGCATGATCCTTTATCTTCTGTTGGCGTCTGCGCATTTTGACAGATTTCCCTGGGTATTGGATCCAAAAGTTTGGAAGATTTTCCTATGAAATCTCTGGGTTCTGTTTTTCTTATCCTGCCCAGTAGGTGGCGCTCGTGGCACACGTTTGTCTGCGGGTCCCACCAGTAAAAGGTGCTGTGGGACCTTAAACTTTGGAAAACTCTCGCCGTCCGGGGGGTTCGCTAGCCGAAGCGGCTTGAGCTGGGTCGGGGTCCGAATGCAGGGAGGGTTGCTGGTCGCCGCAGCCGGGGAAAGAGCCCGTCCGAATTTCCTAGTCGGCCCTGGGCGACAAGTGTGGCGGGAGGACGCCAGCGGCAGCAGCCCGCCCGAGAGAGTGCACGTTCCCCGGGAGTCACGGGTTTGGAAGGGGCCTCCCCCACCCGTCACCGTTCTCCGCAGCCTGGGGATTTCCGATCCAATACTCTCAGTTGGTCCGGGGGGCTGTGCGTGGTGTGGGCGCCAGCCGCCTTGGTTTCAGGGGACTGCCTCTCCAATTCTCCCAGCTGGCCCGGGAAGGGGGAAGGGAGTAACTCCGGCCGCTTGCCACCCCGCCCGGTGAGGCCCGCGCGCCTCGGCGATCTCACCCCAGCTGCTTCTCTCAGCCAGCCAGCCGTTCCAGGATGGGGTACGTTGTCTTTTTTATCTCTGTTGTGGCTTTGGGCACTTTCTGTATCGTTTCTACTCCCCTAGTAGCTGTCCTGGAGAAGAAACTAAGATCCGCGCGTCTTACTAAGCCGCCATCTTCCAGGAAGTCCTGTAGGGTTATTCTCTCTTTACTTATTAATTGCATTTAGTTTTTCACCTGACTAAAATGTAATGTTTGTAACACAAATTCCATGTTTTTTCTTTATTCAATGTCAAACACTCAGCACAATGATGGGAATACAATCAGTATTTTCTATAAGGATGAATAAGGAGATTAAATGTGCCCTAAATAATTATTGTGCTCTAGGGATTTGATGTGGATTCAGATGATAGCAATTAAACAGGCATATCCTTTTCCACATTAACTTAGACTGTTGCAAGAAACTTACTGTAGTAATCAAGGTTATCCAGAGAAACAGAACCAGCAGGAGATATCTATAAATATGATTTTACAAAACTGTCTCACATAACTCTATGGATGTATAAGTCCAAATTCCATAATGCAAGCAGTAGCTGACAACTCCAATGAAAGTCAATACTGAACTCTCCAGAAGTGGCTGGCTGGCTGAAAAAGACATGAAAGTTCTCTTCTCCCTATAAAGTCTTCAAGTAATGGGATTAAATGCAACTTATTGGTTTCACTCTTTGTGGAAGTCATTCCCTTATTTGATCATATATGTAATTGGCCACAGATGCCATAAATTGATGATTTAATAAACCAACCTTCTGATTTATTAGCCAACCATGAAATTTCTTTGCAGTAATGATTATGCCAGTGCTTACTTGACCAGGGAACTGGGCACCCTTACCTGGTCAACATGAAACATGAACCTAACCATTACACTGTGTTTCAATTCTTTTTTGAAAATATAATGAACTATTGTGGAACCCTAGAATTCCTTCTTGTCTGAAAATACAGAATATTCTCTTGTCTGTCCTTGAACATGGGCTTAGCAACCAGAAGTTCTCACTGTATTTATGCACAAGGGTAAGACTTAACTAACATATTGATGGTGAAAAATCATCAATATTCTGTGTTCCAGGTACTTTTCCCTTGGCTGACCTCCAATGTATAATGGTGTGAAGCTCTATGTACTGTAGAAAAAACATATTTTTAAATCTAATTTATTCCTTCATATGTCAACCATTGTTTACATTAATTTTGATGAGGTTACTTCAGTTATGGAATGTCCCACCTCAAGCAGAATGAATCTTCATCTATTACTAGAGTCTTTTATAAGAAAATAAAATTCAGAGAGAGAGCCATAGGTAGTAAGATGCTGAAGTCAATGAACCTTGAAGAAAAGAAATAAACCAGGAGATGGCATGATATGTCTTGCCATATGGAAAGCTAAGGAACAATGGTTGTCAGCTGTGAGTCCCAGAAAGCCACAGTTTTGGGGAGAAAATGTTGTATTGATGATGCCTGGATTTGGAACTTTTCCAAACTTCAAAACCATAAGCTCATAAGTTTTCATTGTTTAAACCATCCCATTTCATGCTATTTGCTGAAGTAGCCTAGGAAACTAAAAACAAAGTTTGACACCTGGCAACTGGGGTGCTTCTGTGGCATATACCAAAAATGTGATTACAGCTGAGGCAGGAAGAATTGTGAGGCCATTTATAGAAATGGCTTAGATTTCTTTGAAGAGACCATTCATAGAAATTTGGATGTGAAAGGACTTCCAGTAATGCCCTAGAAGGAAATGATGATGTATTATGGAGACAGGACAGATGATGATTCTTGTCACTATTAAGTTCTGATGTTATGTGGAAGGCAGATCTTCATTCATGAACTAGGAATTTTAACTGAGACAATTTCTAAGATAAGCATGGAAAGTTCAGAGTAGTTTCTAATTGCAGCTTATAGTAAAATACAAGAGGAATGGGATAAGCTAAGAATTGAAATCTTGGGCTCAAAGAAACCAGAAATTGATAGTTTGGAGAATTTGGACCTTCTGTAAAGTGAGTCTCCAGAGAATAGTGCTTCAAGTGAGGATTTAATTAAACATGAGACCAGTCAGCAATTTCTGTTCAAGTCAAGATTGTAGGTGCAGTGATCCAAGAAGGATTTGTGGAATCTTCTCCTGTCTGAAGGTTTGGATCTCTGTGTAGAAAATTCACGACTGACAAAGTTTTTTGCAAGACATGTGTGAACAACCACTGTCAGCGTTGATGAAAAGGGACCAGATTGTATGAAAAATCACTTCAAGGGCAGAACCGTGGAAGCTGAGGTCTGGACTGAAGATATCTTCTCAAGCAAGAAGGTGTGCCCACAAATATATGTAGAAAGGGCTATCTGTTTCAGGGCTTGGAGTGTGTTGGCCTCCTACCTCATGTGGAGTGCCATCCCACTGTTTCAGGGAGTGTAATCAGTACTCATGGAATTGTAGCATCTCTCTCCACCACCTCTCCATTTTGAGAGTGTTGTACCTATTCCTCAGGGATTTCAGAGTCAACCAGCACCCCAAAGTTCTGAGAGGTTGAAGACGTCACTCCTGTGTTTACAGAGAGCATGACTGGTGCACAAGCACTTGGAAGGGCTACAGTTGCCACTTCATCAGTCTCAGAGGAAAAATTTCATCCCATATGTGACTCTCAGACCTTGAAATATGATGGAGTATGCATTTCAGAGTTGGGAATCATGAACTGTGTTTTCCTTTCAATTTCTATGCAAGTGGAAATGTTTATTTTATGCTTGTCCATTTATTGTACATTCTTCTGCAGATTTCACAGTTGCACAGGCAGAGGAGATTTGTACTCCAGGACAGACCACACCCATAATCAGTTTTAATTACACTTTGTACTAAACACTGCTTCTGAAATGGCTTACATTTTTGAGGGGGAGGGATATTTTAATGGAATGAATGTATTTTGACTATAGAAAGAACAGGTCTTTCTGGGGCCCAGAGGGTGGAGTGTGGTGGCTTGAACTTGTATGTACCCAGAAAACATTTTGTTAACTAAAATCCATATCTGTGTGTCTATTCCAATTGTAAGTATGACCTATTGGTGTGGTTCCTTCAGTTAAGAAGTGTACCACCTAAAAGAGGATGTGGTTTAGTCCTATTACTGACATACTTTATGAAATAATAAAATTCAAGTACAGAGAAAGAAAGCCAACTGAAATAAGCAGAAAGCAATGAAATCCAGAATAGAAGGAAGAGACCAGGTGATGCTGCCTTGTACCTTGACATATAACAAGCTAAGGAAACAGGGTTAGCAGATGTCAGCTCCAGAATGCCACTGTGTTGAGGAGAAAGCATTGCCTCAGTTGTGCTTTGACTTGGACATTGTCCTGGGTTCAAAACCATGAGAAAATAGATTTCCATTTTTTAAGCCAACCACTTTCGTGGTGTTTGCTAAAGAAGCATAAGAAACTAGAACATCACTGTGTCTATTTGAAAATATTATATACCCCAGAAAAGCCATATTTTAATCCTGTGGGAGCAGCTGTTTCTTTTAATCCTGATTCAATAATGTATCTTGGAAACTTTTGATTTGATCATCTCCATGGAGACATGGCACACTCAATTGTGGGTGTGACTTTTGATTTGATGGAAATGTGACTCAACCCATTCTAGGTAGGACTTGATTAGTTTAGTGGAATCCTTTAAAAGAAGAAATGTTTTGGAGAGAGTCAGAAATGAAGAAGCACCAGAGCCCACAGAAACTTCACAATAGAGCTGATACAGATGTGGACATGTAGAGAACCAAATATTTGGAGATGCTTGGAACCCAGCAGATGTTGCCATGAGATGTTAAGCAAGCCAGAATATGAAAAGATCCAAAGGAAGCCAAGAGATGAAAACCAGCCCTGGAGAAGTAAAGTGAGAAACACCCACAGGAACAGAGGCTGAAAGCAGTGGAGCCCAGAGCAAGGAACTAGCAGATGCCAGTAACATAACTACCCAGCTGACAGAGGTGTTCCAGACACAGCAGCCCTTTTTGAGTTGACATAACCTCTTGGTAATGTCTTAATTTGGACACTTTCACATCTGTAGAGCTGTAAACTTGTAACTTATTAAGTTCCCCTTTATAAAACCTTTTCAGTTCTGGTATATTGTATTCCAGCAGCTTAAACCTAACACAGATTTTGGGATCAGAAGTGGGGTGCTTCTGCAATTTTCAAATGCCAAAACTGTTGGAACAGCTTTTTAAAGGCCTGGAATGCTTTGAAGAGATTCTTGGTAGAAATATGGACTTTAAAGATACTGCTGATGAGGTTTTAAACAGAAATGATGTGCATGCCATTCAAAATTGGAAGGAAGGCATTATTTGTAGATGGGAGGCAGAATTTGAGAGTGATGAACATGGATATTTAGCAGAAGAAATGTCCACATTAAATGTAGGAAATGTAGTTTGGCTCTTCCTTTAAGGTTATAATAAAATGTGAGAGGAAATAGATAACTTGAGAACTGAACTCATTGGTACAAATAAAACAGAAATGCTTCTTCTAGAAAATTTTGGGCTTCCACAAAATGAGCACCCTGTTAATAGGGTCCCATGTAAGGATTTAACCAAGCCTGGAAGTAGACATTTCTGGACAAGCAAGGATTGGAGATGAGTTATCCAGAAAGGATTTGTGGAAAGTGCTTTTGTCTGATTGTGATCCCAACATATGTCAAGAAAACCAACAAGAGTGTTATGGGATCTGTATAAATAGAGAACCATTGCCCATTGGAACTAAGGTGAAGGAAAGATGTCTTTGGAGGCAGAACCATGGAAGCTAATGTCTGGAGTCAGGAAGGCTTGGGCCAGGAAAGTGAACCCATCCACACATGTGGAGAGGGTTTATTTGACTTTGAAGCAGAGGGAAGGTCTCTGCTTCATTGTTCGGGAAGAGTTGTGCCACTTCAGGCCTCAGAGATGGTGGAGTGCATTAACTGGAGATTAGGAGGAGCCTACCTGCCATGCCATTGTCCTGGAGGGGTTGAAAATGTGCTCCCAAGATGGCAGAGACTATATTTAGACTTCCCCCTTTTCTCTAGCTGCATGTAAAGTACGTTCTAAAGGAGTTAATTCTTCCTCCAGAGGTGGAGGATTGGGAAATATAGAAGCAGTTACACAAGGACCATAATATTCATTCAAAAAAGAAGTATCTTTTTCCCTGGATCACCATGGCCTCATATGAAGTGGGCCTGTTTTTGGGGGAGCAGTATCATAACAAATTAGGTGATGCTTCCTTTATAGAAAGTGTGGTCATATCAGGGTAAGTCATTAAAGGTAGACCCATGGAATGGGGTTCAGATTTTAAGGGAGATGCTGGAGGAAGAAAAGGAGATGCCAGAGGAAGGGCATCATCTATTCCTGGCTTATCATCTTTACTGTTTTATCACCTGTTGTGGAATTAAGAGGGTCAATAATGACAACAGAGGATGAAGACTCATGTACTCACTGTGCCATTTTGACATGTTCATGATCAGGAGAAAGCAGATCACAAATCAACATCCATAAATTAAAGTACCTACTGGAGTTTGTTTAAGACCAAGAGTCTCATATCTACTTTTTAGTTGTTCTGTACTTTTGCCCAGGTTTGACGATTAACTGTGCCTTCTTCTGGAAACCATGGGCAACAATCCTGTACATGACTAAGAAAAGTTTTGAACTGAGACTGAGAAAATTTAGTGCCTCTAGTGGACAACATGGATTTCAACATTGGAATATAGAGTTTTCTTTCTGCTGAACCAGAATTCCCTATGTTTAACACCTAGCTTGAAAAACTTATCCCCAATTCACTCCTTACCATTTGTAGCATTTGCAGTGGGATCCCTGGAGTGTCTCCTCACTTTAAGCTTTGAGAGTTCCACATCAGGTCCTTGTTTGGGCACCACTTACTGAGTCCTACTTGAACAACTCTTCAAACAAGGTCAGAAGGGGCAGTGGGAGATTAAGAAAGACACAACACAGAGTTAAGAGAAAGTGGACTTGCCTCCAAGGTTACTCTGACATGGCCTTGCCAGCGGAGGCCTGCTTCATGAAAAGCCTGACCTGACTTGCATTTAGATGCAAAAATCTTCAACAAAATTCTTACAAATTGGAACCAGCAGCACATCAAAAGAAGCTGTAACCAAAAGAAAGCAGGAGTAGCTATGCTAATATCAGACAAAACAGACTTTAAATGTAAAGACATCATAGGAGACAAAGACACTATATACTAATGAATGTGTCAATTCACCAAGAATATATAACAGTCATAAATGTTTATACTCTCAAGGAGCTCCAAAGGACATGAGAAAGACATTGGCAAAACTGAAGGTAGTGATAGATGTTTCTACAATAATACAGAAGAAAATACAGTTGATTTTCAAATATTTCTTGTATTTTAAGGGTCTCATCCTCAGACCCAGGGTTAGGTTCAAAGATATCATGAACCTATTTCATTTAAAACTTTAAAGGAATTAAAAAAATGGATGCACTCATTATGGAAAACTACAGGCCAATTTCCCTAATGAACATGGATGCAAAAACTTCAATAAAATATAAGCAAATCAAATCCATCAGCACATTAAAAGATTTATACACCAAGATCAAGTGGGGTTTATACCAGGAGTGCAAGGATGGTTCAATACAAGAAAAGTAATACAGCACATTAACAAATCAAAATGGAAAAATTACATGACCATCTTGATTGATACTGAAAAAGCATTTGACAAAATTCAGCATCATTTTCTGATTAAAACACTCCAAAAGATAGGAATCGAAGGTAACTACCTCAGTATGATAAAAAGAGTATGTGAAAAACTGATAGCTAGCATCATACTCAATGGAGAGAGACCAAAAGCCTTCTCCCCTAAGATCAAGAACAAGATAAAGATGTCCACTGTCACTACTGTTATTCAACATTGTGCTAGAAGTTTTAGCTAGAGCAATCAGGCAAGACAAAGAAATAAAGGCATGCAAAGTAGAAAGGAAGAAGTAAAACTCTCGTTATTTGCAGATAATAAAATACTCTACTTGGACAATCCCGAGAAATCTACAGCAAAGTTACTTTAGCTAATAAAAAAATTTAGCAAGGTGGCAGGATATAGAATTAACATGCAAAAATCAGTAACATTTATAGACAAGCAATGAGTTATCTGAGGAGTCAGTTAAGGAAAAAATTCCACTCCAAATAGCAATGAAAAGAATCAAATATTTAGGAATGAACTTAACCAGGGACATAAAGGACTTGTACACAGAAAACTACATAACATTGCTAAAAGAAATCAAAGGAGACCTAAATAGGTGGAAAGACATTCCCTGCTCATGGATAGAGATCTAGGATGCTGTTCCAAGCATGGAGAAGGTAGAGCTGAGAAAAAGATGCCGCCTCCAATGAATCCCTGTGTTGCAACAGAACCCAGCCTTTGGAGAAAGAGGAACACCGCTGCATAAGCCCTTGTAAAGGCTGGGGCTGTGGCTTTCTAAAGCTGAAAGGATAAATGCCTCTCAGAATTAAAAAACTAATGGAGGTTACCATAAAAATGAATATACCAGGTTTTTCACAACTGTGAGGGACCAGTGACCCCTTTTTACCTTTTGATTTCTCCCTATAGCAATGAAAACATATATCCTATGAATGTCTCTCTTTTGTTTATTGGCAGCAGATAAGCTGTTCTAAGTTTCACATGTCCAGAGCCAGAGGGGAATTTTTTGCCTTAGAACAGATCATGCCTATAATTGACTTTGTTGAGATTTTTTTACAGGTTTTAACTTCTTATTGTATATGTATTGTTACTGAAGTGGTATAAGGCTTTTGTGATATTGTGATGGAGTAAGCGTATTTTGTATATTGAAAACACATGTCTTTTTTTGGGTCCAGAGAGTGGAATGTGCCAATTTGGAAATGTTATGTACCACAGAAAAACTGTATTTTTATCCTGATCCAATCTTGTGGGAGTAGCTACTTCTTTTTATCCTGATTCAAAAGTGTAGGTTGGAAACTTTTGATTAGATCATCTCTGTGGTGATATGGCATACCCAGTTGTGCACTTGACCTCTGATTAGATGAAGATGTGACTCAACCCATTCCAGGTGGGTCCTGATTAGTTTACTGGAATCCTTTAGAAGAGGAAACATTTTGGAGACACTCAGAAATGACAGAAGCATCAGGGCCAACAGAAATTTCACAGCAGAGCTGACACAGATGCAGACACATGGAGAATACAGGCACTGATATTTGGAGTTGCTTGGAGCCCAGCAGACTTTGCCATAAGATGTTAAGCAAGGCAGAAACCAGAGAGAGCCAAGGGAAATAAAGAAATGAAAATCAGCCTTAGAAAAGTAAATTGAGGAACAACCACAGAAATAGAGACTGAAAGCAATGGACCCCAGGAGCAAGGGACCAGCAGATGTCAGCCATGTGCCCACCCAGCTGACAGGCATTTCTGACCCATTGGCCTTTCTTGAGTGAAGGTACTATTTTGTTGATGCCTTAATTTGGGCACTTTTACATCCTTAGAACTGTGAACTTGTAACTTATTAAATTTTCCTTTATAAAAGCCATTCTAAGAGAAGAAACAGGAGGGCCACTGAGGCAGCAATTCAGGAGTGCAGCTGACCTGGGAGAGCCTTCTGCACCACATGCAGCAGCCCTGATTGCACAGTCTGAGGAACTGAGAGGCAAAAATCTGGAGCCTGGCATGGAGGCATGGAGCCCATGGGAGTGCACAGACAGAAACACAGAACTAGGGAGTAAGCCAGGCCACACACCCTGGGCACACTACCCTCACAAGCACAGTCTTGTGACCAGCAACTCACCCCACACATGACACACCTGAACACCATCACCTGCTTCCATTCCCTATGCTCCAGGTGTCCCACCATACCAGCCCCCAGTGAACGTACCTGCCTCACAGTCTCACCCTAAGTGCAGCCCAACCCACCTCTCCTGCATACCTCCCAAACACTACCTCCTCCTCCCTGTTCCCTGCTGGCTGTTGTCAGCTTATAAAAGCTGCAGGCACTAACCTCCATATGTAGGCTACCCCCACCACTTGCCCATAGTGTCGCACAGCCTCACCCCACCTTCACTGAACTCAGCACATCACTTGATGGCACTCCCAGGCTCATGCATGCCTACAGGCCTCCAATCATGTCATTCAGGTCTGGGAACCACACTTTACAGCAGTCCTAGAACCACACATGCACACAGCCCTCAACTTCACTTACCAGCTCTGAGAAAGTGCCGACCTGCACAGCTAGGTCACATCTATCCCCCACTTCACAAAAGCATAACATCAACCTGCTGCCACAACACTATGCATGTACACAAAGAGCCCCATGCCTTAGAACAATGCACACCAGGGTTACACAACCCAGATCTGTGCTCCCACAACTGCTACATCCTCTTTGGCCACTGGGTGCCCACATTCACAAACATCAGCATAACATCCCCATCCTACACCAATATCTGAAGCAAATTGCCATACTGAGTGATCCACCCCATTCCCTGCTCCCTGCTGTACAACCATCCCATGAACACAAGGCCTTAGACTACTGAAAGAAATCAATTCCCAAAGTAAATCAATCAAAATATCTACATGTGACAAAGACCGCAGAAAATCACTAAGCATATCACAATGGAGACAGTATAGCCCTGCCTAATGACCAAATTAAAACACCAGAGAAGGCACAGATATTGGAACTAATCAAAGATGTTCATACAACTCTACTTAATAAAGTAAGTGAGATAGCAGATGACATAAAGAAGAGCACAGAGAGGAATCTGAAAGAATAAATAGAAAAATAGTAGAAATCACAGAGATTAAAGACTCTGTTGACCAAATTTAAAACATACTAAAGGCACACAACACCATATTTGAAGAGATAGAAGAAAGAATAAGTGATATAGAGGACAAGATAATTGACTTCAAAGACTCAAAACAGCAAATGGCAAAAAAAAGATGGAAAAAATTGAATGGGAACTCAGGGAAATGATAGACAAAACAAAGTGCACAAATATAAGAATCAGTGGTGTCCCAAAAGGAGAAGAGATGAGTAAAGGGCTAGGAAGAGTAGTGGAGGATATAATGAGGGAAAATTTCCTAACCCTCATAAAGGACATAATGTACAGGTCAAAGAATCCCAAAGAACACCAAACAGAATAATTCCAAATAGGCCTTCCCCAACATAGTAATGTCAAATGTTGAAGAGAAACAGAAAATCCTGCAAGCAACAAGAGAAGAAGAACCAATATTGTCTGGTCTCATTAATATGAAGTAACATTAGTGAGTGAACTCAAAGAATTTAAGTTAAGAATAGACTATCAGGAGATAGAAATAGGTTAGAGATTGGGCAATTGGTGCTGAAAAATGCAGCACCATTTTCTTTGGCTCTTTTAGACTCTTTGCTCAGTGGAAATCCCATAGCCCCTAAAGATTGGATTACTCTTGCCAAAGTCTGTCTAAATGGAGGAGACTATTTGTTATGGAAATCTGATTGGTATGATAAATGCCAACAACAGGCTTATAGAAACTGGAGAAATATTATCCCCAGAACAGTGGAAATGTTAACAGGAACATGCCAATATGAACAGTTAAATCAACAGCTTCAGTCTGAAATTTAATGTTATGAGCAGTCTGCCCAAGCAGCAGTTATGTCCTGGAGACATTTGCCTGCTAGGGGAACAAAAACAACAGATATTAACAAGTTTATACAGAGCCCAGAGGAAGCACGTGAAGACTTTGTTTCCAGGCTTTTTCCATATATAAGTAGAATTATAGATGACCCTGAGGCTAGAAATGTTCTAGTCTGATAATTGGCCTTTGAAAATGCAAATAAAGTTTGGCCTTATAAGAAAACTGGAAATATCTTGGACTATATCAGGTTATGTTCTGAAATTGGACCTTCTTATATACAGGGTACAACTTTAGCTGCAGCCTTGAAAGAGTCCCTGTCATCCGATGTCAGGGTGGGGAAAGTAAAGGAGCTTGTTTTCATTGTGGTAAGCCAGGACAATTTGTTCAAGAATGTAGGGATAAATATATTAATAGAGGTCCTGGTCTTTGTCCCTGATGTAAAAAAGGAAAGCATTGGGTTAATGAGTGTTGATCTCAAACTTCTTCCTCTGGCTGCCTCTTCCTCCTCAGCAGTGAAACTTTTAGAGGGACCTGCCTCAGCCCCATCAAACAGTAGGGGCTGTAACAGTGAATCCACTTGCAATGAGGCCAACTTAAAACCATGCCAAAGGGAGCCCCTCCCCTGATGGACTCTCCATCAATTACAGACTCCTTCTGTGCAACCACCAGAAGAGCAGGATTGGGCCTCAGCCCCACCTCCTGAGTCATACTAACTCCTCAAATGGGACCTCAAGTAATTCCTAAGGAATTTATTGCCCTATTTCAAAAGGTGCAGTGGGATTGATTTTAGGAAGGAGTAGTATGTCTGCTCGAGGTTTGCAAGTCTATCCAGGAGTTATAGATGCTGACTGTGAAGGGGAAATTAAAGTAATAACCCAGGCTAATTATGAAATTGTTCAGTTGTTCACTGATACCTGTTTTGCTCAAATTGTTTTAGTTCCTCTTATCAAAACCTCAAATAAAATTCTGTCTCAAAGACAAAGATGAGCAGATGGTTTTGGATCCTCAAATTCAGCTTCCTGGGCACATATAATTAAATCAGAGACCAGAATTAGGGCTCCTTTTAGAAGGAAAGCCTTTCAGAAGCCTTTTGGATACTGGAGCTGATGTTCCAGTAATATCTGAACAATACTGGCCCTCTTCATGGCCCAAAGAAAGAATGGCTGCGATTTACAAGGCATTGGAGCTGTCACTAACCCTAGTCAAAGCTCTAACTCCTAAAATGGCAAGCTCCAGATGGGCAACAGGGATGGTTCCAACCATATATTCTTAAAGATATTCCTTTAAATCTATGGGGATGGAATGTGGTTGGAGGCATGGGTGTATTACTTGTCAGTCCAAGCAATGTTGTCACAGCTATGATGTTAAAACAAGGATTTATTCCCACTCAAGGTCTAGAAAAACATCAAGACCAACTCTATCTCATTCAGGTCTCAGAGAAATGTGATCAATCTGGAATTGGGTTTTCCTCTCCCTCTACTCCATTACAGGCTTTTTAGAGGTAGCCTTGATCAAACCCCCTACTCAGAGGACTGCTGATAAAATAGCATCTCTTTTAGATATTCCAGTTTGGGTAGATCAGTGTCCACTAAAAGGGGAAAAATTACAAGCAGCC
This sequence comes from Tamandua tetradactyla, assembly GCF_023851605.1. Lineage (NCBI taxonomy): Eukaryota > Metazoa > Chordata > Mammalia > Pilosa > Myrmecophagidae > Tamandua > Tamandua tetradactyla. The sequence continues at coordinate 99,831,711 of NC_135337.1, read as the reverse complement.
CATGCTTTAGTAAAAGAATAATTATTTTCAGGGCATATAAAAGAAGCTAACATTCCTTGGAACTCTCCAATTTTCATTATTAAAAAGAAATCAGGAAAATGGAGACTACTTCAGGACCTTAGAGCAGTTAATACAACTATGCAACCCATGGGACCATTACAACCAGGTCTACTTTCACCGACCAAGATACCGTGGGACTTTCATTTAATAGTTATAGACTTAAAAGATGCCTTTTACACCATTCCATTACACCCATCGGACACTGAAAAATTTGTCTTTTCAGTGCCGCAACTCAATTTTCAAGTCAAGATATCAAGATATTGTTGTCAAGTGTTACCTCAGGGCACCACTAATAGTGCAACTTTATGTCAAAAATATGTGGCAACTGCTATTTTACCTATTAGAGAACAATTTCCAGATTCTTATATTATCCATTATTTGGATGATGTCTTGGTATCCTGTAAAGATCCTGATCAGTTATAAATTATATTTGGGCATCTGGAAGAGAACTTAAACAGTCTCATTTGCTGATAGCACCTGAAAAGATTTTAAAAAATGGCACCTTATCAATACCTAGGTTATATATACTGGATGGCTGAAAAATTAAACCCTGAAGGTTACATCAGGACCAATTCTCTTATCACATTAAATGACTTTCAGGAACTTTTGGGAGACATTAACTTGCTCCAGACAGTCTTAAAGTTAACTAACTACTTTGAATTTAATTCTTTATTTGAAATTCTCAAGGGTGAAAAGATCTCAGTTCTCCTAGACAGATTACTCCAGAGGCAGAAGCCACTCTCTTTCGAGTTAATCAGGCTATTTAATCAGCACAGTTAACTCATGTAAACCCACAACAACCTTGTTTTTTAATTACCCTCAAAACTCCGTATCTATCTACAGCAGTATTATGGCAATTTCAAGGCCCTCTTGAATGGACTTACAACACATTTTGCATAAATCTTTGCTACTTTACTTTGAGGCTGTAGCCATTTTAATTGCAAAGGTCTGACACCACCTTGCACAGTTGAATAACAAAGAGCCTGATAAAATTATTGTGCCTTATGATTCTCAACAACAATCTTAGCTTTGGGAAAATTCTGATCCCTGGCAAATCAGTTTAGCCAACTCCCCTAATAGTATTGATAATCATTACCCACCTGATAAACTATGGAAATTTTCTTAATATCCTGACTATATTTTTCCAAAACTTGTTCAAATTCACCCTGTGCCTACTGCTTTGGTAGTGTTCACTGATGGCTCTTGAACAGCAGCAGTATTTTACAGTGCAGAAGACTCTCAAAAGCAAGATGTATCTGTTTCTTCTGCCCAGCAAGCCAAAGTTTATGCTATTTACATGGCTCTAAATTACTTTCCTTCATGACTGTTAAACATATATAGTGATAGTCAATATTCAGTACATGTTTTCATTTTCATTGAAACTGCTACATTATGTCACACATCCTCACCTCAAATATTTGCATTATTTACTACATTACAAAATTTCTATATGCCTGAACCTGTCCAGTTTTCATTGGACACATTCATTCTCATGCTAAATTGCCAGGGCCCCTTCCTGCTGAGAATGCTGTAGCTGATCACATGTTAGCTAATGTCATTTTTATTGGAGTAAATAATTACAAAACTGCTCAGCATTCACATTCTAAATTTCATCAAAACTCTGAAGCACTCAGAAAGGAATTTAAAATTACCAAAGACCAAGCATGATCAATCATAAAAAAACTGCATTCCTTTTCATTCAGTTCTTCATTTTGAAGTAAATCCACATGGCTTGTGACCTAACCAATTTGGCAGATGGATATAACTCATTTTACAGAATTTAGTCATTTGCAATGGGAACAAGTTACTATTGATACTTACTCTGCTTTCATTTTTGCTACCTGCCAATCTGAGGAAAGCACAAAACATATTATTTCACATTACCTAGCTGAATTTTCCATTATACGAAAACTGATGGCAGTCAAAACAGATAATGGCCTGGCTTATAGAAGTCACAGTTTTAAATAATTTTGTAAAAATTTTCATATCTCTCACACCACAGGAATTCCACATAAACCACAAGAACAAGCCATTAATAAATGAGCTCATCATTCTTTTAAATCTGTGTATGAAGAAAAGGGGGAGAATACCTTACCTCCCCTCAATGAAGATTAGCTTTAGCCCTTTATACTATAAATTTTTTAAATCTTAAAAACTCCATCACACCAACTGAAACTCATTTCTGGGGAACACTCACATGTCCCACAGAATTAGTAAAGTGGAAATATTTACAGATAGGTCAATCGAAGAGACCTGATCCTGCTTTAATGTGGGGGAAGGTTATATTTGTGTTTTTCCAGAAGGTATAGAGCAACCATTTTGGGTCCCAGAATGCTGTGTGAGACTTGAGTGCAGAGCAGCAGACAAAGCCATTGATAACATGGGTGAAGGAGTTGATGCAGACCACCCAGAACCAATGGAAATGCCTCTGCCAGCCAATCAATGATTAATACCTCTTCTGCACCTGCTATGACATGGGGACAAGTGAAAAAAAACAGTCTTACCTGAGATGCTGCTAGTCTTCCCCCAGAGCAGGGTAACTAGTATAAAAATACTGTACTGGCTGGGTAATGTGTTTTTCTGTCTCCTAACATATTGTACTGGGTGCCCCAAACTATGCAAATCTGAATAATATTTCTTTTTTGTTTTATAAATGTTATACCAGCTGGAAATGGTTTCTTTTCTTGCCCCAAACCAGGTGGCTTAATCTATTAATCTAAAGGAATATTGTTATAAGTAGATCTGCTCTTAATGTATACTCTTGTTTTACTGGCTCAGTGATGTTCAAATCTTATAAATATCTAAATTCCTTAAGCCTGCATAAAAGTATTTTAATGCTTTGCCCTGTATTTATATAAAAATATATACATAAACTAAATTTACCCCCCCCCCCAAAATAACCATGACTTATATCATGAACAAATCAGATTTTAAAGGCTAAATGTAAGGGGAAAATACATTTGTGGAGTCTGTTCAGTTTACCTGATTTTGCCATTACATGAGACTAATGTTGCTGTTGCATGACCTTGGTAAGAAAGTGTTGAAATGTGCACTCTAGGTGGGAGAACTGGCTATCCTCCTGGGAGGAGGTGTACTGTGATAAAAATATCTAGGTCCCAGGAAGCTTCTCTTGGTCCCTAGCTAGTTCCCAGAGGACAAAACTGGGCCTGGTTGCACAAGCTAATTGAAAGTTGGCCACTGTTCTGTGAAGATATCATAAAAACTGCATGCAAGCAGTTAGAGAGAGAAAGAAAAAAAACTTAAAGAATTTTAAGAGAGGAATCTTATGAGAAAGGAAAAGCACATCATAAGAATCTTATAAATTATTTCTAAGAGAAAGAAAAAAAACTTAAAGAATTTTAAGAGAGGAATCTTATGAGAAAGGAAAAGCACATCATAAGAATCTTATAAATTATTTCTAAGGAAACTCTAAAGGCTGTCTCCAAATTTGCCATGGAATTTTACTAATGAAACTTAAAATACTGCTGTGGTACAGGACAAGAAGATAATTGCTGTGCTGAAAGAGGGGGTTATTGCTGGAACTTATTTAATGTAGCTGTGTTAACCCTCCTTATGTAGTCCTTACTGGAAATTTAACTGTAGCATGAAAAGATAACTTGTTTACTATTAATTGCTCTAAATGCAATTTAACAAATTGCATATCTATACATAATGCTGGCCAAAACATTCTTATACTTTGTCAGCCTGCTTTTGTCATGCTGCCAGTTAATTTCAGTGATCCCTTGTACTACAGCCCAGGGCTACAAGTATTAAAAGAACTACATTCTGGACTTACTCATTCAAAAAGAGTAGTTTGGTTAATTATAGCTGGTATATTATCTTTAGTAACTTTGATAACCACTGCTACTGTATCTGCCCTGGCCTTAAATCAAAGTATTCAAAATGTTAATACTATTAATAATTTAGCCCACAATACTTCAATAGCCTTTCAAACTCAATTGGATTTTTACCTTACCTTTTCCACATGTTCCATTCAAGTCAATGAATGCAGAAATTATTTCATAAAAGTTGATAACATTTTTGATAAAAATTCTCAGAGAACTAAATGTAGACTGCTGATATATTATACATCTTGCTTATTCTTACATATATGTGGTAATCTGTGCCTGGCAATTTATGCTTAATCAATACTATTTACTTTACCTTTCCCATATGTAACCATTCTGCTTTCCTGTTCTTAAACATATTAGCCTTTCAGATAACATCTACTCTCCTCTTGCCATTTGTGTTTTTTTGCTAGCTGCTGGAAAGCAATTTACCAGAACTGGAATGGCTTTTATAAAGGGAAATTTAATACAGTAACAAGTTTACAGTTCTAAGGAAGTAAAAGTATCCAATCTAAGGCATCTGGGGAAGGATACCTTAACCCAAGGAAGGCCAGTACAACTGCAACAATTGTCAATAAAATACATAAAAACTTCCTTTTAAATTTTTTGCATGGGCAGAGAAACAAATTTATTGGGTATATAACTATGAATTGCTTGACTATAGTTAAGTAAGGCATATGTAATCTTTAATGAAACCTGCAAACTATTTTCTGAATTGGCTTTAATAATTTACATTCCAATCAGTAATTAATGAGCATTATTCTTGCCTTGGTGCACATAATAATAAATACAAAGTAATGCCAAATATGTGGTGCTAAACTTACAATTAGATTTAAAATATTATGTGAAGAAACCAGAATATTATTTTAAAAGTCTCCTGTTATCCATGTTTAAGAATTTATATTGGGTATATTCATAATGTATGATAGAAATTATGGATTCATAGGAGAGAAAAAATTTCATGGTCACAGCAAAACAATCATGTGTTTTCTTTAAGGATTTAACAATGAAATATCCTAAGAGGATTAAATGATATGCTTTTTATTAATCTCTTCCCTCTCATTCATATATTGTAGTAAATCTTGTTAATATTGACAATTTCATGGTTCTAAAATAATATTTCATATTAGCACTGTTTCCTTCTATAACCTATTTGTGAAAAAGCATTCTCTTATTATGTTAAAACATGTATGATGTGGATTCATTTGTGAATAGGATCTTTGAAGATCTTATTCAGGTGTGGCCAAATAAATAAGGGAGGGTCTTAATTAATACTTCTGGAGACCTAGAAGGAGAATGCAGTAGAAAAAAAAAAAGCAGACACAATTAGAATGGTCACCATGCAACCAGATGCACAGAGGCAAACTAAGGACTCCCAAGGATGGTGGCAGGCCAGCATCAGAATTTTAGACTGCAAAAGAAATTGTAAATTTGCCAAACCTTGGTGAAGAATTTCTGGCCTTTCAATCCGTGTATGAATAAAAACTTGATGATATTAATCAATTGTGTGCTCTTTGTCATGGAATCTTTGGAAATCTAAGGCAGCTTTTGGTACCAAAAGTGGAGTGCTGCTGTTAAATACCTAATACGTGGAAGTAGCTATAGAATTGGTAACGGGTAGAAGCTGGATGCATTTTGAGGTCCTTGATAGGAAAAGCCTAGACTTCAGTGAAGCAGATGTCCACGGAGATATGGATCTTAAGGTCATTTCCTGTGATGGCAGAGAAATAATTTTGAGATGTACAGAAAACTTTGTCTTCTTAGGGAATACATATTTATGGTGAGAAATTTTGTAGCAATATAGACATCTAGGTTCTTCTGGTGAAGGTAATAAAAGGAAATGATGAATGTACTATTTCAAAGCTAGATGGGGTGGTGAGACAGTGGCTCAGTTTCAGAATTGTCAACCGCCATGCTGGAGACCTGGGTTCAATTCCCGGTGCCTGCCCATGAAAAAAAAAATAGATCAAAGGTGATCCTAGTTATAAAATGGTAGGAAACTTGGCAGAATTTTATGATGTCAGGTAGAGAACGAAATATGCAAGCAATGTTCTTAGATATTTAGCAGAGGAGAATTCTAAATTATAAGTGGAAGGCATGGCCTGGTTATTTCTTTCTGCTTATAATAAAATGAGAGATGAAAGGGATAAATAGAACTGAGTTAATAAGGCAAAATGAACTAGCAACTGATGACCTTGAAAATTTTCATCTTATCCAGGTATCATGCTGTGAGAGAAGGGCCAGAAATGACTCGGGCTTTCCTTGAGCTCCTGTGCAAGAGAGCTAACAAAGAATGGGACATGAAGTGAGGTTTAATCATAGCCATTTTCTAGGAATATTATGTGTTTGACTCATGCATCCTGACAGCCTATTCAGAGGAAGTAAGGTTTGGAAATACATTTATCCAGGATCTGTGGAAGATGCTTTTGTGTTATGACTTAGGCTCATTTATATTTCCCCCAAACCATGAGGATTTTGAGAAATTTTATGAGATTAAGTATTGCCAACCTGAACTGAATGGGACAAGTGAAGGAAAAATGACTGTCAGGGCAGAACAAAGGAAGCAGAGGTCAGATCAGAAGGGGATTCCCTTGTGCAAAATGAGGGCCTTTACTATGAACTGTCAATTCCACTACTCAGTATAATTTGAAAGCAAGGATATGAGCAGACATTTGCAAATTGATGCTCATAGCAGCTTTACTCACAATTGTTAAAAGATGGAAACAATCCAAGTGCCCATTAACAGATGAGTAGATTTAAAAAATTGTTAATGAGGTTGATCATAAATATTTTGGAATGGGTAGAGGGATGGTAGCTCATTATTACGATTATAAATAATAGTAATGTACAGTAGGTGAATTTGATTGAAAGTGGTTGCTTAAAGTATCTAAAGAAGCTTCTTCATGAGCCATTATGAATGTAAAATAACATGTAGGGGTATATGGGTAAAACATAGCTATTGCAAACTGGTCTATAGTTAACAGTAATAGTTTAGTATTTTTATTCAACAGTAACAAATTTATTACACCAATACTCTGAGTCAACAATGGAGGGAAAAGGGCTATGGGAGGATTTGGATTTTATTTTTTATTCTTATTTTGATTCTAAAGTAATAAAAATATTTGAAAATCCATCATGGGGATGTATGTGATAATACTGTGAGCCACTGATTTTATATTTTTTATTGTTTTTGTGGTTTGTGAATATATCTCTATAAAATTGAAAAAAAAATTCAATTTATTTGGGAACCAGAAATAGTGGGGCCCATGATCCCAGTTTTTAAGAGGCCTTCACTGCCAACCTGTTTCTTAGAGAAAGCATAGCCTGTGCTCTGAGTTTCAGGAAGAGCTTGTCCATATCCCATTCTTGGTAAGACTGAGCCTTCCGGGCTGAGGGAACAAACCCACTAATTGACAGATAACTTTCAGACATTAGAATATTATAGAATTTTGCTTCTGGATTTCAGAGATGTGTGGGACAAATGACCCCTAATTTCCTTCCACTATCATCTATGTGTGAAGAAAAAACCAATTCTATGCCTGCCCCACTATTATATTTTTGAGTAAAAGTAAATTTTTTACTAAGTTTTATGTTTCAGAGCTTCACACATGGAGAGATATTTTGCTCCAGGACATATCACACCCATATTTGATTTCATTAAGTCTTTGACTCAGAGTTGTTACTCAAGTGCTTTAAGGATTTGCTATTGCAGAAGTGGTGAAAGTATTTTGTGTGTTGGAAAAACATGCATCTTGGAGTCCAGGGGTCAAACTGTGGTAGATTGATTCATACATGCCAACAAAATAGGTATCTTAATCTCTGTTTCTGTCCTTATAAATCCATTTGTAAATAGTAATTTTAATAGGTTAAATTGAGGAATGGTCTGGAGTCTTTTTGAATAAGATCTTTTGGCATCCTGTTTCGGTATGCTTGAATGAATGAGTGTAGGTCTTTATCCGTACTACTAGATTCCTTTTAAAAATGTGGTATTCAGCAGAAAACAGAAGAACAGACACAAAGATATAATGATAGAGAGCCATGGGTCAGGATGGGGAGAGGTAAGCCAAAAATTACAGGAATTGCAGTGAGCTAGCACCAGAATACTGTGGTCTCTGAGAGGAAGCATAGCCATGATGAACCCCTTGGTTTTATACTTCTGGCACCTAAAATTGTGAGCCAATAAATTCTTGTTTTCAAACCAACTCATTTTGTAGTATTGTCACAGCAGCTCTGGAAAGTTAGAAAAAAAAGATCTAATCATGATGTACTGGGTAATAACTACTATAGTAGACCTCTACTGTGAAATTTTATGGTGATCTCCTTAGGAAATTGGCTGCATTTATTCAACAGGATGCAAATTACTATAATTCTCTTGTTATCATCTCTAGGTTGCTGTTGGGGTTCCTAAGAACATGTGAGAAAGAATCTGTGTCTTGCAGATATTACCATAATAATCTACCATACTGTACTGAAGTGCTGCTGATTAGTTTGTTAGGAATAGAAGAGGGAGGGAAGCATCCCATAATTTCATCTTTAAATCTCAATTTTCACTGGTGTTTAGAGTTTATCATGACTTAAGTAAGACAAGAAGGTTATTGGAATTGAATAAAGCCTACTTCACTATGTGGAATATTTTCTAGTGAAGTTAATAATTTGTCTTGCTTTATTTTGTTTTTCTCAGGAGTAGAACTTCATTATAGTGAAAGAGATAGGTATATTTCACAATGGTTCTCAAATATTCACTGTGGTATCATGTTCAGGTTCTTGGATCTAATACCCAGAGTAGTGATGAAAACCCTAAAGATGTCATCCCCTATCTGTAACTAGCTATCCCACATTCAGCTTCAGCAGTTTCATAAAATTACTATGTAAGTATTCCAAGAAGCTTTTGGCTTCTTAGCTCTTGTTCTAGATAACAAATATTAGGTATGATCCTCTTTATTTTTATGTTCCTCTTTAAATTGGGGTGGCACTTTGTCCCAAAGCCAAAATTCTCTTGTGAATCCAAGGAAAGTCATTGATTTTCAGTTAGATTCTTGTTGGTCCTGCCCTGGAATTGAGATTCTGCATGCATGACCACATCGTTGCTAATGATAAATCTTCATAAATATCAAATTTAAGAGGATGACAATCCAGCCCAGAGAGGGAGAAATATTTTTGTCACATTTGCAACTGTAATAGGATGGGTATACAGACTCCATAAAGAACTTCTAAAAATCAATGAGTAAACACTGAGTTCATTCAAAATAAAAAATAAAAATGAAATAATTTAATGAGAATACTGAAATCATATACAAATAGTTAAAGCTTGAATATTGACAAAACCTCATTATTAATCCAGGATAAACAAGAAAAAACCACAACTCATTTACAAGATATTTAATACAACTAATGTAGAACACAGTTGGACTTTACTTTTCTAAGTTAAACCATGCACCATAGTTAATAGTACAATTTATAAAAAACATGCTATCATCTATTGTAACAAATGTGCCCTGTCTGTCACTAACTAAAACAAGGGTTTAATAAGACTTGGTATATAGGAATCTTGTATTGCATGATTGTTCCGTGAACCCACAGCATCTCTAATAAAGAAACCAAGGTCTACATTCTTATACAATAAGGTGAATGATCTATCAAAGGCAGAGGAAATCAAGATTCTGGATCTTTTTTTAATATGATTGCTTCTAGGTTGTTTGTTCTGTGCTGGAAAAGGTAAAATGAGAATACAAGAACCTATCTATGAGTTTGCTTTTTGTAGTTATTTCAAATCAGTGGGATCATATAATATTTCTTTTGTGTCTGATTTATTTCACTCAACATGTTGTCTTCAAGGTTCATCCATGTGTCACATGTATCAGGGCTCAATTCCCTTTTATGGATTAATGATAGTCCATTATGCATGCATACCACATTTTATTTATCTGTTCAATTTTTTTTTTTTTTTTTACATGGGTAGGCACCAGGAATTGAACCTGGGTCCTCTGGCATAGCAGGCAAGTGTTCTTGCCGCTGAGCCACCGTGGCCTGCCCAATCAAACTGTTTTTGACATGTGGGTTACTTCTACCTTTTGGAAATTGTGAACAAGGCTGCTTAAAAGTAATTGGTGTTGATTCACCAGTGAAACAATCTGGCCATGGACTTTTCCTTGTGCAAGTTCTTTTTTATACAGTTTCAATCTTTGCACTTGTTAAAGGGTTTTTGAGGTTTCCTATTTCTACTTGAGTCAATTAAGTGGTTTATTTGTTTGTATAGGTTTTCCATTTTATCTAGTTATTTTAATTTGCTGGCATACACTTGTTCTTAATATTCTATTGTATACCTTTTTATTCATCTAAGGTGGTAGTAATATCATCATATACATTTTTAATATCTTTATTTTTATATTTATTCTTATTTTCTTTATCAGTCTACCTAAGTATTTGCTAATTTTATTGACATTTTTCAAGGAAGTGTGTTCTTATTTCACCAATTCCCTGAATTGTTTTCCCTTCTCTATTTCATTTATCTCCACTCTAATTATATTTCCTTCCTTCTGCTATCTTTGAGTTTACTCTCCTCTTCTTTTTTCTGTTTGTCAATATATGATTTAGGAAATTAATTGGAGACATTTCTCCTTTTTAGTATAGGCATTCATAGCTATGAATTTCCCTTTGACACTACCTTTGCTACATCCCTTAAATTTGGTATTTTTGTTTCTTTTATTTCATTAGTCCCTGCCTATAGATTTTCTAATTTCTCTTGTGATTTCTTTGTTAAAAAATTGATATTTCACAATGTGCCACTTAATTTCCAAATATTTGTAATTTTCCATATTACTTTCTGTTATTTATTTCTAACTTTCTTCCATTCTGGTTGAAAGGGTTATTTTAAATAATTTTAATATTCTTTAATTAATCAAGACTTCTTCTGTGCCTTAACAAAGGCTCTCTCCTAAAGAATAATCTATGTACACTAGGAGTATGAGGGAAATTACCCAACATGATATAGAACTTTTAGGAAACACAGTCCAATAACATTATGCTCAATGGTAAAAAGCTAAAAGTCTTTCCCTTTCATCACAAACAAGTGAATTATATCCACTGTCAGCACTGCTATTCAATAATGTCCTAGAAGTTCTAGAAAAATAAATTAGGAAGAATATTTAAGGAAAACATGTACAAATCAGAAAGGAAATTGAAGCTATCTCTATTTATAGATGACTTGATGCTATATATAGAAAATCCAAAGATGAACAAGAAAACCACTAGAGCTTATATGGATATTAGCAAAGTGGCTGGACACAAGATTAGCACTCAAAGGCCAACTGCAATTCTAAATACTAACAATGGGCAAACCTATCATGGGCATATTAAGAAATCAGTCTTTACCACAGCATTTTAACTGAGTATGAAAAAAATGTGCACTGGAAACTGCAAAATACATTCATAAGTAATTAAAGACCCAAATAAACATCATGACCTATCATATCATGGGTTGGAAAACCTAATGATATTAAGATGTCAGTATTATCAATGTGGTCTAAAATCCTAAACAAACCCTATGGAATTACAGGAACTTATTGTGCAATAAAGAAAATACACATCCCCAGAATAGTATAGAATGCATAAGGGCACAGAAAAGTAAAAAACAAGTATTAAAAATTAGAGGATTCACATTTCCCAATTACGCCTGCACTACATATATAAAATAAATATGCTATGGTACTGGCACAAAGATCCACATAGACCAATATAATAAAATTAAAAATCCATAAATAGACCCAGTTGATTTTGACTACAGAGCATTGTACATTCAATAGAAATAGAATACTCTCCTCAACAAATGGTGTTGGACAACTGGACATTCACCTGCAAATGAATTAAGTGAAATCCTTACCTCATAATCTCATATAAAAATTGAAACAAAATAGCTCCATAATCCAAATAAGAACTAAATATATAGATGATAACAAAGGGCAAAATATTCTTGAACAGAAATTAGGTAAACGGATTGTTACATATGACACCAAAAACATAATCAACAAAAGAAACAACAGAATAATTCACCTTCATCAAATTTAAACATTTTTGTACATCAAAGTCATTATCAAGAAAGTAAAGGAACTGTAGAATGGTAGAAAGTAGTTGCACATTTTATGACAGAAAGGCTTAAAATCCAAAATACACAAAAATGATTACAATGTGACAATAGAAAGAAAAACAATGCAAGTGCAAAATGGACAAAAAAAATGAGTAAGCACAGTGAGAAAAAAATGGAAAAGACCCATGTTCACCATTAAATGAATATAAAACAAATTGTAATACATATACAAAATGTAATATTATTCAGCATTAAGAATGAAGGACTGAGACATCCATCTTGAGAGAAATTTGAAAAATGTTATGGTCAGATAAATGAATGAGATAAATAAGGACAAAATTTGCATGACATCAATATATGAAAAACCTAGAAATAACAAATTCACATATACAGGAAGTAGTTTAGAGGTTGCCATGGTTTACGGGCTGAGGGGAAGATAGCATGTTCATTTGTTGTATATGAGTGTAAATAAATATAATTAATAAAAGTAAAAGAAAATAGCATGCTTGAGAAAAGAAATAAAATTAAAATTACATAAATTCAGATGACATCACATCTATGGGGAAGAGGAGGACTTTGATCAAGAAAGAATGATGAAAAACTTGAGACTTGTTAAAAAGCATATAATTTTTATGTGGATTGATGGATATTGCGTGTTCTACTTTTATCCACTTAGAACATTATATGAATAGAAATTTTTGCTTAATAGTAAATAACAAAATATCTAAAACACTTAAACAAAAACTCTTTTTTAAAGCTAGTACACAATGAGTTATCCAAAATTTTTACTGAATGAAAATAAAGGCAATGTGGAAAATAATACAATACTCAATTATCTAATTTATAAACCTGGTTTAAGTAATACACAAAATAAATTAGAAAACAGTTTCCATAAAGTAACAAGATATATGTTTAGAGTATTTGGCACTCTTTTTACAATACTCATCAGTTCCTTTATAGTGTCCAATTTTTATCAGAACTCTTAGCATACTAATCTTAGCTATTTAAATTCCTGATCCAATAGTGTTAAAATATCTCTCATGTTGATTTTGGTTCTGCTTCTCATTGTGCCAGAATCACTCCCCTAAGTGGTTTTCTCTGTATGAAGTCTCATTCCAGTAGGCCACAACATAGCTAAAAATAATATCTCAAAATGGTTCTTTGTATGCACTCAATTTAATATTTTACTTTAGTTTACTTTTTTTTGGTCCCTCTAGGGTACCCAATTATTAGTATCATGGTCCATATTTTGGACCCCAGAAATACATATTTTTCCCACATACAAAATGCTTTCAATCCAAAGTCTAATGAAAATCAGTTAGGGGCATGCTTTGTAATGGAAAAAATTCTTCTTCATCTGATGGACCTCTAGAATCTAGAAAACAAGTTATTTACTTCAAAAATACAGTTAGGAGGCAAGCATAAGATTTTAGAAGAGGAGGAATTGGGAGGAAAACAACTTTTCCTAAACAAGTCTGAAATATAGCAGGATCTATTAGATTTCAAGGTCTGAGAGTTGTCTGCAGAAATGCTTTCTCCTCTGCATCTCATGGGACAGAAAATCCATGATTGAAAAAGCTTGTGCAGTGTCCATGCAGCCCAGAACACAAGAGCACAGGCTGCAAACTTTTTGATCATTAGAATGGGACCCACACTCTGCCTGAATGCAATGGAATAGTCAGAGAACTGGGGTGATGGCATTCTCCCTAAAAATTGGGATTCAAGGCACCTGCCATGTTAGTGTTGGGGTAGGTTGAGTGTCCCCTCAAGAATAAGGATGGACAAGCTACTTTCACACACATGAGTGAGCATTCTGTCTTGGCAGCAGAGGCTAATTTGGGTTCAGACCTCTGTATCAATGTTTCTGTGCTTGATGTCCATTTACCTTCAAGTTGTCCATTTCTGTCCCTTTCAATCCAGGTAGGTATTACTTCTCTTCATAAAAATCTTGCAAAAGCCTTGTTGACTTTTGTGCAGTTCAAGGTTGTCAAAAGTTCAGATAAAAAGACTTTCCACAACTCCTTCCTGCATAACTTCATTTTAAAACCTGTTTTGAACTGAAATGCATTGTAAGATCCATATTCAGTTTTGCCTCCTTTAACAAAGAGGTTTTAACTTAAACCTTGACATGTATTTTACCAATTCTCTGGGAAGTTGCTTCCTGAAAGCTCAGTGATGTCCTTGACAGAGATCTTTGTGTCCTAACTCTCAGAGTGCTTATCTGCATAGGCTGAGTATTTTTTAAAAAAATTGTTTTGCTTTATTAGTGCTTAATAGTTTAATTTTTAGCTTTATAATTTCCTGTGGTCATATACACTCATATATATAGTCATATATGTATATGCTGCAATGAGTAACTCAGTCACACCTTCCACATTTAAGTTGGAAATCTCTTAGCTGAATATCCAAGTTCATTGCTTACAAGTTCCACGTTCAATCCAACATTCAGACACAAGTTCACCAAGTTGCCAGCTACCTTATAACAAGGATAATCCGCCCCCCTCAGTTTCCAATAACACATTCATCACTTCCCTCTTCAGTCTTATCAAGGGTAAATTTTATGCCCATAATTTGATGAAAGGTCACTGCAATTCAGTGTAGGCTTTTGCTTTCAAGTGCCTCATATTCTTCCAGTCTTTACCCATTCCCCAACTCCAAGGCAACTTCCACACTTCCATGATTTTCTATCAGCTTCATCCAACTGCCCAATACTGAAAGCAGTCTTAAGAGACCCAGCTTCTATGTACAACACAGATTTGCTATGGGTTTGCTTAACAACAGGAATTTACTGCATCATGAACTCTAGAATGCTAACTTCCTAATAGGTCAGCACTGTTCTGTTTGTTTAGAAATCCATGGGCTACTTAGCTTTCTTTCCATATTGTGATGTACTATCTTTTCTCTTCTGGGTTCTGTTATCTTCCTGTTTCTGGCTCTGCTACATGGCTTTTTCTTCATAAAGTGTCTGGAAATAAGATTAATATCCAACCTCATTAAGCTGGGTCCCTCTTTAATAAAAAAATTACATCTTCAAAAGATCTTATTTATAATGGGTCACATACACAGTAATGGAATAAAATTAACAACCACCACCCTGGAAGATATAAAATTAAGCCCATCACATGTATGAGGTTTTATGTGCATAGCTAGGAATTAGGTTAAGTTTCCAGTTTGCTGAAGCTGTAAGTTATTAGGGGCCAGTATTTCCACTAATTTCCTTGTGTTTTCTTCCCTATATTCTTAGGTTTTCCTAAAGACTTCTTAAATAAGGCCCAAGGCTTAAAATTCTTTCTGTTGTAATCCACTTTTATTACATAGGAGCTTTATCAATGTCCTTTGAGGTATGGGAGAAGGGAAAGCTTTCTATTTTCTTATGATTAGCTCCCCAAATTTTAGTTAGCATGTCCCTGGACTGTGAGCTTAGATGTTTCTCAGCATTGTAAAGTCTCCCTGCTCCATATGAGAAAAGAAATGTGAAACAGGCTGCTTTGGGATATTTTCCTCCCCATACCTCTAAAGCTAGATGGGGTCTAATTTCTGTATTTTCCTTCCACAACATGAAAGTGTAAAGGTGATTGCCATTCAGTATTTCTTTTCTCCTATATTACTTACATGCTGATAAAACCAAAGTTTTTTATGCTTTATAAAATAGTTCTTTTAAAGCAGTCCTTTTTAAGAGAACATATCAGTGTATGTATATTTCAACATGCTTATTTTTCCCTCTTTCTACTGGAAAGGGGTAATTTTCCTGAGTTCCCAGTAGGAAAATAGTATGGCTATTTGTAAACAAATCTCAGTAAAACATGTGCCCTCCCCAGTTTGTCTGGTCTCCTGGAGTCTATGACTCTCAATGTTGTCCAGACTGTGCATCCACAGATTTGTTAATGAGTTTCCAGCATTCCCACTTGTACTGGCTCCAGCAGGTCTTCTATTTCCATCCATCTCCTGCTTGCTGTCATTCACATTAGCTTCCTCTATTCTGTCACAGGGCAGTGGTTTTCCCTGTGACTTCAGTTCTGTCCTAGATATAAGACTTTTTTTCTGATTGTTCACCATTTTTTGTTGTTTTAGAGATTGGAAGGATGATTTCAAAGGTGCTCACCTGCTGGGTGAACAAACTGGATGAAGAAACTGGAAGTTTGAGAAATGTATTTTATATCCCAACATCTCAGAAATATTCACAAAATTGATTTTCATCAGCACCAGATGATCCTCAACACATTATTTCAACACAGTCTTTTTCTATAATGTAATAAACTAAGCAAATAGGCAGAATGAAGACAAAATTTTCCTTCCGAATAGCATTTTAATGAATCAAAACGTCATCATATAAAAATTATTTTAAATCTCTTTATAAATTCTCTAAAAAGAATGCTAGCATTTAATAGTATGGTTGCATAATAATAAATAGGTAATTAATTGAAAACAATAGTAAAAAATAAATGGGACACTACCTTAATGTAGCTTAATTGATAGCCTTTAATTCCACAAGAATCAACAATAAAGAAGCAGATGTATCAATATTAAATTTAGGAGGAAGAATGATGAATTAACAATAAGATTCTAGAATCTAAATGGGACAAAATAGTTTTCAGGGAGATAGATACTAAATCAAAGAAATATTTAAGATATGTTATCTTGCCTGAAATTTTTCAGGCATGTGATTAAACAATAGTACAATTTAATATTAGTAAATATTTGCAGCTATATATACATATACACCCCTGCTTAAGGATATATATATTCTTCTGTGTTCACTTAGCAGATTAACTGTAAAAGATAAAAATCAGCACATCTCACATTGGACTTAACTATTTTCTCCATTCCCTTATAGTTAAATATTATACAGAGAGAATAACCAACACACTCTTTTGATCTCAAATATCTTTCCTCTGGATGAAAAACTACCTTTATCATCTACTGTCCATATTTGAAGATAAACCATATCCTGCACACCTTATTAAAATCTATCCTGGTACTTTAGTCAAATTTTTTTGATGTAGCCACAAAAAATAAATATAATCTTTGTAATAGCAAACAAAAAGTTAAAAATTTTACGTGTCTAATACATTCACACTCATAAAGAGTAGCAAAGTTCAAAATATAATTTTAAAATTTGGAATTATACATTTAAGAAATTTATCATCATTGATAAAGTGCAAATTGAAACATACTTTAAATTTAAGCTACTGAAAAATGTTAATTATGCAAGGAGGGTAATGAATATTCTCATATATTGGTCAATGAAAGATTAATTCATATAAAATTTTGTTCATCTAGATGTAGGTGTTTTCTTAGTTTCCTGGGGCTAACCTAACAAGATACCACAAACTTGCTTATATTCCAGAAATTTATTGGGTGACTTAATATAAAGTTCCAGACACCAGAACTCCTTATCAAGGAGTTGACAGAGTCATGCATTTTCTGAGGTCTCTCAGGTTCTGGCAGTGACAATTCATTACACAATGTCATGTCTGTTTCCAGTGTGCAGTTTGTTCTCCTTTTTCTTTGTCCAAATTTGATCTCCTTTTAAGGATGCCAGCTATATTGCCCACCCACTCCAGCTAGGCCTCATGATATCTACAAAGATCCTCCTTCTACCTAGGATCACATGCATGGGTGTTAGGACTTTGATGTATCTTTTGCAGAGTAAATTTCAGTTCAAACTAGGTATCAAAATTAGAATCATGCATATGTTATCTCACTGCAGTTACACTTCATGAAATTTTCCATTTCATTATAAAAAATAATCCTCCAGAAACAGTTCAGAATTTGTTGTAAAAGATGCTGGAAACTGAGAGTCCTGGCTAATGACAAGTAACAGTGGAGGAGGAAGTTGAACGGTTGGAAGCTTTTCCTGGGTGAGGAACAGTAGTCTTCCCATCTCCATGTGACAGTTCCATGGGCAGAGGGGGGCCCATTTTGGTAAGATCTAAAGACCTTTCTACTAGAATTGCTTATTTGTATCTGACAACAGCCAATTTCATATGTTGATTTAATTGATTTCCAAACAAATTGGAAGGTTAACCAAACTCTTTGACAAATTGCATAATTCCTTTGGAAGAGAAATTGCAAAGAGTTGAAAATATAAAAAACATAAGAGAAGTGAACAGTTTATCCTGAATTGAATATATGTTCATTCCTACATCAGTAATTGGGCTAGACAAATGGAAAAAATGATTGACTGGTCCTGGAGAATATATTTATGGATTTTATGGATTAGGATTACATAACTTATATGTTTGTCAAAACACACATGGTGGAAAGAGAGGGGAACAGTTTTAGAATAAACTGAGTTGTGGTTAGCAGAGATACAGCAACAAGGGATATGTTAAAATGTACCTAAATAGTCCCTCTCATTGCACAGCAAGTAGAGGTTTCAGATTTCCCTTAAGGTGTGTTAAAAATTTGTCTGTGATGACAGAAAGGAGAATTGGGCCATTTAATCCACCTGATTTCATGTTATTTGAGTCATTAACACTAAAATAATATTACTGTTTAAAAATATAGACTATGTGGTGAATGTGAGAAAATGGAATTAATATTTAAGCTGATGCTTATGTTATAATGCAAAGAAATAACATTTTGTTGGCACAATTTTAACAATATTTCATTTATTTAGCTCATATTTATTAACCAGCTTCTATCACAGTTATGCTTTGAAAAATCATTACTCCAGAAAGTTCCCATGGGCATATTATGCTGCACTTAATAAATCATAGGATGTGTTTGCTAAAATACAGAAGCAGAAATAAGCATTACCAAATACAGGCAAAATATTATGGAAAAAAAATGAATCTGTTTGCATTTCTTAACAGCATTTCTATCATTGCTATTTTCGTTGCTGCTGTGAGCCAGTTCTGTCCAACCAATTAACATCTGAAAATGAGAGGCAATTTATTGATTATTAAAAACATATTTCAGGGTGGGCCATGGTGGCTCAGCAGGCAGAGTTCCAGCCTGCCATGCTGGAGACCAGGATTCATTTCCCGCTGCCTGCCCACATAAAAAAAAACAAAAAACATATTGTAGGGCAGTGCAATGTTGGCTCAGCAGGCAGAATTCTTGACTGTCATGCTGGAGACCCAGGTTCAATTCCCAGTGCCTGCCCATTTAAAAAAATATTGTAAAACAATATGGAATTTTCAAACTTTACATCTGGGGAAATCCTGGATACTGTGTCAAATATTAGGGACACCCAAATCAATATTCCAAGCCCTTGATCTTGAGGGTTGCTCTTGTGAAGCTTATATGTAATGGAGAAGCTTAGTCTACCTATATGTATGCCTAAGAGTCATCTCTAGAAGATCTCTTTCATTGCTCAGATGTGGTCTCTCTCTCTCTAAGCCCAACCCTGCAAGTGAAAACATTGCTCTCCCCACTATGTGGAACATGACATCCAGGGAAGAAAGTCTCCTTGACAGTGTGGGAAATGACCCCCAAGGATGAGTCTGGCCCTGCCACTATGAGATCAACAATACAATCCTGACCAAAAGGGGGGGAAATAAGTGTTACTAATAAAGTATCAGTGGCTGAGAGAGTTCAGACAACATCAAGTGGCTACTCTGGAGGTCACTCTTAAGCAAGCTTCAGTTAAACATTGCTGATATTGTAACTTGCCAAACCCAAAACAAAACCATTCCTGCCAATCTTAAAGAATATGTAGGGCATTATATAAGATTCCACAAAGGTTTCATGCACCAGAGTAACTTTCCAGAAACCTACAACTTCCAGATGTGTCCCTGGACCAGATAAGTTCTGAAATGCAGAGGGAGGGGTCAGCCTTTCCAGAACAACTAGTTCCATCCCCCTATCCCATATTATCAGCAGCCCTTTCCAACATGAAAAAGTTAGAATGACCATAGCCCAATATCCTTAAGAAGTAAGAGAAAGATTAAAGGTGATGGTGGAGTTACATAGAGAAGTTCAGGTTTAACAAATGAGTAGGAGTTCTGAATCATTATTTTGATATTTCTTTTAGTTTCTAGTACATAGAGCAGCTGGAAATAAAAACCTAAAATTGTGGAATTATAACCCATACCAAATTCTGTAATCTATTCTACTACTAATTGTTGCAATGTACTTTGAAATTTATTGCTTTTTGGTATATATGTTATTTTTCATAAAAAAGAAAAAAGAAAAGGAAGACTATAATATAGAAGATAGGATTTAATAAATAAATATGACTGCTGAATCAATATATTGATATTTCTTTGGGTCTTCAGTGTCTTGGAGGAGCTAGTAGAAAAAATGAAAAATTGTGGAACTGTAACCCATACTGAATTTTAAAATCTATTGTATAAATACTTGTAAAATGTACTTGGAAATTCATTACTTTTTTGCATGTATGTTATTTTTCACAATAAAAAACATTAGATAAACATACTGCAGAATTAAATCATAGATATTTAGACATAATCTTGCGTAGTGTAGCACTTGCTGGAGCTTGAATTACAAGTTAAACATAAAATGAAAAGGCTGCGGTGTGCCACGGTGGCTCAGCAGGTAAGAGTGCTTGCCTGCCATGCCGGAGGACCCAGGTTCAATTCCTGGTGCCTGCCCATGTAAAAAAAAAAAAGAAAAGGCTAATTACTGCCAAGAAAATGTACAAATATAAAACAAATAATGTGGAATGATGTGGCATGCTTATAACAATTTAAAAATTACGGTTGCATAAATTCTGATATAAAACATAAATTATGCAAGCAATAATGGATTGGTGAGTTTTTCATTAATATTACAGGAAAGTTAATCAGTCAAATATATCTACTAATATGAGCCCAGAAATAATACAGAGCTAAACGCCATTACGATAAAGTCACACTGAAGAACATTACAAGGCACACACATAATTTTAGTGGCATGTATATTTAATAAATATAAAATTTACAACAATTTTCTTTTTCACATTCAAAATTAAATTAAAATTAAATACAAAACAGTTTAATCTACATTGTATTGATGACTGCATTGCCCACAGTCTAACATAAATGTGCAAATTATAAGCACAAATCTGTGTTGCTGTATCTTAAATATACATTACTCATAAAATTTAATTGGGAAATACATATTGAGAAAAAATAAAATATTTGGAGGAATCATTTTCATTTCTGAATATATATCAGGATAAAAATTCCATAAAGTGGAATGGTATTTATATATACATATTTACTTACATGTGAATATACGTTTATTTGTGTACATATATAGAAATACATCTGATTACATATGTATATGTGTACATGATATATATATGTGTGTGTGTATATAAATATATGAAAGGACCTAAAAATAGATACTATTTATTGGATTAGTATATTTAATAAGCTAAATTGCTGCAAATGATTAGGTAAATATTATTTAATAATTTAAGAATATATGTGCTTCTAACAATCATTCAAAAAACATAATATCACTCCCAAAATCAAGTGTATGAGAATGAAGAAAAAAAAACATGCTTGTGGGTGACACTAGATTAATATATTTGGAATTAGATATTAATTTAAGAATTGCAAAACAAGTTATCAGCAATTTATTACTAATGCTCATTTTTAAATTATGTTTTGATGTTATAATACTGGTATTTAGGAAAAATAAATATAACATTCAGCATAGGATCTATATTGCTGAGGTTCTACATTTTCCCTCTTGTCTAACATTAGAAGACCATTTTGTTCTCAACTGTTTGCTAGCACCTACAAATTTTGTGTATCTTCTGACATAGAGCATTCCATTTAATAGTACTGTGAGGTTCAAATGAGGCTCAACTGGAAAAAGTGAACTAATTAATTATCAATTTACCAAGAGGACCTTGAAGGATTTTTTCTGAGTTATCTGTATAAAAGTGGTAGTTTGGTTGTTTTATGGTGTCTATCTTTTGTATAATAGCTTCATTCTTTATGAGGTCCATTGTCTCATATTTTATTCTAAATAGATGTCCTTTTAGAAGGTTACCTGTCAAGAACTTTCCTGAAGGATGCTGCCACATCTTTATTTCAAAGAGTATAGATGTCTCTCCACTGAGCATTGTAGTGACAATAGTATAAAAGACAGATGCTGCTTCATCCTGCAGATTGGTACAATAGGTTTTTGGGACAAGGTCATGATAATGGCTGTTCCATAGAAGAGAGACACCACAATCACAAGGGAAAAGCAGGTTTCCAAAGCCTTTCTTTGTTCATAAGAAAATGTATCAGCAAAAATAAGTTTCAGGAGAACTGCGACCTCCCAAAGGAAATGATGGATTTTACATGAAGCCCAGCAAGGGAGATTCAGAATATATATGGTATAGACTAAACAATCAAATAGAGAACCCAGCCAGGAGTCAGCCACCATGAAGGCACAGACTGTAGGGCAAATGAGAACAAAGAAATAGAAAGGAAGACATATAGCCACATAATAGTCACAAGCCATGACTGCCAGAAGAAGCCTCTACTGCAGCAAGGGTCATGGAGAGGAAGAGTTGAATTTCACAGTTTTCTTCTGTGAAAATTTGTTTTCTTCCCAGACAGGAAATCAATGGCTATCTTGGGAACCCTAGTGGAACTGTAAAAGAGATCCATAAGGGAAAGTTGATTGAGAATGAACTACATAAGCATATGGAGTCCAGAGTCCAACCAAATAAGAATCATTATCATAATGTTGCCACAAAGGGCCATGAGAAACATCAAGAAGATGAGAGAGAACAGAAGATTAGGGGACTGAATGTCATGAAAAATGCCTAGGAGAACAAAACCAGTTCCAGTGGTCTGATTGGACCATCTCCCCATTCTCTGCATCTGAATTCATTATCCTGGAGAGTTCAGACAAAAATCTTTAATATCAGCACAATTTGGTCCCACCATCATTTTACAATATACCAACTTCATTCCCCTCTCTGTTATAAAGTGATAAACATTACATATTTTCATCTATTTTAACTCTGTACCAAAGATTATTCTCAATTTTAATATGATGACAGTGCATCATATAATATGCACTGATTTATAATAGTTTTAGCGAAAATCACCAGAACACTAGTCTCTGTATTTTAAGGTAATGTATTTAGACCCCTTTAAATTTAGATAATACTAAATAAAGTTTGCTTAAACAATAAAAAATCCAAACCTATAATCTCTCCATGTCTGCCTCTATCTCTCAATATTTCAACCTCTGACTCTCTATTAAATCTATGTCTATGTTTATGTTTATATTTTTATCTACATGATAATCTCTATGTCTATCAGTATCTATTTTTTGTCTATTTCTATATATGTGTATGTCCACCTCAGATATTTAAAGACTACCTGGTTTTACTTAGTCCTAATTTGCAAGAGGTAAAGACTGGGTAAATGAAATAGTGGTGATAATTAATCTTCTATGCACCTGTATGTTATATATTAGCTTTTATACATGCTATATGTTGTAGTTTGCTAGCTGCTGGAATGCAATATACCAGAAATGGAATGACTTTTAAAAGGGGGAATTTAATGAGTTGCTAGTTTACAGTTTAAGGCTGAGAAAATGTCCCAATTAAAACAAATCTATAGAAATGTCCAATCTAAGGCATCCATCCAGGGAAAGATACCTTGGTTCAAGAAGGCCAAAGAAGTTCAGGGCTTCTCTCTCAAGTGAGAAGGCACATGGTGAACACAGTCAGGACTTCTCTCTCAGCTGGAGGGGCACATGGTGAACCCAGCATCATCTGCTAACTTTCTTTCCTGGCTTCTAGTTTCATGAAGCTCCCCAGGAGGTGCTTTCCTTTTTCATCTCCAGAGGTCTCTGGCTGGTGAACTCTCTGCTTTGTCATGCTGCAGCATTCTCTGCTCTGACTCTCCCATTCTCCAAAATGTTTCCTCTTTTATAGACTCCAGTAAACCAATCAAGACCCACCCAAATGGGTGGAGACATGTCATCACATAATCCAGTTTAACAACCACTCCTGACTAAATCACATTATCCAGGGAGATGATCTGATTACAGTTTCAAACATACAATATTGAATAGGGATTATTCTACCTTTATGAAATGGGATTTTGATTAAAACATGGCTTTTCTAGGGGGCATACTTCCTTTCAAACCAGCACACTACATTATCTTTATAACATATCTTCAAGGAATTGCTTTCCTCATTTTCAAAGGCAAGTTTGATTTTCAGAAAGAACAGTAACTTTACATATTTTGATAACAGTTAAAGAACCAGCACCGTAATCACATTGAAATGTTTCCAGGTTCCTGTTTCTTTGCTTCAGGATGTTGCCTAATAAGACCTCTTAAAGGGAAATCTTGTTTAAGTGTTCTTATTTGGAAATCAAGATGGATAAATTTGTCTTTTTTTTTTTTTTGTAATTTGTTGGCTAAAAACATAAGAATATTCAATTAAGCCCAGAAGCCCAGTGTCAAACCAAATGCCTGCTGGGTGACATTAGGTAATTTCACTCCACATTCACAAAAGACTGTTGATGATGGACAAAATGAAGACAATGGAGACAAACAAGTGAAAACTGCTACTAGAGATAAAATTTGGCTGGAGGAATTGGTTGTGTTCCTCATCTGTGCTTCATCTAGTGGAGCTCACAATAAAGGGAAATTAAAAGTTCATGGCCCAGGGCTCTAACTGAGACTACAATGAAGTTTGATGTCTCCTTCCTACAGAATGGTTTCAGTCTCTTTACAGATTTTAGACATTCAATAATAATTTTCAAGCTTCAGTAAATCTCATTGATTATTTTTCTTTCCTTACCAATAAATAACTTGACACATGATTCTCTAGAATGGCAAACTTTTAGGATATGAGTATTTTGTTCATGTCAATGCATGTTGAACTCTAGATCCAAATATAAGTAGGTAGGCACAACCACATACTGTGGTTTCAGTTTATACATAAACTGCTACCTTACCTTTTTCAAGTGATTTTCATAAATGATGATTGATACACTGCTGTACAATTGGGTGAAAAGATTATTTATCCCATAGATATATTAAAATGTAATTAGTAATTTTATACTTTTTAAAGCAAAGTACTTTTTAATCTGAGCAGTCATTTTATTCATTTGAAGTAACTAGTAGGACATTAGGATATGAAAGGCTCAAAATCCACCCATCATTATATCAGCTAGTCAACTTGTAAATTTTTACACCCTATGCATAATAAATCTATGACATATCCATTCATTTACATTTAAGCACTCTTGTGGGTGAAGGATATGTTTCTTCTTAAATGATTTTTTCCCTGTAAACATACCAAATCAATATTGAATTTTAATATGAGAAATTTAAATATTTCATTTCAACATGGTATACTTTTAATGTACACCTGTTGAACATTTAGGTTTATGTATCTAGTTTAAGATATTTACCAAGCAACAAATCTTTTCATTGTAGAAACTGACTGGCAATTATACCTAGCCATGTGATTTAAATAACATACTTGAAATTATAGCAAGATGTAATAAAATATTTCATTATTGCTTCAGTGGACAGAGGAATTCAAAAGGCATAGATAAACAATGCTCAGTGATGAAAAGTGAACACCTTGAACAGTGGTGCATGCCCTGAAAGAGACTTGTGCAATAAAAACTAAGCATTCTCCACATTACTGATTCTGTTGGTATCCACTTGCATTTCAGGCTCCCCACACAAAGATGAAGGACCAAAGCAGCGAACAGTGGGACACAAACAGTTCTTAAGCTCTGGCAATTCTTCCTTCAGGCATTCCCAATGCTCTACTTGGATTATATTTGATGGTTCAGGCACCCAATCATATATCCTATCATAAATTAGACAGTTCATTCCAAATTCCTTCAGTTTCCTTCTGTTTTCAGGATCATTGGTGTCATCACCCCAGCAGAATATGACTAGTCCCTTAGCTTTTGCCTCTTGAGTATAGTCTGGGTTTCTGAGCACATCTTCAGTATGTGCACTTATTCCCAGTAGATTTTCAAACTGTGCAAAGCTCTTTGCAATGGTTGTCAGACATCTATGATCCATAAGTTTAGGATAAATATCAGGATTTCCTTGAGTCAAGAATAATATGGAATATTTTTTCTGCTTTTGCTGAATCATTGTGCAAATATTGGCATCAAATGAAAAGAAAACTACTCTTTCCAGAATTTTCTAAAACAGTTTTTAAAATTATATCCAAAACCAGGTTCACATCAAAATATGTAGACAAGTTACCATCCTACATCCCACCCTTTGTTGGCAAATCCATTTTATTTCTGTTAAACTTTATATCTTCTGGCAAAGATTCTAAGACTATCTTGAGAGAAGGAAATTGTTGATATTCAGAGAAGGAATTTCCCTCCTCAATCACAGATTCCTTCTGATCCTTAGGTTTTAATGTGGTCACATGGGCAAACTTTAACAACTAGAGTTGGTGAAATGTTAATTATTTTACTGAAATTCCAAATAATTTTACTGAATCTACATCAAATTTCTTTTTTTACAGTGAAACAACTGGTAAGATCATGATATACCACAGGCACAAAATGTTTTGAAAAATGCACATCAAATTCCACGAATGCTACAGCAGGGCTAGCAGCATTTCTTAAAGAAGCAAAAATATTTTCTGGAAATTTGGCAAGCTGGGCTATTCCCTGCACCTCGATGTCCAACATCCCATGATATTCTTAGCTTCCAATACTTGGAAAATGAAGATTTCATGTCACAACTGTATCTTGGCAATGGCTTAATAATTATAAAGTCTACTCTCACTTTCCTTATTGATTTTCTGGAATTTCTGCTCATGATAGGAAGAGTAAG
The DNA here is from genome assembly GCF_023851605.1 of Tamandua tetradactyla. Lineage (NCBI taxonomy): Eukaryota > Metazoa > Chordata > Mammalia > Pilosa > Myrmecophagidae > Tamandua > Tamandua tetradactyla. The sequence continues at coordinate 99,804,978 of NC_135337.1, read as the reverse complement.
AATTCCAGCACTCTTCCCACTCTCAGCAATGGTGGATAATAAAAGACATTCTGTTTCTACATGTCCAGAGAAAGCATCGTCCTGAATTACAGGTTCACTGAGATCTTCCTCAAAAAAAATCAAAGATTAGTTCCAGGTTATTTGGCTCCATTCTCTGGATGCTATACTCCGTCCAACAATCAGGCTGTAAGCCATACCCATATTCAGGCTGGGAATGCCAGCATTTGAATGATTGCTGCTTCTTAAGGTTATCTCCAAGCTATTAGACATTTTGTGAAGAATACTGGGAGACACCCAATCGTCATCATCTTTCTCCAGACCCGCTAGTGTCAGCTTTACCCTAAATCTAGATTAAAAAATTTTTTTTCTTGGTTATCGAGATACGAGGATTTTTCAGAATAATGCAAACATAATTTTATTTCAGTGCGACACGTCAAGCACCCAGAATCCAGAGTTTCAGTGTCATTGAGGATTCCAAATGGTCCATCGTCAATAATAATTTCACTTCCTAAAGGGGTTGTGGATCGTGGTTGCAGATTAACTGTGACTTGAAATGTTGTCCCACTGATAGTTTTTGGCTCTAAAAAGCACCCTTTGAAGTAGCGATACTGAACTAATACTCCTCTGCTGAGTACAATGGCTGCTTTCCATGACATGCTTTCACCTGTCTCGTTCTCTGGAGGAAGAGCCACGGCATTTTGAGGATTCCAGTTTCCTAAAACATCACAATTTTCGCATATTGCAAAAATTTCTCCTGGAAAAACAGTTCTTATTTCAAAAGTAACCTGAGAAGGTGTCATTTTGATGGATTTATTTTAGGACATCTTGCGGAGAGAACGTCAAGGCTGCTGGTCCCCGGCAACAGCGCCCGACGCTGCTCACAAAGCCGTCCGCCAGCTGGCCCGGCCCGCGTCGCCCTGACAGCTCCGCCCATCCCCTGCGCTGCTCCAGCCACCGCCCGCCCCCCCTGCCGGGTCCGCGGTTCCGCGCTGCCGCCGTCGTCCCCCAGCGAGGGGGCTGCGGGTCTAGGTGCATGACGTCAGCTTCCCGGCCTCTCCCGCGCTCCCGCCTGCTACTCGCCGCGGCGCCCGGCGGGAAGGGGCTCAGCTCAAACCCCAAATTTTTCAATTTAATAACGTTGAAGATCTTGAATTTAAAGCTTTTAAAATTTATTTGTAATTCGACTCTACAGAGGCAAGTAAAGTAATTAATTGAGTCTTTTCAGCTGTCTAATTAAAAGATATTTAATGACTACGTATTAAAGGTGTATTTTTGTTATTCGAATATTGTTCCGGACGCTATCCAACTCTTGTTATTGAAAAATCTGTGAAGGTTGTATGTCATCATACACGAAGTGGCATACATAAAAAATTGTTATGTAAATTGCTCGATTTCACTTGTATATATAACTGGCTAGGAGATTATAGTTCAGTGTTATATGCATCATCAAGGCAAAACATTATCATCATGCCTATTTCTACTGATTTTTTCACAGGAGAAAAACAATCATTTAAGGAAAAGCAAATCCTTCAACTCCAAGAGTGCTTAAACATAAGTGAATGGTTATCTCATAGACAGAGATGCATGGAAATCAAACCAGGATCTCCTGCATGGAAGGTGAGCGTTTTACTACTGAACAACCCGTGCACCCTTGATTTGTTTTATAAAACCTAAATCCCATTTTCTTTTCAAAAATATTAAATATAGACTAACATGCCTCTTATATTTTCACATATTATCACCAGTACTGTATTTATGTAAAAAGAAGAGTTGCACAGAGAAGTATCCAGAGAGATTCATCTTCCTCTGTTGTCAGAGCCATACATTACCAGTGAGCTGAAGAGGTTTTGTAGAACTGTCTACTACAAATATTCGGGCCAATTTACAATCTACTTGAACTGTCCTTGGAGAAAATGTCCTTTGTCTGCCCCTCTGTTCCCTTCAGCATAACAAGCAAAACTAATCCATTGTCCTTCAAATGGCCCCATTATAGAAATCTGTCATCTTGAAAACAAGTAAGCCAAAAATATTGATAGGTCACATAAACATCAATTTATCAGCCCCAGCTAACTCCTTCTGAGAACTCAAAAGTTTTAGTCATGAAATCCCAGTGCAGGAGTCAACAGGTGCTGCCTTAGATTCAGAGTTAGTTGGTTTCCTTCCTGATTAACCACTTATTAGTGAGTTCAGAAATGATACTTACCTTCTCTTTCCAATGAGTCTTCTTCTATACAATGATGACAATAAGAGTATATTAGGCCTCTCATGTGAAATGAACAAACACTTACATGCATATACATTTTATGATGTATATAAAGAGAGAACATGATTTTATATAGATAAATGATTTATTGAGTGAGAACTTTCCTTGATCTATTTCATTTGAATTATTCACACTATTATCCATTGTGTTTTCTATAGTTTTACTTATTTCATTAAGTTCTCTGAAAATTTTAATCCCCAAGTAATCCATAAATATTTTTTCTATATATGGGTTCAGGGAGAGATGTATACCAATCCTTAGAATTGAGCTTGTTTACAAATGAAGTCTCTGCTGCATATGGAATAAGAAGTAGGTTAGTTTAGGTCCACCGCTGATGTTAAGGGCCTGCTGAGTGTATGATATTATATTAATTTAACTCTCATTGAGTGCTTCACATATTCTAGGTAGAGATATAAGTGTTTTCCATATATAATACATATTAAGACCACCCAGTGTCCATCTTAGGAAAGCAGTATGAAAAACACCTGCATTTCTCACATATAGAAGTTGTCTAATTACAACCAGAGAGCAAGAAGTCGAGTCAAACATTGATCACATGAAGAAGTACAATGCGTATGTTCTCATAGATCCTGTTTTAGAGCCAAACCATATTTAGTACATCACCAAAGGTTGAGTTTAGCATGTTTGTACTAAGCATTTTATAATATAGTGTTTAAACATAAACAAGAATTAACAATTGGAAGGTGATTGCACAAAGCCCACGTTTGCACAAAGCCCACGTTCATTATATTGATCGTATATTTAGAAACCAACCCATCTGTTCTTTCCTCACTGTATTTATTGTGTAAGAACTAATATAAAAGTGAAGCAATAGCATCAGCACTGTAGTTACTAAAGTAATCTGAGTTTGAAGTAAATTTTAAATTGATTTGTCCTCTTTTCAGTTAAATCCAGCATCATTTATTTTATTAGATACCAATAGATGCTAAAATAGAATTAGCGCAAAAATTATTTAGAATTTTGCTGAAGAAATTTTAAGCCTTTATCTGTTTTCATCTCTCAGGGAATTTTCAACTGAAGATTATTTTACATTAAGCGAGCATAAATTCTTCTACAAATAACACCACTTTTAATACAAAGATTGTACTTCATTTGCTAGGTTGTCTGTTGTCAGTTCTAATCACTTCCAGTCATGTCTCATTTCAGAGATTAATCGCAAATGGAAACTGAAAACTACGTTTCATAGAATCCCACTAGAGCTCATGTTTATCACATATTAACTTGTGGAATTTAACCACAATTTCAGAGATTGGAAGAGAAGAAAATGAGATATTCTATGAAGAAGGTAGATGTGTGGACACTATCAATACCATTATATTTATGTTCTTGTTTATTTATTATGTCTATTAACAAAGCATTTCACATCTGTAGGCTTCAGAATCCAAATGAATTGGGATTTGTTACAAAATTCTTTCTATCTATTGTAATCATATATTTCATAATACATGGAAACCTCTGTCTTGGTCTTAGATATAGATACTTTTTATCAAATTAAGAATTCCCAAACTTAGAAGCTAAAAGGTAAAGATTAGATGTCATATAACAGAAGAAAAATAGACAACTTAAATAATTGTCATTTTGTTATGATTCAAGAGGACACTTACTCCATCCACTCCACTGCATTTTCTCCATTCCATTTCATGTCTTTTTACAACTTGCAATTATTATTTCTTAGTAACATTAGATATATTATAGTAAAATTAGATGTATTATGATCTTTATTATGGTAAAATGATTCAGTTTTAGCACTAATGCTGGAAATGAGTATTGTATTTAAAGCCTTACCTAATCATTGCATTTCCATATATGAAATATTTTATTCCTGCCTGTGCTGGTTTGATTTGTAGACCCCAGAAAAGCCATGTCCTTTATCCTCATTCAGTATTGTTGGGTGGGAGCTTTTAGATTATGTCCACAGAGATGTGAGTCACCCCAACTGTAGGTATTAACCTTTGATTAGAGGGAGATGTGATTCCACCCATTCCAGGTGGGTCTTTATTAGTTTATTGGAATCCTTTAAAAGAGGAAGCATATTGGAGAAAGCTTCAGAACAACAAGAACATAAGAGCTCACACAGCCGGAGACTTTTGGAAATGAAAAAGGAAAATTTCCCTGGGGGATCATCATGAAACAAGAAGCCTGAAGAGAAAGCTGGCAGATATCATTATCTTCACCATGTGCCTCTCCAGTTAAGAGAGAAACCCTGAATGTCATTGGTTTTCTTCAACCAAAGTATGTTTCCTGAATGCCTTAGATTGGACATTTATTAGGACATTTTCACAGCTGTATAACTGTAAACTTGCAACTTAATGAATTCCCCCTTTTAAAAGCCATTCTGTTTCTGGTATATTGCATTCCAGCAGCTAGCAAACTAAAACAGATTTTAGTAATGGAGAAGTGGGGTGCTGTAGTGACTTGCAAATATGAAACCTGTGGAATGGCTTTTTAAATGGATATGGGGGAGATTCTGTAAGAGTTGTGAGAAACTTGGTAGAGAAGGCCTAGAATGCTTCAAAGAAACCATTGGTAGAAATTGGACTCTAAAAATACCTCTTATGAAGCTCTAGACAGAAACGAGACTTGTGTTATTGCAAACTGAAAGGAAGGTGATCCTTGTTTTAAAATGGTACATAACATGGCAAAATTGACAGCTTTGGCTGGAAGGCAGATTTTAAAAGCCATGATCTTGGATATTTAGCAGAAGAGATTTTCCAAATTAAATGTGAAAACTACATCCTGGTTTCTTCCTTGCAGCTTACAGTGAAATGTGACAGGAAAGAGATAAGCTGAGAACTGAACTTGGGAACAAATAAACCAGAAATTAAAGTTCTGGAAAATTCTGGGTTTCCAGAAAGGGAGACTACAGAGAATAGTGCCCCATGTAAGGATTTAACCAAAAGTGGAACCAGTCAGCCATTTCAGAAAAAGTATGGATTAGAGGTGTAATTATCCAGAAACAATTTGTGGAAACTCCTTCTGATTGGCATGATCCTTGCTTACTACGTACAAGATCACCAAGAGTGTGTGGGACCTGTATAAATGTAACCACTGCCAGGCTCAGCCAGGGGGCTCAGGAAAGGGAAAAAGTGAAGGTCAAATGTCTTCAGAAGCAGAACCATATAGGCTGAGATCTGAAGTGAAAAAGCCTCAGGCCAGGAGAGCCAACCCATCCAAGCATAAGAAGGTGAGTTTACCCCAAAGACAATGGATTTATTTCAATTTGTCTAAACATGGAGGAGTTGTACTGCCTCAGACCTTGGAGAGGGTGGAGCATATTCCTTGGGGATTGGGGAGAGCCTTAGTACCACCATCTAGAGGGATTGAGCATGTGCCCCAGAGATGGCAGATAGCCTGGGTGCAGCCCCAATGCTTGGAGAGGGTGGAGCTGAGAAAAAGGTGGTCTCCCAATATTCCCCAAGTTTGCATTTGGAGAAAAGTGGGCAGCTGTGTAGGCCCTTGGACAGGGTGGGACTGCTGCTTTCTAAAGCCCCAAGGATAAATGACTCTCAGATGTTGAAACCTAGTGCAGTTTGCCCTGGAGTTTTCAAAAGTGCTTAGGTCCAGTGACCCCTGTGTTCCTTCTGATTTCTCCCTATGGAAATGGTTATATGTACCTATAAATGTCCCTCCTTTGTATGTTGGCAGCAAATAACTTATCAATTTTACAGGTCCAGAGCCAGAGGAGAATTTTGCTTTAGAACAGATCATGCTGGTAACTGACTTTGATGCAACGTTTATTGGTTTTAACCTTGTATTGTATTTGTGTTGTGACTGAAATGGTTTAAGGCTTTCTGATGTTATGGAAGGAATGCATTTTCCATTTGGAAAGGACATGTCTTTTGGGGGGTCCAAAAGGTGGAATGGGCTGGTTTGAATTTGTGGACCCCAGAAAAGCCATGTCCTTGAATTCTCCTTCAATATTATTGGGTGGGAGTATTTAGACTATCTCCACAGAGATGTGACTTACCCAATTGTGAGTATTAACCTTGATTAAAGGGAGATGTGACTCTACCCATTCCAGGTGGACCTTGACTAGTTACTGGCATCCTTCAAAAGAGGAAGCATTTTGGAGCAAGCTTCAGAACAACAAGAACCACAGGAGATCATGCAGCCAGAGACCTTTGGAAATGAAGAAGGAAAATGCCCCTTGGAGAACTTCACGCAAAAAGAAGTTTGGAGAGGAAGCTAGCAGACATTGACATGTTCACCATGTGCTTTTCCAGTTGAGCAGAAAACCCTGAATATTATTGGCCTGCTTGAACCAAGGTATCTTTCCCTGGATGCCTTAGATTGGACATTTCCATAGCTTTGCTTTAATTGGGACACTTTCACAGCTTTACAACTGTAAATCTTACAGCTTGTTAAATTCCCCTTTTAAAGAGCTGTTCATCTCTGGCAGCTAGCAATCTAGAACACCCTCCAAAATGAGAAGGCATGAGTAGTATCTTTAAGGTAATCCCTGGTTATAATAAGTTCAACCACATTTCATAATTTCTAGTTAAAATCAGAAATAATCTCTGAATAACCATTTAATGCATATCATATTTTTCTAAATATCTAGCATAGTGAAAAAACAAAGGAAACCAATATATCACTAAACATGAACCAATGAGATCAAGTACAACAACAAAATTACACATGCCAGGATATCAAAAAATTTTGAGGTGTGCTTACTGTTTTATTCATTTTTTACTATTGCTGGGATTATTGACCAAAAGAGATGTCCTATGATATTGAAAAAAAATGAGTGTATTAAAAATGCAAATACCTTTTATTGCATACTGAATCCTATTCAAATGTTACCTTAGAATTCAAAGTGCAGTTTAGTAAATGGGAGAAGAATTTTATTCAGTTACTTTAATGAAAACATATCCATATAAAACCTATATATTTCAGTCATATGCATATGGATTCTTCTATATACATGTATATATGTATATTCATACATTATATAATACCAATCTTCTGCCAATATTTCCAGATGATAGAAAACTGAAACATGGCCAATTCATTACATGAACCAACATAAAACTTGGGTATACCACATCAGAAGTGCATTGCAAGAATAGAATATTGAATATTTCTTATGAATTTAAACACAGAAACCCAACTGAAAATATTGGTAAATTAAGTCCAGAGATATAAAAAAGAAAAGTACATGATTGAATTTATTCCTGAAGTGCAAATTTGTCTAAACATTGAAATAAATGTAATAAATCTTAATTTCTTTGTGCTGGTTTGAAATGATGTATGTACCCTAGAAAAGCCATGTTTTAATACTAATCCTATTTTGTAAAGGCAGCTGCTTCTTCTAATCCCTATTCAACATTGTATATTTGAAACTGTAATTAGATCATCTCCCTGGAGGTATGATTTAATCAATAGTGGTTGTTAAGGTAGATTAGGTCTCTGCCAATTTGAGTGGGTCTTAATTAGTTTCTGGTGTCCTATAAAAGAGGGAACATTTTGGAGAATGAAGGAGATTCAGAGAAAGCAGAGAATGCTGCAGCACCATGAAGCAGAGTCCACCAGCCAGCGCTTAGGAGATGAAGAAGGAGGAAAATGCCTCCTGGGGAGCTTCATGAAAGAGGAAGCCAAGAGAAGAAGCTAGCAGATGATGCCATATTCACCACATGCCCTTCTAGATGAGAGAGAAACCCTGACTGTGTTCACCATGTGCCTTTCCACTTGAAAGAGAAACCCTGAACTTCATCAGCCTTCTTGAACCAAGGTATCTTTCCCTGGATGTCTTTGATTGGACATTTCTATAGGCTTTTTTTTTTTTACATGGGTAGGCACTGGGAATCGAACCTGGGTCCTCTGGCATCGCAGGCAAGCATTCCTGCCTGCTGAGCCACCATGACCTGCCCTAGGCTTGTTTTAATTGAGACATTTTCTCAGCCTTAGAACTGTAAATTAGCAACTTATTAAATTCCTCTTTTTAAAAGCCATTTCATTTCTGGTATATTGCATTCTGACAGCTAGCAAATTAGAACAGTCTTAAATGAGAAAAAAATCTTGTGGTCACATCAGTGGATGCAGACAAAGTATTTGATAAAACTTAATTTGTGTTAAAAAATTCTATAAAAATTAAAAGTAGAAGGGTGCATCTTTAATCTGACTGGTAGTCCATGAAAAAACCTATGTTTATCATATTTTCTGGTGAACTATTGAACAATTTCACTTGATTTGGGGAAATTCATGAAAAAATATTCCTTATGTACTTTATTCCATAGTGCAGTACACCAAGAAAAATAATAGCATAAACAGAGAAATTAATAAATCTAGCTTCATTTATACATGGCATGGAGGTATACATAGAAAATCCAAAGATTCTAGAAACAAACTCTTTAGTCTAATAAATACTTCTACCATGGGCCCTGAATACAAATCAATGCAGAAAATCAAACAACAACTCAATAATAAAATTAAATATAAAATGCCATTTAGAATGTAAACCAGTTGTTATGGGAATTTCTAAAGAAAGATGTCTAAGAACTCTATGTTTGAAAGTAAATGATACATATTGTTGAAAGGAATGAAAGAAGATGTATATAAATGGAAATATATTCATATTCATAGATTAAAAGACCAATAATCTGAAGATGCTAGTTATCCACACATTCAATTCAAGATTCAATATGACCTCAATTTACTTCATTTCTAATTAGAATATGAAATTTAAGGAAAAAATGGGATTTGTTACTTTATACATAACATTAAAGAAACCTTTAGGGCCATCAACTCATAATATCAGGAAGATACTCATAGAAACTATGTTTCTAATTAAGACTCTTTGATATAAAAAGTACTTGGAGTGCAGGCTGCTAAATAAATATATATGTGTGACTTCTTCCAACATCTCTGCTGATCTGTGAGAAAATTTATGCTGAAACCAACCTATTTACATTACTTTTTCCACAAGTAATCATACTGTTTGTCTTTACACATGCCAGTGTTTTTCATTACTTCTACCCTCCTCCTGCCATTCATAATTGTTCAACTTTCTGGAAACTAATGATGCACCAGGCAAATGTCTAGCATGTCCATGTAACTGGATATAGTAACATTATTGCCATTGTTTTATGATACAGAAAATTGTATTCATCAGTGTGTCTACCATGGAGACTACTGAATGCAGATGAAAGTGGTAACTTGTTAACTGTAGGTAGGTAATGCTGAAATATCTAATCAGAGGCCATCCAAGTGGATAGCAGGTGATTAGATGATATCCAACAAACTTGCATTTAATTAACCTTGATATTTCTGCTGCAATTTCATATTGTTTTGTTTGTTTTTCTTTTTTATCTGATTGTAATGTGAAATGAAAAAATGAGATCCAAGCTAAATGCTCTCCAATAGAGTGATTGTTTATCCTATATAACGTTTTCCTCTCATTTTGTCCTGTATAGGGACAAAGTTATTCTATAAATTTGGAATAGTTATGATGTTTGTTTTATGGCTGCTAAAATATTAAATTGCCTATAATAGTCTCACATCTACTCTTAGTTCTAAATTTGTGTCATTGTTGGCATTTCCATTTAATTTTCCCTTTTATCAGTGTACTTCCCCTTGATACCTGCTAATATCTCTCTTGTCTACATTTTTATCCTAGCCATCCCCAAGTAGATTAGAATCCCTTCTTGAACACATTCCATCCCATGCAGATCTCTGTAAGCATACTTCACATTGAATTGCGATGATCTGATTGTCTGTCTCATTCATCTGTAAACCTCTTGAGGGAATGTACTCTGTATCCATCTTTACTTCCCATGTTTAGCATTCTTCCAGGAACTTAATGGTAATTTATAAATGAATACAGATAAATTAATTGATGAATAAGTGGGTAGCTGAGTAAGAAGGTTTTCCCTGCAAAATAAATTATTCAAATCTTGATATTGATTACTTTTATGGAAAGCCACACTTTAAGTCTCTCCTTTGGATTTTTTTTATCAGGACCATATTTTTTTTGCTCTTCAGCTTCAGTTTTCCCTATTGTCCAATTTCAAATGATCCTGTATTTTAAGGAACCAATGGTATTAGCTAGGTACTAATTTGCCTTAAGGAACATCATCTGTCATATGGAATTACCTAGACAGTTTTCCTCATTACACATTTGCCTTAAATTCTTTCTCATTAAACTTGATCAATTGTAATGTGATTATCTTTTATGCTTTTTAAAAAACTTATTGTGTGGATTTAAGCAACTTAAATCTAGAAGTAAAGAAAACCCCATGATCCTTTCTAACTAACTATTTGGGCCCAGGCTCCCAAACATTTGAAATGTTTTTGTCCACATTTGAGCAAAGCAATGAAGGAGATGACTCCATTCCTGAATCCACCTCATTTATTATAGATTCAAAATTCAAGAAACAGTGATAACACCAACATAATAATAATCATCATAATTAAAGCCAGTATTTACTGAGTGCTTGCTTTATCTCTGGCAACATTGTGAATTGTTCACAACTATTAACTAGTTCAAATCTCCACAAACATCCTTTGAGATGCTGTAAGCAACCACATTAGAAAGTCAGGAGTACGTTGCTGAATAATTACATGAAATATAAGTTCCTGATTCTCTATGACCTATTTTCTATTAGCTCTTTAGCCTATGATGTTCTTTCCTTTCTCTTGTTCTATCACTCAATTGTCCCAGTTTATCTAACTTACCTTCCTAAATCTGATATGTTGCATTTTTTCTCCTCATTCTTGATATTGTTTTACTTTTCTGTTTGATAATGTCATTCCATATTTTGTTAAAATAATTACTTTATGGTATAAAATAGATAATAGAAACTCAGGATGGACTTGTTGGAATTGATAAATAATTACCATTTGATAATTCTATCTCTTCAGTTACATGCTATAATTTTCATTTAACTTAATATAAAAATTTAAGCCAGTTTTCAGTAATAGGTTAGAGTACTGCGTATCAGTATTGAGTTATTTGTTATGACTAGTGAGAATGTTCAAAGTATTATGAATAATATATTTATAGGATTTATTAGTTTTTCATAATTATAATTTATGGAATTAAACATATTGACTATATTAGCAAATTCATTTTTAATAAATTTTCCAGGACTTGGATCAAAATAAAAGAATAAAATTTAATTCCTTAGCTTGGATTGACCATATTTGGCAGGTTCTTGAGTCCAAGTTTTGATTAATCAGTGTTAAATTATATTTAAATTATTCAGTCTCTAGATCTTTATAATCTCTGGCATGCCTTTTTGGGGAGGACTGACAAAGTCTGATGTCCACTGACAAGAAGAATTAAGCAGCAGTTCATTCATAAGAGTGGTGATATTTCTTCCAAAAAGAATATCATTATACCTTGCATTACAATATAAAGCCAATATAAATTCAAAATTGAGAATTGCAATTCTCAATTCAAAAAAATTTGAAAAATTATACCACATTTGACCAAAGGTATCCTCTAAAACTGAGGACTTATTTAAATGAATTCAGTGAGATTTTTTCCTTCAGAATATGTGCTGGAACTATGTACAATGAGGAAAAATCATACATAGGCAAATAATCTGAATGCTTTATTTGCTTTTTTCATATGGTGTTTTAATTCTATGGACAATAAAGTATTTATATATTTTTTAACATTGGTCAAAAAATGGCTAATGCCCATTATATACTGAGTTGGTATGTTTATATGGTGGGGCATATTCACCTAAGATAATTCAAGAGAATTCCATTGCAAGAAGTTATCTTTCCTTTTTCTCTTAAAGAACAATGTTATTACATGGAAATTTAACATATTATTTGCTTTGACATTTTGATTTAATGCAAAATACTGAAGTTTTGGAATAGATCTTACACTTCTTGATCTTTACCAATGTGGATGAACAACCACTTTCCTCTTTCTTACAATATAGCCATCCTGTTTTCATTGGCACTGATGGGAATATCATACTGATTAATCTGATCCAAATGGGCACTGGACTCCATGCACCAGTGAACTTTCTGCTCAGTCAGCTCTCCTTCATTGACATGATGTACATCTCTGCTTCTGTGCCTGAGATGGCAACTAACTTTGATTGTCATATAAAACAAGACCATTACTTTTTGGGAGCTGTGTTTGGATTAAAAATGTGTGTACCCCAGAAAATCATGTTCTTAAATCTGAGTCATTCCTGAATGTAAACCTATTGTACATAAGACATTTTGATTGGGTGGCTTCAGTTAAGATGTGGCTCAGGTATGGCCCAGGGTGGGTCCTATTCCTCTCATTGGAGTCCTTTATAAGTGGGATGAACATGAAGAGAGAGAGGGAAAAAGCCATGGAAGCAAGGAGTTGAAATCAATGAAACGTGAATGAAATCAATGAAAGAGGGAGAGACTAGCACATACCATCATTTGCCTAACCATGTAATGTGTAAGAGGAGTCCAGAATTGCTGGCAACCAATCTTTGTGGATAAATCATTACCTGATGATGCCTTTATTTGGACGTTTTTCTCAGCCTCAAAACTGCAAGCTTGCAAGCTAGTAAATTCCCACTATTAAAGTCCAACCCATTTTGTGGTGTCTGCTTTCATCAGCCTAGAAAGTTAAAGTAGGCTGTGAGATTCAACATTTATGTCTTTGACTCTTGGTGGAACAATATCCTTTCTCAATTTCATGTCTTTTGATCAATATTAAGCCAACTCTCAAACTGTGTTATCCTATACTCAAGAGTAAAATGCATTGTTTGACTATGGGCACATTGGCATGCACCAGTAATTCCCTCTATTCTCTAGTAGACACTTTGCATTTCTGTTTACTTCCATTCTATAGATTTGGCTCATATAACCATTTTTTTCTGTGCAATACCATCTTTATTGCTATTGGTGTGTCAAGACACTTCTGGTAAGGGTGTATTGTACATGAATGGTCTCATTGTTTTGCTGCTACCATTCCTAGTCACTGTAGCTTCCTATGCCCATGTGATTGTTGTGGTGTTCCAGATGAACTTCAGTAAGGAAAAGACAAAATCTGTCTCCACTTGTCCCTCACATGTGGTTATAACAAGCCTATTCTATGGTGCATCTCCCTTCATTTATATGAGGCCACACCCCTCATGTTCCACTGAACAAAACAAGGTGGTGGTATGACTCTGTTAAACATATGTATCTACCATTTGAGGCATAAGGAGGTCAGGCAGTCCATGAAAATATCTTATTTTTATTTTATTTATTTATTTGTTTGTTTGTTTATTGTGCATCAGCAGGCTCCAGGAATCAAACTAATTGTCATATAAAATAAAACCATTACTTTTTTTTGGGCTGTGTGTTGGATTAAAAATGTGTGTACCTGCGGCATGGCAGGTGAAAATTCTGCCACTGAACCACCATCGCACCACCTGAGAATACTTTTAAAGTAATGTATTGTCTACAAATGTGACCTGAAGAAACCTTATTAATTTACATTGAGCAACATAAAATGCCTTGACTAGTCTACGGCCTGAAATGATCTGTATTCCAAGAAATGATTACTAAATAAATGCGTTGTTAAATATCTTCATTCCCTTTATTTTCAGAAATTAAAGATATATATACTGTTATTTGAACTAGATGGACTTCCAATCTAGAATGGAGGGAAATGTTGTGATTATCAGCTTTATCTACTGTACCTATGTTCTCAGCTCATAACAAGTATTTCATAATGCCTTTTATCATGAGGAAATACAGTGCATAAGGAATACAGTCCAGCAAAAAATAAATAAAATAATGTCAGGTCATCTATACAATGACCAAACTGCTATGTATTTCAAGGTACATACATTATGTGTTCATTTTCTTTCTCTTTCTTTCTTTCTTCCTTCCTCCCTCCCTCCCTCCCTCCCTCCCTCCCTCCCTTCCTTCCTTTCATCCTTTCTTTCTTTTTCTCTCTCTTTGTCTTTTATTCATAATGAGAATATAGGTTTATTATTTACAAAAATACTAAAAACCTCCTTTTTCCAAATTATTATGTGGACATAATTTGTATCAATTACTTAACTAAACTTAAGTTAGGCAAATATGTAGCTTTAAGAAAATCTCCAAACATACCCAAATTGTTTTTAAAATTTTACATTCCAATCAGCAATTAATGAGAATTTATTAATGCCTAAATGTTGGTAATAATTAATACAGTGGAATTTAAAAAAATATGGTGCTAAATTTTCAATTCAATATGATATGTCAATAAACATAGCATTATTTGTACAAGTCTCTTGTTTCCCAAGTATAAGAGTTTATATTGAATATATTCCTGTGACTGGAATGACGGATTCAAAGTCTAAGAAAAATGTCTTGGTTTCAGAAAGGGCTTTCTTTAATAATTTCAATAGTTAAATTTCCCAAGAGGATTAAATGATATATTGTTTATTGAATTCTTCACTATCCTTCATACGTCTTATCATGCCATATATGCCATATAATTTTTTTAAGTTTCATGGTTCTACAATATTTCATATTAGTAGCACTGCTTCCCTTCTTTGAAATTTTATGTGTGAACCTGTTGTTCAATATAAAATGGTCATTACTCAGTATCAAACAGAAAAAAAATAAATTTACATTGTAAGGAATATACAGTACATAAAAAGAAATTTAAATACTTTTTAATTAAAAATTTCCTACCCTGATTACTCACAAATTGTATCTCTAGACCACATTACTCTCCAAAGGTACACATTTTATATCCATCTGCTAGTTTCAAGCTTCAGCTTACTTTTAAAATAAATTTTATACTAATTTTTCATGTATTTTGAATTTTTATTGATGCATTTAATAGAAGTCATATTTTCTAGTATTTCCCCTGTATTTTCTGAGGTTAGAAATGGATTTATCACTAAAATGTGTTGTTCACAGTTAGTTTGTATTCTTTTAAATTAAACAATTTTTGAAGGCTGTTTTAAATGCATTTATATAGAAAATAGCAAATAAAAGTCCATGAATCATAATACGAACTCTCACAGAATGAACAAAACTCTGTGCAAGTAATAGCATGCTGAAGGAACATGAGCAATCTCATTTTTGTCCTTTCCATTCACTATTCTTTGTGCCAGCAGGAATTCTATATTTACTTGTAAATAGGTAATTGTGTGTGAATATTTTGGAAATCATATACAAGTATTCCTATTGGATGCACCTTTTGTACTTGGTAGATTTCACTTTAGTTGTGTGTGAAATTCATCCATGTAGCTATTGTAAAAATAATCCATTCATTTCCATTGTTGTGTGATATTCCATTATATCACTACAATAGATTTATTTAAGCATATTATTTGTGATGGGTTTTTGAGTTATTTCCATTCTGGTATAGTGTGAATATTTTTATTGTGAATATACTAGTGATAAAAACATATATGCTCTCAAAATTATTTCCCTAACATCCATCACAGTTGGAATACTTTTATGTGGAGCATTACTTTGGTACAATATGGCATATATTTTCAAAATATATTTCATTTATTTTATAAATGCAGTTACATGTCAACATGTTGAAATTGTTCCACAGTTCAAAGATGCTTTTTTTCATTTTTAAAATTCTTTTTTACATTTCAACTTGGGAAGTTTTAGTCCTAATACTTTCTTCCAGTCCTAATACTTCCTTCATCAAACTACAGTGTATTGATGTGAAAACCACTTTTCTTTCCAGCGCAGTGTTTTATTTGTAGTATTGCCTTTAATTATTCCTTGGATTTTCAATTCCTATGCTCATTTTACCCAAGTGTACTCATATGTTCTCTGTTTTCTATAGAGAGTAATATATAATAATAATTAATTTAAATCCCTCTCTCATAATTATAGTATCTGTAACCTATCCAAGTTTGAATCTGATTCTTACATTATCTGAGTGTTTTTCTGTCATCCTATCATTCCTTGTAATTTTTTTTATGAAAGCTGTGGTTGCTTGAAACATATACATTAACAAAATTCATGTACTTAATCTTAATTGGCATTCTTGTGAATATGAACCCATATATAAGAAGTATTTCTTACTATGAAAAAAAGAGTCATGATGTTGACTGACTTGTGAATAGGGCCTTGAAGATTTTATTCAAATGTGGCACCCTGAATAATGGCTGGACTTTAGCCATGTTGCTGGACATCTAGAAGCATAATTCAGCAGAAATTAGAAGAGGAGACACAAGAAGAATGGTCACCATGCAACAACAGGCAGAGAGACAACCAGGGAAGCCCAAGGATGGTGAGAATCCAGCACCAGGATGCTGGACTCCAAAAGAAATGACTTATTCAATGTTTTGATTAGGAATTTCTGGCCTTTAAATCCATGTATACATACATATTTCATACAAGAAGTAGAATACTTCTGTTAAACACCTAATATGTGGAAGTAGCTTTAGAATTGGTAACAGAGAATGGAAGAATTTTGAGGTACTTGATCAAAAAAAAAAGCCTGGATTTCTTTGAAGTAAATGTCAGGGTGATATAAACATTAAAGGTGTTTCCTGCAAGGACACAGAAATGTGTTATAGCCATAGAGAAATGTTCTCCCTTCTTAGAAAATACATACATGATGTTGAAAAACTTTGGTAGAAATACGGGAACTCAAGGAGCTTCCAGTAAGGACATACAAGGAAAGTCTGAATGGGCTATTTAGAAACTAGATGAAAGGTGATCCTAGTTGTAAAATGGCAAAACATTTGGCAAAATTTATTTCTGATGTCATGTGGATAGCAAAACAAAGAAGTGACGTCTGCATATTTAGCAGAATTCCAAGGTAAGTGTGGGAGGTGAGTTCAGTTTTTTCCTTTCTATTTATAGTAAATTGAGAGATGGGAGGGATAAATTGAGGACTGAATTGATAAAGCATAAAACTAGTAATTCATGATTTAGAGAATTTTCACATTATCCACATATCATACTGTATCCTTATTGCCACAAGTATCACTATTGGGGCCTTCCCTGAACTCCCACACAGGAGGGCTAACAGAGACTGGGATATTATACAAAGCTTTGGCTGAACAGCTCTTTGCTAAGATTTACTGCATCAGTCATGAATCCTGGCAACCATCTCAGAGAAGTGACAATTGGAAATATACTTATCCAGGAAGTATCTGTGGAAAATCTTTTGCCTGATGATTTGAACCTATTTAAAATGTCCTCCAAATGAACAAGGATTTTGAGAATTACTATGAGAAAAAGGTATGCCAGCCTTCAGTAAGAGGGAAATGGATGGAACAATGCAAAGAGTGACATCAAGGGTAGAACCATGGAAGCAGATTTTGGGCAGAAGGGGTTTCTTAGGTTCAAAAGGGAGGACCTTCCACTTGTGTTCAGAAATGGTTGGGCCTATGACTGAGTTGTGTGGAGACCTTGGCTATCACCACAGTTCTTGGAGAAAGCACAGCCTTTCTAATCCTTTTATTGGAACTTCTGGTCTCTAAAACTATAAGCCAATAAATTTTTGTATTTTTAAGCCAACCTATTGTGCAGTATTGTCATAGCAGCTCTGGAAAACTAAGACAAAAGCCAACTTATTTTTTGGGTATTAGGCCCTACCTTAAATAGACCTTTCTCTTAAGTTTTATGTTAGTTTGGCTTGGAAGTTGGCTGCATTTAGCCTCTGTGCTAGTTGTTTATACAAGAGCCTTCAAATTACTATAATTTTCTTGCTTTTGTCTCCCACATTGCTTTTAGCCTTCCTAAGAACTCCTGAGATAAAAATCTGTGGCTTGTAAGATTCTGTTAGTAATCTACAAACCACAATCATGAAGCCCTGTTGATTAGCTCTTTATGAGTGTAAGATAGGAAGCATTCTATAATTACATTATCCAATCTCAGTCTTAACAAGTTTTTAGATTTTTTTTCACTTCTTAAGTAAAATAGGAAGGCTAGGGGTTGTGGAATTGATAAAGACTTTTGCACTAGGTGGAATAATTCTTGAATAAACATCTTACATGTTTATTTTCTTTTTCTGTGGAATAGACCTTGCTTATAGAGAAAGCTCTGTGTATATTATACAATGGTTCTCACATCTTCACTTTGAGAGCATGTTGGGTACCTGGGTGTAGTGCCCAAGGTGAAATTGAGACCATAAAGATGTCATACCATCTGTCTGCAAGTCACAAACTATCCGACACTCAGTTCCAGCAATTTTTAAAAACTTAACACGTAAATATTTTTGTATGTTTATGTCTCCTTAGCTTCTGTTCTATGTAATAAAAAATCAGCAATTATTCTCTGTATTTTCCTTTTTCTTCATATATTGGGTTGGAAATTTTTCTCAAAACCAGAATTCTCTGATGAATCCTAGAGAATCATTCATTTTTATTTTTCAAGTTTTCTTGACAAAACTAATGACTTTCAAGAATTTAGCATGTCAGAAATTAATTCCAAATTGCTTTTATCTTTCAAAGATAGTTTTCTGTTTATGACATCCTTACCTACTTTAAAAACTTAGTTCTTTGAAAATGGAATTCCACTTTCTCATGGCCTCCATTGTTTCTATGAGAAGTCTGCTATAATGATAGCTGGGTACCTTGTACTTCATGGAATAGTTTTCTCTTGTTCTTTTCACAGTTCTCATTTTGGATTGCTTTTGCAATTCTATGTTATATCTAAGTGTGGATCCCACAGTGTTCATACTATTTGGAGTTCCCTGAGATTTAAGAGTGCTCAGAATTAAATTAGGGAGTTAGTCATTAATTAATTAATTAATTAATTAATTAATTAATTTATTTTTTAAGAAGTAAAAGAATCTTTATTGTTGTTATTGAAGCAATATGTTAAGCATATGAACAGGCAAATATCTAAAGAGAAATACCATACAGCAGCTAGTGGTTTAAACATTTTAGAAAAAAAAAAAACATGGAAAGTACTTACATGGACCAGTTTCTTTATACAAATGCTAACACATAAAAAACATCCAAAACCAAATAGAGTGCTACTGTCAAGGTATAAATCTAGTAGAACAAATAAAACCTCAAAAGGACAAAGAACATGTGGTTATAGGAAATAATAGTGTAAATAGCAGTATATAAGCTGGTCCAAGTAAAATACAAAAATATTCATTGAAGTCAGATTTTCTATAAAACAGTGGTTATTAGAGGTATTTTGATATGAATCAGGTATATAATCTAAATATAGAAAAGTTTTAGTAACATAAAGAGCCTTAAGCCAGTGCTACTCTCTTGTGCTTCCAATTTTCACTTTTTAAAAAAGGCTACAAAACTGCTTTGTTTTGACTCATGAGAAATATCTAAGGTGCATGTTCTTTCTTATAAACATTATCATTCTTATAAGGGTAACAATTTTATACCAAGGCACTATTTAAATAAAAAATAATTTATGAAAATCAGATATATACTTAGTTTTTAAAAAACGTTTTAACCTGGCAATGCAGCTCAATGTAGCCCTAAAAGGGGAGCTAGCTGGGAATCTGATTCCATGCCAGTAAGGTTTTTAGGCTATTCTAAACAGAGAACAAATTTAGGTGGAAGAAAATATTTATCACTCCAACATAACATGAAAGACAGTTACAGATAAGTATGCATTTACAGCTGAACTACCAAATTCATTCCTTATCAATATCTTAGAACCCAAGTAACTCCTCATTTTCTAGTGAGTGGGAGGGAGGCACATAACCCTTCCCTTGCAAAACAAAAAACAACCATGAACACACAAGAACCTTCCATAAATGACTGCATATTAACAGTTTTTTACTATTTGCTTAGCCATTCCAATATAAATTTTTAAAAATCTCCTAGAAGCAACAAGAAATACTTGATGGATATGTTAATTATTAAGCTAAAATGTTTTGCTATTTCATATAAACATTAGGTGGTGCACAGTAAATGGACAATTGGTACATCTCTCCAGAGTACAAAACTGAACACGAAAGATATGAATAATGATTCTACCATAATGAACAATAACAATGTAAGTTTTGATTAGCACAGAACCATTTAAATGTGAAAGCCAAATTAGTAAATTCTGTAGAAATTAATACAAGCTGGAACTAAAGAACAACTTTTTAATGTACACTAATACTAAGAGAAAACCAAAACTTTTGGGTTAGGTGCAAATTACCTCATAAGGATAAAGTATACTTCTTTATGTAGGCCGTAGGATATATTGGCATTTCTTGTTTAAGAAAAAAAAGAAAAGAAAAACCATGCTACCACCAACAAGAATAATGGGAGGCTAAAGAGGATAAATCTGCATTAATTTTAGTACTGCATGTAGAGGCCAATTTATGGGTACAAAATTGCCTAGCAATTATCTCTGAAGTACCTAGAAATTGGGCTGAAATGTCCAGCTGGAATAGTCTTGAGATTTGTATTTTAAAAGACTGAAATACCCATGATTTTTTAAAAGAAGGATTAAATAATAAAATTAACAACTATTCTAAAATTTAAAAAGCTTCTGTATCTTTTGTCATTACAGTCACATTAAATACAAATGCATTCAAAAAGCATTAGAAAAGCATTAATCACTAAGCACATAATGATACTAGGCCCTGTTCAAATCTACTAGCATCTCTCTTAAGTCAAATATGTGGCAATGCCAAATAAACTAAGTTAACCTGCAAACAAATCACAAGAAATGCAAAGGAAGAAAATACAAGTTCAGTACAGAATGTGTTGTCCCAATTTAACTACATGTAAGAAAAAAAATCTCTCTCTAAAAATTTTTTCCTAAATTATATATTTCTAGTCAGAAAACACTGAAATGATAATTTAAGATGATCAAATAGAACGTACAATCCAGGTGACTCTGCACATGTCTTTTGCTAATGAAACAAAAGTTTTAAATTCTTGGTTGGGCAGACCAAAATCACATGACTAAATTGTACTTTATAGTTTTTTTTTAAATCTGTTTAAATGAAATCCACAGACAACCCATTCCGGGATCAGAACTACAACTAAATATATCTTAATTAAATAGTAGTTCATGTTGGAACTTGTACTTGCTTTATTATTTTATAACAGACATCATATATGGATTAGTGTTACAGAGTCTGATATCCAGCATAACTTTTTCTTCTGCCAATTAGGTAAGCAATCACTATAACGATAATCAAGCCTGAAAGACCAGCACCAACTATAATTGGTATTAGAATGGTGTCATCATCCAGCGAACACTCCTGGGCTGTAGAATACTTTCCTTCCATCACACTGAAAGGCTGAACACTTAGATCAAAGGTATTTATCTGAAATGTTCCAGACACTGAAATAGTCTGCTCTTTGTTGCACATATAAGAACTTCCCAGAGGGGCATCCCAGTAGCTAAGGTTGTGGTTTGCAATGCTGAAAACAGAGCCATTTACCAGATTCAAGCTGACATTTACTTCCTTCAAATAAAACCGATTTTCATTTTTCACAGCAAAAATAAAGTCAAGATATTTAATGGTGCTGCTATTCAGCCTAAGCAGAGCAGTTTGAGGATGACAGCTGCCAGTGAAGTCGGTTGTATTGGGGTTGATGTTAATAATCGAAGCAACCTTATCCTGAGTGTTGTTCAGCTGCAGTCCCATGGTAGCCAGAAGGCAAGTGCCATTGCCATTATTAACTGCGTAGGTTCCCACCTCCGGTTTCTCCTTTGGAGTGGGAGCTGTAGTAAGAGACGGCACAGTGGTGGGGATGATGGGAGTTACCGTTGTTGAAAATTTATCTTTGTCACACAGAAACTCTTTTTTGCTCACGGTGCCATTTTGGACAAAAGCTTGTACAAGAACATCCCAATAGCGCTGAACAACATCGTCCTTTTCTAAAATTGATAAACTATTGCATCTAAAGACATCATTCAATGGAATTCCAATGATCAGGGAGTCATAAACCGTAATGACACCTTTATCTTTTGCATCAGGAAATGTTATGTTATCACTAGTGTTGTAGGAAAATGAGATGTTGTCAATTGAGTAAGTAGACGTCTTCTTCATAAAACTCACAACCCAGGAAAAACCAGATCCAAATTGTACGGCGATTTTGGGACTATTCTGATCATCCCCACAAGTGCTTCCATTATATGTTGCAGTGCCAAGGTCTGATACAGTTACAGTTTTATTGTTTTTGCTTGTAGTTTCATAATGTATTGTGAAATTCATCTGCCATTTTGCATAAAGGCAAGTCACTTTTTCTGAATCTGTCAAATTAAGTTCTAATGCATAAGAATGGACAGCTCTTTCTCTCTTTTAGATCACCTCCAAAGGGGAGATACTCGTTCTCTGTGAAAATCTTATCCTCCTTCTTACCAAGGACTTCCTCGTTCTCCATGTTAATCCTTCACTACTAGGTAGATAAATCCAGCAGGAGTCCGAGCACAACAAGCCCCGAGCCCGGAACCGGGAAGAAGCCAGGGCCTCGGCACCCCATGATCCCATAAAGAGGAGGCGGCGGAGGCGGCGCTGGTCAACTACAGCCGCAACACCGGAGGAAGGGTTGATGGAGCAAAGATTACAAGCTGCGGACCACCGACCCCAACCAATTATTTATTTTAATATTTTTTTTTCTGCTCACTTATCCCCTCTACTTCTGGCACTCTTGTTTATTATGTCTTGGTCCATTTTAACATTTTCCATATTTACATATGTAAAATTATTTACACATATGTGTAAATAATAACTTCATAAACAGGACAATAAAGAATTAACCTTAAAGACAATGGTTGAGGAATATTTCTTTATAAACTTAAGAAAGTATCTTTCTTGATAGTTTAATCATAAACAAGGAAGTCACTGATTAAAATATATTTTCACACACATAATAACGAAGATCATATATAAAATGATAATCTCATGTATCACTACAAAGTCCCAAATCACATAAAAATCAGAAAAAATGATACACATTGGAGATATAAATATAAGGAAATATATACAAATTATTCTAATCTCTAATACAGAGTAACAAATCATCACTGAAATCCAACAAAATGTCAACCGTGATTCAATCTAATTCTAACAAGTTTGAGCCTTGACAATTTTATCAACTGCCAATATAAAGAATGTCTACCAAGCCTGAGGACATCTAATATTTTAAAATTAAAGTTATAGATTCAATTAAATTCTACCAGTTTATAGTATTTTTTTAGTGGAACTTGACAATTTATTAATTGGATCATTCAATGTAGTAGCAAAGATAAAATATTTCAAAGATATAATTTAGTAAACAAAAGGTGGTAAATTGGTTCTGCTTCCAGTAAGTGAAATTATTTTTGCATTTAAAACTGCTGAAAAGCAACGCATGGACAGGAGGGCATCCCAGAAATAGAACTATAGGCATGTGACTACTTGCATAACAATTAAGACAATGCATAACAGTTGGAGAATGAACTAATTTTCCAATAAAGAATGGAGTCAATTAAGTGTTCATTAAAAGAATTAAGAATTAATAAGCTTTATGTAAAACACAATGCATATAGAGAAATAAAATCCAGGTTTATTATACAACAAAATATGAGGGGTAAAATTTCAAAGATATATATTAATATCTTCTTTACTGCAGAATTAGCAAGATAAAAAAAATCTCGTTTCTTTTTAAGTTCATCTGCTATACCATAAAGGAAAAAGGCTGATATATATGACTGCACCAATGTTAATGCAAATCATATCAGTTCATAAACATCAAGATTAACTGAGTGGGAATGCATTCCACAGAGGGGGTAATATTGTTGTCACATATTGGAATGTAAAAAGATTTGTATCCAGATTCCCTTAAAAAGTTCTAAAATCAATGAGAAAACACTGAATCCATTATTTTTTATAAA
Organism: Tamandua tetradactyla; assembly: GCF_023851605.1. Classification (NCBI taxonomy): domain Eukaryota; kingdom Metazoa; phylum Chordata; class Mammalia; order Pilosa; family Myrmecophagidae; genus Tamandua; species Tamandua tetradactyla. Next base: position 99,780,983 of record NC_135337.1, on the reverse strand, counting down.
TAAGGCAAAATATTTTAATGTAACTTCTGAAATGAAAAGATAAAAATAGTTAAAATCTAATGTCTGCAAAATTTGTGCTTATCAAGCTTATCAAAATTTGTGTTTATATATATATATATATAAAGATGAAAGAGAGCCAGGACGGTGGCTTAGTGAGGTGTGGGTTTTAGTTCATCCTTCAGAGCAGCTATTAAATAGCCAGGAACAGTACAGAACAGTGCTGGGACCACATCAGTGACCAGACACACAGCGTACACCAGTCTGGACCAGCTGGACTGGCTGCAAGTCCACCCAGAACCATGAGTTCCCCAAGCCATGGTGGTCAGCGTCCCTCCCCCACAGGCTGCTTCCCAGAGGGGAAAGGAAAGACAGTTTACAAGCAACAGGGGCTGAGCACAACCAAACTCCAATTGTGGAATTAATTAACAAATTCTGACTACTAAAAATAGGCCCCCAGCTCAGCTGAACCTCCACTAAAAGCAGAGGTCACTGTTTTTTACTCCAGCACAGAGGGGGCAGGGCTGACAGAAAAAGGAAAAAAAATAGTTTTTTTTAAATTTGAAAAGGTCTGGGCCATGAAGGAAAGGAGGGGCACATAGCAACTGGAGATACACGGAGCAATGTACCAATTTAAGCTCTTGATTGGCAAACTGAGGAACAGGAGTCCTGCTTTGAAAAGGATTTTTCTCATTCATTTTGGTGGCTGTATTTCTATGGCTTGACTGCTCTTTGGATACAGCTGCAAGGCTTCTCAACCCCACTGCCCCAGGCATAGACAGAATTAAGCTTGTTTGAGTGTTTGTCTGGAGCCTGTGCCTTCCCCAAGAGAGGGGTGGGGCCCTGCTCAAGTGGAATCCCTCCTTCAAGGAGTTCAGACACCAGGGTCTGGAAAAGTGAAGCTATTAAAGCCAGATTACAACTTCTCTGTTTCCACAACACCACCAGTAGGGAGAGTCTGCTGAAGTTAAAGGTACTGCATCACCTTATGTTGGTGTGACCTGCAGGCAGACAAGAACCACATACTGGGCAAAATAGGAAAAACAGAGAGCCCAGAGGCTTCATATGAAAGCCTTTCGATCTGCTGGGTCTCACCCTCAGGGAAAACTGATGCAGGTGACTCTCCTCCTGACAGGAGACTAGTTTGGTCTGGGAAAATCTGTCTGGGGTCTATAATACCTAAGTAAACCCTCCTAAGGGTGGGGGAAGACACCATACAGGCAGGGCAAGAAACAAGAAAACAGGAACTGAAAACTTCTGATCTGTTAAATAAAACCTAAGCTAGAGGTCCAGAATAAGCTGAACTGAATGTCAAAGAACAGAAAGACAACAAATTCATCCAGCAAGAAAGTCCTAGGTAAAAAAAGTGAAAACAATCTCCAGAATAAACTAATTAAGGTAATTAAATGACTAGATACCAGAAAAAATAATGAATCATACTACCGAAATTGAAGATATGGCCCAGACAAAGGGGCAAATCAACAATTCAAGTGAGATACAGGAATTGAAATAATTAATTCAGAATGTTCAAACAGACATGGAAAACCTCATCAAAAATCAAATCAGTGAATTGAGGGAGGATATAAAGAAGGCAAGGAATGAACAAAAAGAAGAAATTGAAAGTCTGAAAAAAAATCACAGAACTTATGGGAATGAAAGGCACAGTAGATGAGATTAAAAAAAAACAATGGAAACCTACAATGTTACATTTCAAGATAGCATTAGTCAACTGGAGGATGGGACATCTGAAATCCAACAAGCAAAAGAAAATACAGGGAAAAGAATGGGAAAAAATGAGCAGGGTCTCAGAGAATTAAATGACAACATGAACCACACAAATATATGTGTTCTGGGTGTCCCAGAGGAGAAGAGAAGGGAAAGTGAGGAGAAAAACTAATGGAGGAAACTATCACTTAAAATTTCCCAACTCTTATGGAAGGCTTAAAATTACAGATCCAAGAAGTGCAGCATACCCCAAACAGAATATATCAAATAGACATACTCCAAGACACTTACTAATCAGAATGTCAGATGTCAAAGAGAAAGAGAGAATCTTGAAAGCAGCAAGAGAAAAGCAATCCATCACATACAAGGAAAGCCCAATAAGTCTTAGATTTCTCAACAGAAACCACGGAGGCAAGAAGACAGTGGGGTGATATATTTAAAGTACTAAAAGAGAAAAATTGACAACAAAGAATTCTATATCCAGCAAAATTGTCCTTCAAGATGAAGGAAAAATTAAAACATTTTCAGACAAAAAAATCACTGAGAGAATTTGTGACAAAGAGACTGGATCTGCAAGAAGAAGTAGTAAAGGGAGCACTAGAGACAGATACAGAAAGATGGGAGAGGGAAATGTGGAGAAGGGTGTAGAAAGGGAGACTATGAGTAAAGGTAAAAAGAAGGAAAATTAGATATGACATAAAAATCCAAAAGGCAAAATGGTAGAAGAAAGTACTGCCCATACAGTAATAACACTAAATGTTAATGGATTAAACTCCCCAATCAAAAGATATAGACAGGCAGAATGGATTTAAAAACAGGACCCATCTATAGGATGTCTAAAGGAAATGCATCTTAGACCAAAGTGTAAACTTAGGTTGAAAGTGAAAGGTTGGGAAAAGATATTTCATACAAATAACAGTCAGAAAAGAGCAGGAGTAGCTATACTAATATCCAACAAATTAGACTTCAAATGTAAAACAATTAAAAGAGACAAGAAAGGACACTATGTATTAATAAAGAAACAGTTCAACAAGAACATATAACAATCATAAATATTTATACACCCAGCCAAAATGCTCCAAAATCCAGAGTGCTCCAGAATCCTTATGAGGCAAACACTGAAAAGAGAAATAGACATATCTACCATAATAGTTGGAGACTTCAAATTCCCACTCTTATCAATGGACAGAACATCTAGGCAGAGGATCAATAAAGAAACAGAAAAGTTGAATAATGCAATAAATGAGTTAGTCTTAACAGACATTTAATAGAACATTTCAAAAACCCACAACAGCAGGATATAACTTTTTCTCAAGTTCTCATGAAACATTCTCAAGGATAAAGCATATGCTGGGTCACAAAGCAAATTTCAATAAATTTTAAAAGATTGGTATCACACAAAACACTTTATCAGATCATAAAGGAATGAAGTTGGAAATCAATAATAGACAGAGTGCCAGAAAATTCACAAATATATGGAGGCTCAACAACACACTCTTAAACAACCAGTGATTCAAGGAAGAAATTACAAGAGAAATCAGTAAATATCTTGAGGCAAATGAAAATGAAAACACAACATATCAAAATTTATGGGATGGAGCAAAGGCAGTGCTAAGAGGGAAATTTATTGCCCTAAATGCCTATATCAAAAAAAGAAGAAAGAGCAATAATCGAGGAATTAACTGCAACTTGGAACTATTAGAGAAAGAACAGCAAACTAACCCCAAAGCAAGCAAAAGGAAAGAAATAACAAAGATTAGAGCAGAAATAAATGAAATTGAGAATATGAAAACAATTGAGAAAATCAGCAAAACCAGAAATTGGTTCTATGAGAAAATCAACAAGATTGATGGAACCTTAGTGAGGTTGACAAAAAGAAGAAGGGAGAGGATGTAAATAAATAAAATCAGAAATGGAAGAGGAAACATAACCACTGACCCCACAGAAATAAAGGAAGTAATGACAGGATACTGTGAACAACTTTATGCTAATAAACTCGACAATGTAGATGAAACGGGCAACTTCCTAGAAAAGTATGAACAACCAACATTGACTTCAGAAGAAATACATGACTTCAACAAAACAATCACAAGTAAAGAAACTGAATCAGTCATTAAGAAGCTCCCCAAAATCGAAAACTGCAGGACCACATGGCTTCACATGTGAATTCTACCAAACATTCCAGAAAGAATTAGAGCAATCCTGCTCAAACTCTTCAAAAAAAATTGAAGAGGAGGTAAAGTTACCTAACTCATTCCATGAAGCTAACATCACCCTCATACCAAAGCTAGACAAAGATATTACTAAAAAAAAAAAAAAAAAAAAAAAAAAATGAAAACTACAGACCAATCTCTTTTATGAACATAGATGCAAAAATCCTCAACAAAATTCTTGCAAATCGAATCCAGCAGCTTATTAAAAGAATTATACACCACGACCAAGTAGGATTCATCCCAGGTATGCAAATATGGTTCAGCATAAGAAAAGCAGTTAATGTAATACACCATATCAACAAATAAAGCAGAAAAACCACATAATCATCTCAATTGATGCAGAAAAGGCATTTGACAAAATTCAACATCCTTTCCTATCGAAAATACTTCAAAGGATGGGAATACAAGGGAACTTCCTCAACATGATAAAGAGAATATATGAAAAATCCACAACTAACATCATCGTCAATGGGGAAAAACTGAAAAATTTCCCCCTAAGATCAGGAACAAGACAAGGATGTCCATTATCACCATTGTTATTCAACATTGTGTTGGAAGTTCTAGCCAGAACAATGAGACAAGAAAAAGAAATACAAGACATCAAACTTGGAAAGGAAGAAGTAAAACTCTGACTGTTTGTAGATGATATGATACTATATGTTGAAAACCCTGAAAAATCCACAGCTAAACTACTAGAGCTAACAAATGAGTACAGCAAAGTGGCAGGTTACAAGATCAACACTCAAAAATCTGTAGTGTTTCTATACACTAGTAGTGAACAATCTGAGGGGGAGATCATGTAAAAAACTTCCAGTTACAGTTGCAACTAAAAGAATAAAATATTTAGGAATAAATTTAAATAAAGAGGCAAAAGACCTATACAGAGAAAATCATAAGAAACTTTAAAAAGAAATCACAGAAGACCTAAATAAATGGAAGGGCATACTGTGTCCATGGATTGGAAGATTAAATACAGTTTAGATGTCAATTCTACCTAAATTGATTTACAGATTCAATGCAATATCAATTAAAATCCCAAAAACTTATTTTTCAGAAGTAGAAAAACTAGTAAACAAATTTATCTGGAAAGGCAGGGTGCCCCAAATAGCTAAAAGTATCATGAGAAAGTAAAAAGAAGTCAGAGGTCTCATGCTACCTGACTTCAAGACATGTTACAAAGCTACAGTGGTCAAAACAGCATGGTACTGGCATAAAGATAGATATACTGACCAATGGAATTGAATAGACTGCTCAGATATTGACCCTTTCATCTATGGACAATTGATCTTTTATTAGGATGTCAAGCCAACTCACCTGGGACAGAACTGTATCTTCAATAAATGGTACCCAGAGAACTGGATATCTACATGAAAAAAGAATCAATGAGGATCCATATCTCACACCCTGTACAAAATTATCTCAAAATGGATCAAAGACCAAAACATTAGATATAGGACCATAAAACTGTTAGAAGAAAATGTAGAAAACATCTTATAAATCTTATAATGGGGGGGGGGGTTCCAGACCTTACATCCAAAGCACAAGCATTGAAGAAATAAATAAATAAATAAATAAATAAATGGGAACTCCTCAAAAGTAAACACTTTTGTGCATCAAAGAACTTTGTCAAGAAAGTAAAAAGACAGTCTACACAATGGGAGACAATATTTGAAAACAATATATCAGATAAAGGTCTATATTAAGAGTATATTATTTATATAGAATATATTAAGAGATTGTTTAACTCAACAACAAAAAGACAACCTAATTACAAAATGGACAAAAGACTTGAACAGACACTTCTCAGAAGAGGAAATGCAAATGGCCAAAAGGCACATGAAGAGATGCTCAATGTCCCTGGTCATTAGAGAAATGCAAATCAAAACCACAATGAGATATCTCACACCCACCAGAATGGCCATTATCAATAAAATAGAAAATGACAAGTGCTGGAGAGGATGTGGATAAAGAGGCACACTTCTTAATGTCAAATGGTACAACGGCTGTGGAAGGTACTTTAGCAGTTCCTCAGGAAGCTATGTATAGAACTGCCATATGACCCAGCAATACCATTGCTGGGTATCTACTCAGAGGACATGAGGGCAAAGACACAAATGGACATTTTCACACCAATGTTTATAGCAGCATTATTTACAATTGCCAAGAGATGGAAACAGCCAAAATGTCCATCAACAGATGAGTGTCTAAACAAGCTGTGGTATATATGTATGATGAAATAATATGCAGCTGTAAGACAGAATAAAGTATGAAGTACATAACAGTGTGGATAGACCTTAAGGACATTATGCTGGGTGAGATTAACCAGAAACAAAAGAACAAATACTGTATGGTCTCACTGATATGAACTAACATTAATGAATGAACTCAGAGAATTTCAGTTAAGAACAGAGGTCATCAGGAGATAGAAATAGGGTAGATATTTGGTAATTGGAACTGAAGGGATGTATATTGTGCAATGGGGCTGATGGTAAACATTCAGAAATGGATAGAACAATACTACCTAACTGTAATACAATGACCTTAGAACACTGAATAAAGTTGAATGTGAGAATGATAGAGAGAGGAGGCCTTGGGGCACAAATGAAATCAGAAAGAAAGATATATGAAAAATACTGAAATGGTATAATCTAGGAATGCCTAGAGTGTATAATGATAGTGACTAAATGTACAAGTTTAAAAATGTTTTGCATGAGGAAGAGCAAAGGAATGTCAATAATGCAGGGTGTTGAAAATAAATGGTAATTACTATTTTAAAACTTTAACTTATGTGTGAGACTAAAGTAAAAAAAATGTTTATTTGGTACAAAATTTATATTTCGACTAGTGCATAATAATATAGTTTATGTGGACAGCTTAATTGAACACCATAAGTGCATGGAAACTTGAGCAGGGCATGAGATTTTGTAGTTTTGTCCAGAGTGATGCCTCAATAAATCCCAGAAGGATTTGAACAGTGGATAAAATATATTTGTGGAATGATGAGAAGGGGGGAAGGTTTAACTACCCCAAGTGGAGAATCTCAATGTTCTCATAAGCAATGGGGATGGCCAAAGCATAGGGCTGTGCCCCCAATCTTAGGGTTTGTTCATATGAAACTTAACCCTGTAAAGCCTACTTAAAATTAAGCCTAAGAGTCATCCCCCAAGAGAACCTCTTTTGTTGCCAGATGTGGCCTCTCTCTCTCTCAGCCAACATGAAAATCAAACTCACTGCCCTCCCCCTCTCCAAATGGGACATGACTTGCAGGGGTGTAGACCTTCCTGACAATGTGGGGCAGAAGTCCTAGAATGAGCTGGGACTTAGCACCAAGGAATTGAGAAAACCTTCTTGACTGAAAGGAGGAAGAGAGAAATGAGACAAAATAAAATGTCAATGGCTGAGAGATTCCAAACAGAGTTGAGAGGTTATCCTGGGAGTTATTCTTATAGATCAAATAGATATCACCTTTTTAGTTAAAGTATAATGGAAAGGTTGACAGGAACTACCTGAAAATGTAGAGCTATGTTCTAGTAGCCATGTTTCTTGAGGATAATTGTATAATGATATAGCTTTCACAATGTGACTGTGTGATTGTGAAAACCTTATGTCTGATGCTTCTTTTATCTACCTTATAGACAGATGAGAAAACATATGGATTAAAAATAAATAAATAATGGGGGAAATGTTAAAATAAATTTAGTAGATTGAAATGCTAATGATCAGTGAAAGGGAGGGATAAGGGATATGGTATGTATGAATTTTTTTCTGTTTTCTTCTGAATTGATGCAGATGTTTTAAGAAATGATCATGATTATGAGTATACAACTATGTGATGAAAAAAAGAATGTTCATATTGTATGTTGATTGGTTTTATTAATAAAAAATTTTAAAATTAAAAAAGAATATATATATAAAGCTCCCCAAAACATTGATCTGTACCGTCATCAAACAAGCAGAAATTTTGATTGTCTAATGAAACCTACAGACGGGTTTTATGTGAAAATGTAGCAGATTAAGTATGTTGACATGGCAGAAAGTGTGTAAACATTTTTTCCCTGTCAGAACAATGAAATTATCTACAAATTTAGGGTATTGATGGACAGCTGACCTTAGACATTATACGTGAGGCCCAGAAGATGGGAGGCGGCTGAAAGATGCATTGACTGAGAAGTAGACTGGCAAACGATGGTGTATACAGATGATTGAACATTGTGCTGCTTCAAAAAGGAGTGAAGCTTTGAGGCATGCAACAATGCAAATGAATCCATGGGACATTTAGTGAGGCAAAAATAAGCTAGAAATAGAAGAGGAAATATTGTATGATCTTATTTAGAAAATACCTATAAGAATACATGGTCCTAGATTGTAAGCACTTATAACAGTTACAATTAGTCTGGAGTAGAGTGGTAGTTAGGTTCAGGTGTCAACTTGGCCAAGTGAACATGCCTAGTTCTGTTGCTGAGGGCATGAGCCATTGGTATGTGAAGCTCATCCATTGCTGATTGCATCTGTGATTAGATAGGAGGAATGCCTGCTACAATAAATGATGCTTGATTTAATTGTCTGGATGCTTAATGAGAGAGCTCAATGCAGCACAGCCTAAGCAGCTCAGCATGCCTCATCTCAGCACTTGCAGCTCAGCCTAGGCCTTTGGGGATGCAGAAAGGAATCACTCTGTGGAAAGTTGTTGGAACCCAGAGCCCTGGAGAGAAGGCCAGCATAGATTGCCCTTTGCCTTCTCATGTAAGAGAGAACCTCAGATGAAAGCTAGCTGCCTTTCCTCTGAAGAACTATATGTTTTAACTAAATAAATTCCCTTTTATTAAAAGCCAATCCATTTCTGGTATGTTGCATTCTGGCAGCTTTGGCAGACTAGAGCAAGTGGTAATTGTTATTTCTGGATTTTGTGATGCATATATATATATATATAAATAACCTGGTATTTAGAGATAAGAACAAAGCCAACCAGGTTGGAAATAAAATACTTCAGAATACAGGGGTAAGGAACCCTTTGCCTGTATTTTAGACTTTACACAGTCTTTGAGATCAAAGGAAGAAAGTTTTGTAATGTCCAGAACTTAAATTTTCTGTAGCACATAATCTAATTCAATCTGACTAGGTAGATCATTTAAATAATCAAAATGCAGGGAGCCCAGAATAAGAATGGGAGTCTTTAATACTGTATACCCAAATACAATGCTGGGATACTTCGCAGTGTATATTAAACAGATAATCAAAAGTTTTGTTAAATTCCCTTGAGGGATGGGAGAAAAAAATGGAACTATTATAATTTACCACTGAGGAAAACCCTGATAGTGACACACATTAGGGACACCTAAATCAATAAGCCAAGCCCTTGATCTTGGGCTTGCTCTTGTGTAGCTTATGTATGTAGCAGAGCTTAGCCTACTTATAGGTATGCCTATGAGTTACCTCTTGAGAACCTCTTCTGTTGTTCAGATGTTTTAAGATGAAACCTGCAAGTGAAACCATTGCCCTTCCCCCATGTAAAATATGACATCCAGGTGTGAAAGTCTCCCTGGCTGTGTGGGAAATTACTTCCAGGGATGAGCCTGGCCCGGGCACCATGGGATCAACAATGCCATCCTGACCAAAATGGAGAGAGGAAATGTAACAAATAATACGTCAGTGGCTGAGAGAATTCAAATAGAGTTGAGAGACTACTCTGAAAACCACTCTTGTGCAAGCCTCAGTTAGACAATGCTACCTCTCATAACTAGCCAACCCCCAACTGAAACTATTCCTGCCATTCATAAAGATTACCTAAGCCATTATATAAGAGTCTACAAAGGTTCCATAGACTAGGGTAACTTTCCAGAAACATACAACATCCAGATAGGTCCCTGGATCAGATAAGTCTTGGAATGCACAGGGGCCAGCCTCCCCAGAACATCAACTAATTCCATCCTCCTATCCCATATTATCAACAGCCCCTTCCAACATGAAAATTAGAAGGGGCATAGCACACATAGCCCTAAAGGGTGGGGGAAAGATCAAAGGTGATAGTGGAGATATATAGAGAAGATAGGGTTTAACAAATAAGTATGGGTGGTGAATCATTATATTGATATTTATTTCATCCTCCAGTACTTTAGAGCAGTTAGAAGTAAAAATCTAAAATGTGAAATTGTAAACCATACCAAACTCTGATATCTGTACTACAACTAATTATTGTGATGTATTTTAAAATGTTAGTTTTCACAAAAAAACGATGAGTCTAACAGAAAATATAGGATTTAACAAATAAGCATGACTGCTGAATCATTTTATTGATAATTGCTGTTGGTTACCAATGTCTTGGAGCAGTTAAAAGGCAAATGAAAAATTGTACTGTAACCCATACCAAGCATTTAAATCTGCTCCATAAATACTTGCTAAAATATACTTGGAAAAAAATTTTGGAGGGCATATGGCATGGGATTTGATCCCGGGTCTCCCACAGGGAAGGTGAGCATTCTACTACTGAGCTATCCATAAAGCATACTAGGAGGGCAGGCCATGGTGGCTCAACAGGTAAGAGTGCTTGCCTGCCATGCCCAAGGACCTGGGTTTGATTCCCGGTGCCTACCCATGTAAAAAAAAAAAAAAAAAGCATATTTTGAAATTTATTTCTTTTTTTGTATGTATTATATTTCACAATAAAAATGTACAAAAAATTCTTTCCTGTCAAAGAAAATAATAAAACTTACACATAAGTAATAGCAAAGTTGAAAATGCAATTTTAAATGTGGAATCATGTGTTTGGCAAGTTTATCTTCACCAGTAAAATGCGACTTGAAATATAGTATTATTTAACTAATTATAAAATGCTAACAAAACATCCATGGCAAATGAACATTCTCATACATTGTTTGATGAAAGACATGTAATAATTTGCAGATTCCTTGCATAGTATGTATTGTCTTAGTTTCCTAGGGCTGCTCTATCAAAGTGAGATTGATTGGCTTACCAAATATAAGAGCAATTTATTAGTTGGTTTATTATACTATTCTGGACATGATAACTCCATATCATGGTGTTTGTAAAGGCATGCATTTGCTGACATCTGCAGGGTTCTGATAGTTGCAATTCATGGCACAACTCAATATCTGCCTCCTTTATGTGGCTTCTTTTCTCTGTCTTTGTCCAAATTCACTCTTCTTATAAGGATGTCAGTCAATTTGCTTGCCCTTTTCTGTTTGTTTTCATTATTACTAATGATACTTTCAAAGACTGAAATTCAAAATAGGATCACATTGATGAGACTGAGGCTTGAGACTTGTACATATGTTTTTGAGGGACAGAATTCTCCCCGTAAGAGGTGTCAAACTTAGAATCAGGTATATGGTAGCATTCAATATTTAAACGTCATGAATTATTCCTCAAGAAATTGTTAAGCGAGTAGAAAAGGCACGGTAAATAAGTGTCTACAGCATCTTGACTACTAATGGACATGGACAAGCAATAGGCAATTGAGGGGTTTTAAACGTTTGGATGTCTCTTCTGGACGATGGCCTAGGGTCTTCTCTTCACCATATACTTCCATTTGGGTGATGAAGGCCCATTGTTGCCAGACCGAGGAATTTTTCTGTGATATGTATATGTTTGTGTGTGACTAAAACCATAAATAATGGTTGATCAGATCTTCAAAAAACATTTAAGGGTTGAGGAACATCTTTGAGAAGCTGAACAACACTCTTCAAAGTGAAATTTGTACTCCCTGGCACACCATATATCTTAAATTACAATAAACCTCAGATAAAAAAAGAGATCACCCTGAATTGTGTGTGTGTGTGTGTGTGTGTGTGTGTATGCACAACATATGTTTTTTATAGCATCTTTACCCAGTTTTGTATTAAAATAGGTGTGTGTGTATATATATATATATATATATTCATTCCAGGTTAGTTATTGTGCCTAAAATATTTTTTATCTGTGGTTTTCATTGCTGTGCTTTATATGTTACCTATATATAGTAGAGAACACATTGCAATGTTGTTATGTTTAATTTCATTGACCACCTCTGCTAACCTGCTAATTCTTGCTTATTCAGAAAACCAAGAATGTGTAGTTGCCATTTCTAGAACAGCAAAATAAATGAACAAAAAATATAAAAATGCTTAAATAGGATTCACTAACCAACTCAAGGCAATATTGTATGGATTTTAGTAATGGTAATAATGGAGAAAATGTGATATCTCAAATTTTAAAAATTTATTTATTAATTTAAAAAATTAAGAAACCAAATAAAACATCAACATATATAATCAGTAATTCACAATATCATCACTTAGTTGCACATTCATCATTTCTTAGAACATTTGCATTAATTCAGAAAAAGAAATAAAAAGACAATAGAAAAAGAAATAAAATGAATGCAGGAAAGAAAAAAAAGATTATACCTATCATACCCGTTACACCTCGCTTTCATTGATCACTAGCATTTCAAACTAAATTTATTTTAACATTTGTTCCCCCTATTATTTATTTTTATTCCATATATTCTACTCATTTGTTGACAAGATAGATAAAAGGAACATCAAACACAAGGTTTTCACAATCACACAGTAACATTGTGACAGCTGTGTCATTATTCAATCACCCTCAAGAAACATGACTACTGGAACACAGCTCTACATTTTCAGGCAGTTCCCTCCAGCCTCTCCATTATATCTTGAATAACAAGATGATATCTCAAATTTTTAAGTAACATAAAATGGATCCTTCTAAATTTCCACAGAGCCAATTATTGAGCATATAATAAATCATTGGATGTGTTTGATAAAACATAGAAGCAGAGATAAGTGATATGAAATATTAGAAAAAGACAAAATTTTTAAATGAGAAAAAGTTGATATTGCTTAGCAGCATTTTTATAACTGTTTTTTAAATCACACGTGTGAGCCAGTTTTGTTGAACCAATTAACCTCTCGAAAATTAGAGGCAATTTATTGATTATTAAATATGCACTGCTGAACTGAACATATGGATATTTAGACACAGAATTGAATACTGTAGACCTGGCTAAAGGTGGAATTATAAATTAAATTTGAAAGGAAAATACTCAAAACTAGAAAGAAAAAATAGAATTACTAAACATATAATATGAAGTGTTGAGACATACTTGTAACTAAAATTAAAAAGTTGCATAAATTCTAAAATATAACAGATGGTAAACACACTAACTTTTAAGAAAAACAATGGATTGGTAATTTTTATTAATAAATACATAATAAATAATAAATAAATCAGTCACAGGAAGAAAAGGAAGATCTCAACAAACCAATCACAAGTAAAGAGATTCAATCAGTCATCAAAAATCTTCCTACAAAGAAAAGCCCTGGGCCAGATGGCTTCAAAGGGGAATTTATCAAACATTCCAAAAAGACTAACACCAGTAAAGCCCAAACTTTTGCAAAAAATTAAGGGAAAAAAAGAACTCTACTTAACTCATTTTATGAAGCTGATATCATTTTAATACAAAACTGGGTAAAGATGTTATAAAAAAGGAAAGCTACTGGCCAATCTCCCTAATGAACATAGATGCAAAAATTCTCAATAAAATATTAGCAAATTGAATCAACAATGCATTAAAAGAATTATACACCATGACCGAGTGTGGTTTATACCAGAATGCAAGGATGATTCAACACACAAAAATTAATTAATATCATTCCACACATTAACAAATCAAAAGGGAAAACTCACATGATCATCTCAATGGATGCTGAAAAAGAATTTGACAAAATTCAGCATCCTTTTCTGATAAAACACTCCAAAATATAGTAATCAAAGATAAATACCTCAGTATGATAAAGGGAATACAAAAAAACCTGATAGCCAGCATTGTACTCAATGGAGAGAGACTGAAAGCTTTACCCCTAAGATCAGGTACAAGATAAGGATGCCTACTGTTATCATATTTATTCAACATTGTGCTAGAAGTCTAGCTAGAGCAATCAGACAGGACAAAGAAATAAAAGGCATCCAATTGGAAAGCAAGAAGTAAAACTCTCATTATTTGCAGATGATATGATTCTATAGTTGGAAGATCCTGAGAAATCTATGGTAAAGCTATGTGAGCTAATAAATGAATACACCAAGGTGGTGGGATATAAAATTAATGTGCAAAATCAGTAACATTTCTATACACAAGCAATGAATGACCTAGCTGAGGAGTCAGTTAAGGAAAAAATTCCATTCAAAATAGCAACTAAAAGAATTCAGCCCTTAGGAATGAACTTAACTAGGGATGTAAAGGGTTTGTAAACAGAAAACTACATAACATTGCTAAAAGAAATCAAGGGAGATCTAAATAGGTGGAAAGACATTCCCTGCTCATGGATAAAAAGGTTGAATATAGTTAAGATGTTAGTTCTCCCCAAATTTATCTACAGATTCAACACAGTACCAATCAAAATTTCAGCAACATACTTTGAAAATTTGGAAAAGCTAATTACCAAATTCATCTGGAAGGGAAAGAGACCCTGAATAACTAAAAGCATCCTAAAAGAGAAGAACAAAGTGGGAGGATTAACACTCCTTGACTTTAAAATATAAAGGTTTTACTATAAAGCCACAGTGGTCAAAATAGCATGGCACTGGCACAAACATAGAAGCAATGACCAATGGAATTCAATCAAAAGGGCAGAAATAGATTCTCAACTCTATGGTCAACTGATTTTTGACAAGGCCCCCAAATCCTCGGAAATGGGACAAAAGTGTTCTTTTCAATAATCAGGCATGGAAGAACTTGCTATCAATAGCCAAAAGAATGAAAGAGGAAGCCTAGCTTACACCTTATGCAAAAATTAACTCAAAGTGAATCAAACACCTAAATATGAGAACTAGCCCCATAAAACTTCCAGAATAAAATGTAGAGAAACATCTTCAAGACCTAGTAATAGGAGGTAGCTTCTTAGACTTTACACCCAAACACAAACAATGAAAGAAAGAATACATAAATAGAAATGCCTCAAAATCAAATGCTTCTGCACCTCAATAGACTTTGTCAAAAAGATGAAAAGGCAGCCAACTCAGTGGGAGAAAATATTTGGAAATCATATATCGGACAAGGGTTTAATTTCCTGTATACACAAAGAAATCATACAACTCAACAATAAAAGAACAAAGAATGCTATTCAAAATGGGTTAAAGATATGAATAAGCATTTTCCTGAAGAACAATTACAGATGGCTCAAAATTACATGAAGAGATCCTCATTCTCATTGGCTATAATGGAAATGCAGATCAAGACTACAATGAGATACCACCTCACACATCTAAGAAAGGCTGCTATTACACAAACAGGAAACTAAAAATATTGGAGAAGATGTGGAGAAACTGGGTCACTTATTCACTGCTGTTGGGAATATATAATGGCTCAGCCACTATGGAAGACTGTTTGGCAGTTCCTTAGGAAACTAAATATTGAATTGCCCTATGACCCAGCAATATCATTATTTGTTATATACACAAAAGAGCTGAAAGCAGTGACACAAACAGACATCTACACATTCATTATTCACAATTGCCAAAAGATGGAAACAAACCAAATGCCCATCAACAGACAAGTGGGTCGACAAAATGTAGTATATACATATGATGGAATATTATGCAGCATTAAGATGAAATGATGTCCCGAAGCACATAGCAAGATGGATGAGCCTTGAGGACATAATGCTGAGTGAAATTAGTCAGACACAAAAGGATACTGTATGATCCCACTTTTATGACCAG
Source organism: Tamandua tetradactyla (assembly GCF_023851605.1). NCBI lineage: Eukaryota > Metazoa > Chordata > Mammalia > Pilosa > Myrmecophagidae > Tamandua > Tamandua tetradactyla. The sequence continues at coordinate 99,765,309 of NC_135337.1, read as the reverse complement.
CATAAAGGTATAATCAGAGGCTTATAGTACAGAAAATAGAGGACTTAGAGATACATAGAAGCTAGAGATGGGTGAACCATTAGCTAATGAGGTTGAACTCCAATGTAAGGGAATAGATAGGAGTGAAGATGGATATTCTTATGGGTCTATAAGTAATATTACCATATTGAAGATGAACAACCTTGAAAGGGGTTGTATAGACTTTAGTGTCCCACTGAGTAACACTAGAAATACGAATTAATTCTTGCAAGAATTACTTCAGAGATATGATTCTTGCACAAAGTGTTTAAGTCCAGGGTACAGGGAGAAAACTGCTACTGCATGCTATAGGCTCATTTCAAATGGAAACCATCAGCACTACCATCAGCAATAGCAGAATTAAATAATGGGGGAAGGGACAAGAGTTAAGAGTACATTTAGGTTTCCTATTTGGTGAAGGTGGGTTTATTGGTTTTCTTTCTCTTGGGAACAATGAAATTATCTAAAATTGAGACTGTTGATGGACTGTGGACTTTGGGCCCTCTACATGATGCCTGATGAATGCAAGTGGCTGAGGGATGCACTGACAGAGAAGTAGTTTGGGGAACAAAAGTCTATACTTATGAACAAAGATTGTGCTGCTACAAAAAGGAACAAGGTCTTGAGGCATGCAATGATGTGAATGAACATGTAGGACATTTGGTAAGACAAAATAAGCCAGAAACAAAACAACAAGAATGGCATGGTCACCTTTAGAAAATGCTTATAAGAAAACAGGGGCCTAGATTGCAAACTTTTAGAACAGACACATTAAGTACAGTGTGGTGATTATTATTTCTGGATTTTGAGAGACAATTATATATATATAACCTGATATTTAGAGATAAGAATGAAGCTGAACAGGTTGGGATGAAAGTAATTCAGAACATAAGAGTAAGGAAGACAGTGTCTATATTTTAGAACCACACATATTCTTTGAAACCAACAGAAGAAAGGTTTATTCCATCTGGAATGGAATTTTCTGTTGTGCATAATCTAATTTATCTTATCTGTATAGCTCATTTGAACATCTGAAACACAGGGAGCCCAGAATAAGAAAGAGGTCCTTTAATCCTGTATAGATTATTGTAATTCTTGGATACATTCTAGACTATATTAAGCAGATAATCAAGAAATATTGGCAGAGTCCCCTGAGGGATGGGAAAAGAATTTGGAACTATTAAATTTTACCATCAGGGAATCCCTGATACTGTCAAACTTTAGGAACAACCAATTCAATTGACCATGCCCTTGACCATGAGGCTTACTCTCGTGAGGCTTATGTAGGTAGTAGAGAAGCTTAGATTACCTATAGGTATGCCTAAGAGTTACTTCTGAAGGACTTCATTTGTTGCTAAGATGTGGCTTCACTCTCTCTAAGCCCAACTATGCAAATGAAATCTTAGCCCTCTCCCCTATGTGGGAACATGATATCCAGGGGTGAAAGTCTCACTGATGACATGGGAGATGACTCTCAGGGATGAATCCAGACCTGATACTGTGGGGATCAACAATTCCATCCTGATCAAAGTGGGAAAAGGAGTGTAGCTAATAAGGTATCAGTGGCAGAGAGTTCAAATAGAGTTGAGAGGCTACTTTGGGGATTGTTTTTATACAGTCTTCAGGTAGACCTTGCTACCTATCATAACCTGCCAACCCCAAACCAGGACCATTCCAGCCAATCCTAAAGAAAGAATCCTAAAGAAACCTATGGCAATGTATAAGATTCCACAAGGGTTCCAGGCACTACAGTAACTTTTCAGAAACCTAAAACCTCCAGATGGGTCCTTGGTCCAGATAAGTCCTGAAACCCTAGCCCAACCTCTCCAGAACATCTGATAGTCCCATATCCCTACCCCATATTAGTGACAGATGCTTCCAGTATGAAAAATTTAGAATTGCTATGGCCCAAATACCCCTAAAGTGAGAGATGGAAAGATCAAAGGTGATGATTGAGTTATCTGGAGAAGAATTTAACAAACGAATATGAATGCTGAATCATTAAATTGATATCTCTTTTAATTTTCAGTATTTTAGAACAGCTAGAAGTAAAAACTAAAATTGTGGAATGGTAACCCATGTCAAATTCTGAAATATGCTCTACAACTTGTGGTGCTGTGTTTTGAAATTTATAGCTTTTTTGTATATATGTTATTTTTTCACCAAAAAAGAAGGAAAAAATCAATTGTGATGATAAAAGAAATTAATCAGTCAGATGTATAAAAATGTATTAAGACCATGAGTAATATAATAATTGAAATCATTTTTAAAACAATCCCAAAGAAGAATGTTATGAGGTACTCACAGGATTGCAAGGGTACTTAACTAGTTTAATAAGTATTTAATTAGATTGTGGAGAGGTCCTTTTTTAACTTACATAATTAATAAAAAGTATTAAAGTGCATATTATAACTTTTGTTGTGAATTGGTTTTGCACCCAAATAATCACATAAACTTTCATTTACCTGTATACATCTATTTCATTATTTCTAAACATGTACCTAACTTATATAACTTAATTGGAAATGTGTATGCTCAAGCTCATTATTTCAACTTCTGAATATTTGTCAGGCAAAAAAATTCCATAAGAAATGAGAGAGATTTATATATATATATATTATATATACATATATATTCATGTTTATGTATAAATATACCTATACATCTGTAGGCATCTATGTACATATATTTATATATCAGTGCATAAACATGCATGTCTGAGTATTTGTGTGGATATACATGGGTTAAAAAGAGCTAAACAATGAATAGATAATATTTTAGAAGTTTACTATATTAATAGCCTAAATTCCTGTAACTGATTAGGTAATAATGTTAAATATTATAAGAATATGTGTACTTTTGACAATGAATTAAATAGCATAAGGGATAAATAGCATTTATCACTTCTAAGACAAGTGGTGAGAATAAAAGTAAAATGTATTTTCTGGGTCACAATAGAATAATATAATCAGAATTAAATATTCTCTATAGAATTGAAAATTTTAATTTTTGAGAAATTTATTACTAATGTTTTTTAAAATCATGTTACAATGCCATGCTGCTATTTAGAGTGGAAAATTGCATAATTTAACATAGAGTCAACATTGCCCAGTTTATTCAATTTTCCACTGTTTAATATCAAAGGATATTTGTGATCTCTATTTTTTTCTAGACCTGCAAATTTTTAGTTTCCTCTGAAATAGATTATTCTATTTAAAATTCTGTAAGGCTCAAGAAAAGCATAGCAGAAAGGAGTTATCTGATCCATCATCAAGAGTAGACAGCGAAGTTCTGGGAAGATGGCAGAATATGATAGAGAGAATTCACCCCTGCTCCAAGGAACAACTAAAGAAGGGACGGGAAGATGAAAGGGATAGCAATTCTAGGGTGTATGTGACCTGGGAGGGTCTTTTACATCAAATAGGGAGTTCTTGGTTGCAAAATCTGAAGAACTGTGATGCAGAGATCCAGATACCATCCAGCTACTTTAAACAGCCTAATGAGATGCTTTTGAAACTGAAGCTTGCCAACCCTCAGGAATGCTTGGACAGGGAGACAAAACTAGGAAGTGAGCAAAGTCACATTCATCAAAAGAGCTACCCTCATGTTTGCTGACTCTGCTCCATCACCTGTGACTTTCCACACACCCCACACAAATTAACTCTGGCATCCGCGCCCCACACCATGCATGTAGTGCCATTCCCCACCCTCACCCCCACATGTTCCCACCACATGTCACCATCCAGTGTGCCCACTTTCCTGCCCCAGCCTTAACCACAACTACTGTGCAAGCACACAGTCTTGCCATGCCCCTCCCAAGACCCATGCATCATGTCCAACCCATTATCTCCACCTCCTGCTCCCTGCCCCCTGCAGGCAGTTGTTGGCTCACCCAGGCTGTGGGGACTCACCTTCATACATGTTCCAAACCCACCCCCAGATCATATAGTCCTGTAATTCTGTCTTGCTTCATGAGCTCTACACTTGAATATCAGTATAATACCCAATCAGATCCACCCATGCACATGTGCACACTGCCACCACAACCCTCAGCTCTGGGCAAGCACTTACTTGTGCATCCTGGCCACACCCACCCCATCCTATGCAGGCCCAACCCTGGCCTGTGCCCCTGAAATCTGCAGGCCCTACCCATTATACATGCACACTCCAGGGCCTCAACCTGCAGACTCATGCACCATGTACAGCCACATCCTCCTTGACAGGTGCCCATGCATCCGAACACCAATATCTTGACACCTACACTTCAATCCCCTCCCCTGCATACATGCAAACCCATGCCTCTACCCTGGCATAAGCATCTGCTCTCACACATGGCAAGTGCTTATGTGCACATCTGTGTTACATAGCCTTTCTGTGCACTCAACTGTACCATTGCCCCAACCCACTATACCTGTTCACCTATGGCAGGGCCCCACCCACCTGACATCATTTGCCCCTGACCCATATCCTACAACCCTTATGACCTGTATCCTACCTGGAAACACTCAAACATCTGCATCCCAGGCCCCTGGAGCTCACCCCATGTGCAAAGATACAACCACACCCTGTCCACCCAGTTCCCCAAACTCTGTGCCCCCTACCCAAAATCCTGATACTCACTATCCCTGATCCATCAGCTACACACATTCTGCCTGTGCACCAGCCCCCAAGCTTCTTCTCAGTCCTGCAATCAGCCTCCTGCCATGCCTTACTTCTGTGTCTCCTATGCCACACCCTTCTCCTGTGCTCCCAGGCTTGGCTGAGCTGTGTCATGCCCCCAAGTCTCCCCAAAGCACACCTTCACAACCCCACAACCCACAGCACAGACTCACAGGCAACAGCATGGGTCCCCAACCCATGTCTAAACCTAGGCTGCAATCCATCACCAGACTGTTATGCCCTATATCCTACTCCACATCCATCCAGCAAATGCAAAGCTCTAGGATACTAAAGTAAATCAATTCCCAAAGTAATGCTATCAAGATATTTACATGCTTCAAAGGCAAAAGAAGATCACTAAGCATATCAAAATGCAGACAGATGAAGCCCAGATTAATGACCAAATTAAGACACTGGAGGAGAAACAGACTTTGGAACAACTAATCAAAGATGTTAATATAACTCTACTAAATAAAATGAATAGAATGGCTAATGACAAAGGAAATCAAGAACACCCTAGAATATCTCAAAGAGGAATTTGAAAGAATAAACATAAAAATGGCAGATATCACAGAGTTTCGAGATGCTGCAGACCAAATGAAAAATATGTTAGAGACACACAACAGGAAATTTGAAGAGACAGAAGAAAGAATAAGTGAACACTAAAATAGAGCAACTGATTTAGGACACACAAAAGAGAAATAGCAAAAATTATGGAAACATTTGAATTGGATCTCAGGGAAACGATGGACAAAATAAAACATACAAATATAAGAGTCCTCTGTGTCTCTGAGGGAGAAGAGAAGATTAAAGAGCTAAGAAAATTAGTTGAATATATAATGGGGGGACTTGCCAACCCTTATAAAGGACATAAATATGCAAAAAGAAGCCCAGCAAACTCAAAAATAGAAAATATCCAAATAAGCCTTCCCCAAGAGACATACTGTTTAGTCTGTCAAATGTTGAAGATAAGCAGAAAATCCTGAAAGTGGCAAGAAGAAAACAATCTACTACACACATGGGAAACCACATAAGACTGAGTTCAGACTATTCAACTGTCATTAAGGAGGTGAGAAGGCATTGGCTTAACATATTTGACATCTTAAAAAGAAAGACTTCCAGTCAAGAATTCTGTAACCAGCCAAATTGTTCTTTGAAACTGAGGAAGAGGTTGAAATTTTCACAGACAAATAAATGCTGAAAGAATTTGTCAACAAGAAATGAGCTTTAAAAGAAATGTAAAAGGGACTTCTGCTGGCCAAAAAAAGAGACAGGAGTGGGAGGTCTGGAGGGCACAGGATTGAAAAGTACCAGTATGGGCCATTTAAAGGATAAACAGAGAAAGATGGAAAAGAATATATAGATCTGACAAATAAAATCCAAAGGATAAGTTGGTGGATTCAAGAAAGACATTTACAGTAATAACATTGAATATTAACAGACTGAATTTACCAGTTAAAAAATACAGATTGACAGAATGGATTAAGAAATATAAGCCAACTATATCTACTTACAGGAGACTCATCATACACTTAAGGATGCAAATAGATTACAAGTGAAAGTATTAAAAAGATATTTCATACAATCTGTAACCTAAAGAAAGTAGAAGTAACTAAATGAATCTCAGACAAAATAGACTTTAAATTTAAAGACATCATAAGAGGCAAAAGAAGGACTAAACATATTAGTAAAAGGGGCAATTCACCAAGAAGAAATAGCAACCATAAATGCTTATGCTCCCAATCAAGGAGTTCCAAAGTATATGAGACAAACATGGCAAAACTGAATAGTGTGAGAGCCAATTCAATAATAATCGAAGGAGACTTCAATACACCATGCTCCTCTGCAGTTAGAACAACCAGACAGAGGATCAGCAATGAAATAGAGAAGTTAAACAGCTTCATAAATGAATTAGACCTAACAGAAATACATAGGACATTACACTGTAAGACACCAGGATGTACATTCTCCTCTAGTGCTCATGGAACATTCTCCAGTGTAGATCCTAGGGCACAAAGCAGAACTTGACAAATTTAAAAGCTTTGAAATTATTCAAAGCACTTTTTCTGATCACAATGAAATTAACCTAGAAATCAATAACCATTAAAGAACAAGAACCCTTACAAATATATGGAGATTAATAACACCCTCTTAAACAACCAGTGTGTCAAAGAAAAAATTTATAGAGAAATTCATCTGCATATGAATGAAAATGAGAATACAGAATATCTTAACATATGGGATGTGGCAAATGCTATGCTGTGAGGGAAATTTATTGTCCTTTATGCCTATATAATAAAAGAAGAAAGAGCAAAAATTGAGGACTTAATTGGTTACCTGGAAGAATTTGAAATAGAACAGAAAACTAACCCCAAAGCAAATAGATGAAGATATATAACAAAGATTTAAACAGAGTTCAATGAATGGGTGAACAAAAGACAGAAAGAATCAATAAAACCAAAAGTTGGTTCTTTGAGAAAAATCAATAAAATGATGGAACAAAAATAAGGCTGACAAAGAAAAAACAGACAGAGGATGTAAATAAATAAAATCAGAAATGAGAGGGGAGTCATTACCACAGACCCTGAAGAAATGAAAAAAATCCTAAGGGATACTATTACCAACTATATGCAAACAAATTAGACAACTCAAATGAAATGGACATTTTCTTAGAAACAGAATAGCTACACTCACTCAAAAAGAAATAGAAGATCTGAACAAACCAAACACAAGTGAGAGATTCAATCATTCATCAAAAATCTTCTTACAAAGAAAAGCCCAGGACATGATGTCATCACAGGGGAATTTTATCAAACATTCCAAAAAGAATTAACACCAATCCTGCTCAAATTTTTCTCAAAAATATTGAGGAAGAAGAAACACTGTCTGGCTCATTTTATGAAACTAACATCACTTTAATACCAAAACCAGATAAAAATGCTGTAAGAAAGAAAAATTACAGGCCAATCTCCCTAATGAACATAGAGCAAAAATTCTCAGCAAAATACAAGCAAATAAATTTTAATAACATATGAAAAGAACTATATACTACAACCAAGTGGGGTTTATATCACAATGCAATTATAGTTCAACACAAGAAAATAAGTTAACATAATACAGCACATTAACAAATTAAAAGGGAAAAATCACACAATCATCTGGATTGATAATAAAAAAAAGCATTCAGCAAAATTCAACATCCTTTTCTGATGAAAACACTTCACAAGGTAGGAATCAAAGGTAACCTCCTCAATATGATAAATGTAATATATGAAAAACCCATAGCCATCATTGTACTCAATGAAGAGGGACTGAAAGCTTTCCTCCTAAGATTGGGAATGAAACAAGGATCTCCTCTTTCACCACTATTATTCAACATTGCACTAGAAGTTATAGCTAGAGCAATCATTGCAGGAAAAAGAAATGTGATATTCAAATTGTTAAAGAAGAAGTAAAATTTTCATTATTTGTAGATGACATATTATACTTGGAAAATCCTGAGAAATCTACAACAAAGATAGTTGAGTTATAAACAAATTCAGGAAGGTGATACTATATAAAATTAATGTTCAAAAATCAGTAATGTCTCTCTACACAGGCAATGACCTATATACAAGTGATGACCGACCTGAGGAGTCAATTAAGGAAAAAGTTTCATTCAAAATAGCAAGTAAATTAATCAAGTATCTAGGAATGAACTTAATGAAGGATGTAAAGTACTTGTACACAAAAAACTACATAACATCACTAAAATAAATCAAAGAAGATCTAAATAGGTTGGAAGATATTCTCTCCTCCTAGATAGTAAGGTTAAATATAGTTAATATGCCAATTCTACCCAAATTAATCTACAGATTTAATGCATTATCAATCAAAATTCCAACAATCTGCTTTGAAGACTTGGAAAATTCATTTACCAAATGAATTCTGTTATTAAATTCATTTGGAAGAAAAAAGACCCCAAATAGCTAAAAGCATCCTTGAAAAGAAGAACATATCAGATGGATTGACACTTCTTGGTTTTAAAACTTAATATAAAGCCACAGTGGCCAAAACAACATGGTACTGGCACAAAGGTAGAAGTATTGAGCAATGGAATCAAATCAAGAGGCAGAAATAGAACACCAAATATATGGTGAACTGATCTTTGACAATGCTCCCAAATCCACTGAAGTGGGACAAAATAGTCTTTTCAATAAGTGGGCAGGGAGAACTGGTTATCAACAGCCACAGGAATGAAAGTGTATCCTTACCTTACAACATATAGAAAAATTAATGCAAAGTGGATTAAACACCTAAATGTAAGAGTCAATATCCTAAATCTCCTAGAACACAATGTAAGGAAACATCTTCAAGAACTATTATTAGGAGATAGCTTCCTGGACTTTGCTCCAAAAGCACAAGTACCAAATGAAAAAAAATAGATAAATTGGAAGTCCTCAAAATCAAATGCTTTTGTGCCTCAAAATATTTTGTCAGAAAGGTGAAGAAGCAGCCAACTCAAAGGGAGAAAATATTTGGAAATCACACATTGGATAAAGGTTTGATATCCTGTATACATAAAGCAATCATACAATTCAACTACAAAAGAACAAACAATCTAATTATAAAATGGGCTAAAGATATGAATAGACATTTTCTGAAGAGCAAATACAGATGACTAAAAAGCATGTGAAGCAATGTTCATTTTCATTATATATAATAGAAATGCAGATGGAGACTACAATGATATACCATCTCAACTGTAAAAGAATGGCTGTGACTAAACAAAAAGAAAACTACAAACATTGGAGAGGATGTGGAGAAATTGGGACACTTATATACTGTTGGTGGGAATGTACTACAGCTGCTATTGAAATTTGGTGGTTCTTTAGGAAACTAAATATCAAGTTGCCCTATGACCTTGAAATACCACAACTTGGTATATACCCAGAAGAGCTGAAAGCAGTGACACAAACAGACATTTCCACACTAATGTTCACAGCAGCATTATTCACAATTACCAAAAGATGAAAACAATCCAAGTGCCCATCAACAGTTGAGTGGATTAACAAAATGTGTTATATAGATATACAATGGTGTATTGTACGGTAGTAAGATGAAATGACATCCTGAAGCACAAAACAAAATGGATGAGCCTTAGGAAATAAAGCTGAGTGGAATAAGGCATACACAAAAGGATAGCACATGAGTCCACTTTATGACCATGGTAAAGGTAAAATCAGAGGATTATAATACAGAATATAGAGGACCTAGGGATACACAGCCTAGAGATGGGTGAATGGTTAGCAAATGAGGTTGAACTCAAATGTAAGGGAATAGATAGGTGTGAAAGCAATTCACTAGTAGATCTATAAGTAATATTACCATATTGAAAGTGAACATGATTGAAAAGGTTTGTGTAGACCATGAGTCCCACTGATTTTCACTGCAATTTTAAATAAACTCTTGCAGCAACTACTTCAAAGATATGAATCTTGTACAAAGAGTGTATGACTTCTTGGTATAGAGGGAAAACTGCTATTGCTACTATAGGATATGTTTAACAGGAGAATATCAGCAGTACCACAGCCATATCAAGGGTAAGTAATGGGGAAGGGACATGAGTTAAGGGGAGGTTTAGATTTTCTATTTGGTGAAGGTGTGTTTGTTGTTTATCTTTCTCTTGGGAACAATGAAATTACCTAAAATTGAGAGTGTTGATGGACTGTTGACTTTGGACGTTAAACTGATGCCTAATGAATGGAGAAGGCCAAAGGATGAACTGAATGAAAAGTAGATTGGTGAATGACAGTGTATATGTGTAATCAAATTTTGTACTGCTACAAAAAAGGAATGAAGTGTGAGTCATGCAACATTCTAAGTGAATCTGTGCAACAGTTGGTGAGGCAAAATAAGCCAGAAACAAAGAGCAATTTTTGTAAGGTTTCATTTAGAAAAAACTTATAAGAAAAAACTTAGGTTGTAAGTTCTTCTAGCAAATCACATTTAGCCCAGAGTTTTAATGATTATTCCTGGATTCTGAGAGTTTGTTTTTATATCTGTATTATTTGGTATTTAGGGTTAAAAATTTAGCTGATCAGGTCAAAATTAATGTAATTCACTGTACAGGGGTAAAGAAGACATTGTCTAAACTTTAGAACCTCATTTACTCTTTGAGACCAGAAGAAGAAAGATTTATTTTGTCCAGAACCTAAATTTCCTATAGCACATAATCTAACCCAACATGTCTGAAAAGATCTTTTAAACTATCCAAACAGAAGGAACCCAGAATAAGAATGAGTAGCTTTAATCCTATATAACTTTATATGTTTGCATAGATCTCAGAGTATATTAAGCAGATAATCAAAAAGTATTCATAAATTGCCTTGAAGGATGGAAGAAAAAATATGGAAACTTTAAACTTTACCATCAGTGAAACCATTAATACTCTGTCAAACATTAGGGATACCCAAATCAATAGGCCAACTTGAAGCTTGCTCTTGTGAATCTTATTTCTATAGCAAAGATGCTAAGCTTACCTATAGCTATGCCTGAGAGTTACTTCCAGAGGACCTCTTTTGTTGCATGGATGTGGCCTCTCTCTGTAAACCCAACTCTCCAAGTGATATCATTGCCCTTCTCCCTATATGGGACATGACATTAAGTGGTGAAAGTCTCCCTGGGGACATGGGAGATGACTCTCAGAGTGGGCCTGGGCCTGGCCCTGGAACTGTGGGATCAACAATGCCATCCTGGTCAAAAAGGGGAAAGGAAGTGTAATAAATAAGGACTCTAGCCACCTCTTTATTTTGAAGGCTGTAGATGAGAGAGTTCAAATAAAGTCAAGAGACTATGGTGGAGATACTACTATTCAAGCTTCAGTTAGACATTTCTACCTACCACAACTTGGCAAACCCCAACCAATGCCATTCCAGCCAATCATAAAGAATGCCTAGGGAATTATGTAAGATTCTACAAAGATACTAAGCACTAGGGTAACATTCCAAGAAACTACAACATCCAAATTGGTCCCTCAACCAGATAAACCCTGAACTGTCAAGGGACCATCTTTTTCAGAATATGAAATAGTTCCAACCCCATCCCATGTTACCAACAGTCCTTTCTGAAATGAAAAAGTGAGTGGTCATAGTCCATGTACCCTTAAAGTGTGGGAGAAAGATCAAAGTTGATGCTGTAGAGAAGGTAGGGTTTAACAAATGAACATGATTGCTGAATCATTATATTGCTATTTCTTTTAGTCTCCAGTATCTTAGAGCAGTTATAAATACTTAAAATGGTGGACTTGTAACCCACACCAAATTGTGTGAAATCTGTTCTACCAATTAATTGTTGCAATGTTCTTTGAAATGTCTTTGTACATATGTTTTCACAAAAAAGAAAAAAAATACTTCTAGCCTCCAGTGTTTTAGAGCAGCTAGAAGGAAAAAGTTAAATAGTGGAATGATAACCCATTAAAAACTCTGAAATCTGTTCTGTATTTACTTGTTGAAGTGTACTTTAAAAATCAATGCTTTTTCTTTCTTATCTTTGTATATATGTTATATTTAACCATAAAATAACATTAATTTTTTTAAAACTAGGCAGAAAGAATTTATGTATGAGTTGCCTCCAGAAAAGTTGTAGTTTGGTTGCTCCATGCAGTTTATCTGTTTTATTAAAGCAGTTCTGTATATAAGTTCCATTCATTCAGGTCCTATTCTCAATTGATGTCAATATATATATATTTTTTTACATGGGCAGGCACCAGGAATCGAATGCGGGTCCTCGGGCTTGGCAGGCAAGCATTCTTAACTGCTGAGCCATCGTGGCCCGCCCTGATGTCAATATTTTAAGGACTTTTACTTTCCCAACACTTTCTTGAGGACTCTAGCCACCTCTTTATTTTGAAGGCTGTAGATGAGATGGTTGAGGAAGGGATTTAAAATGTGTAGGAAACAGATACTACTTAATCCTGCTCAGGTATTTTAGGCTTTAGGGAGAATTTACTTCATGTTGACTGTGTCATAGAAGAGAGAAACCACAATGATATGGGAGAAACAGATTGCCAAGGCTTTTCTTATTCCTAAATTTGATCCTGATCTCAAAACTATAGAGAGTATCTGCTCATATGAAGTCATAGTGATAGTTATTGGAATGAGAAGGAAGAAAACACCACTGACATAAAGCCTATTTTCATAAAGAGATATATTAGCACAAACAAGTTCCAGGACAGCTGAAATCTCACAAAAGAAATGATAGGTTTCTTGGGATGTACAGTAAGGGAAATTCAGAATATATATGTCATCAGTTAAGGTTCAAAATACAACCTAGACAGGTACCAGCTCCCTTGAAGACACAGAACATATGTTACATGAGAACAGAGGAATGGAGAGGCTGGCATATAGCCACATAGTGTTCATAAGCCATCACTGCCAGGAGAAGGCACTCTGCTCCAACAGTGGTCAAGGAAAGGTAACAGCTGAATTCCACAGTTAATAAAGGAAATGGTATCATTTCCAGACAGGTAATTAATGGCTACCTTTGGGACAAATGTGGAGCTACACAAGAGTCCATGATGGAAAGTTGGCTGTGAAAGAAGTACATAGGCATATGGAGTTGAGTTTCCATCCAAATGAGAGCAAACATCATAATATTGCCAACAAGGGTTACAAAGAATCAAAAAAGATGAAGGAGAAGAGAAGGCTGGTGGTTTGAAGGTGGTAAAATAGCCCCAGGAGAACAATCTGTTCTAGTTGTCAGATTAATCCATCCCTACATCTTTTTCTTTGTAATTCATTAGCCTGGATACAATGGACACAAATCTTCACTCCCTCCAAAAATTGGGTCTGCTACCATTTTACAATATTCCAATTTCATTCTCTTCCTTAGTTGTACAATGATATCTATTATGTTTCAACTATTATAAAATCTGTTTACCACAAAATGTATCATGTTATAATTGCAATATTAATGCATACTGATCAAAAAGATTTAACAAAATTTCCAAGGCTCTAAACTCTCAGTATTTTATGGAAACACATTTTGGCCCCTTGAAATTTTGATATTAATAAGCAGAATTTAATTTAAAATACACATTCATGCATTTCTCTATATTTATCTCTCATCATCTGTATCTCAAAATCTATGTATCTATTTATTAATTTAAATATTAATTTTATGCCTATCCTTATAGCTAATCTCTATATCTGCATATATCCAACATAGACATGTAAAAACATTCTCTAGTTTTGCTTGGTCCTGATATGCAAAAGCTTTCTGTGAAAATGAGATGGCAGTCATAAGTAATCTTATATACAACCATGTGAAATGTTAGTTGTTTTACATATACTATTTTACCTTGATAACATATATCAAGAGTTTAAATTCCTTATTTTCAAAAGACAAGTTTGATTTGCAGAGAGATCAAGTTCTTTTGCATATTTAGGCAGCAGTTTAAAAATGAGGACCATAATCACATTTAAAGATTTTCAAGTTCCCTGTTCTTCTCTTCAATCTGTTACCTAATGTGGACCATAAGAAAGAAATCCTGCTTATGTATTCTTTATTTTGAAATCAAGATGGATAAGTTTTTTTTTTTTTGAATTTGATGTTTGAAAATAATGAGTTATCCAAACAAGACCAGAAAAAGCCATGCACCTACCTAACTGCTTGCTGTTTGAGATTCAGGAATTTGACTCCACATGCTCAAATGACTGTTGAGGATATAACAAACTACAAAAACAACTAAAATGTATAAAAAAGAAAATAATGCTATTAGTGATAAAATTTGTCCAAAAGGCTTGTAGATATTCATCTCTGCTTAATCCAATAGAGTTCTGTGTGAAAGGAAACAGAGAGCACATAATATGAAAGGGCAATAAACTTCCCTGAAGGGGACTACATGGAAAGAAACTCAATTGACTTATATATTATTTTGTGGAAATGAGAATGATTGTTACAATGCAAAAACAGTGAATCCTAACTTATACCATGGACTTTAATAGCACAGTTGTAAAAATGTGTTATTTTCAAGTGTAAGAAATGTTCCACACCAAAGCAAGGTGTTGCTGGTGAGTGGTATATAGGAGTCTTGTATATTATGCATGACTTTTCTGTAAACACAACTTTTTTAATAAAGAAAAAATATGAAGTGAGTAAACTTGTTAAATTTTTTAATGTATAAGCAATACATTATTCAAGATATACCTTGAAGTCTGGGGAATATTAAAAACAAATCTATTAAAACATCAAAAAATAAATTTCACAAAACATAGAACAGCCTCTCTCTCCTGGAAATTTAAAGTCACTGTTTGTCACAGTCTATTGTGACTTGATTCTTATAGTTGGAAGCACACCCACCTCTTATGATGCACTGTGTTGTGAAATCCATATAATTGCACATAATTGACATTATCCCTTAACGAGTGCTACCTTGATTATAAGAATACCACATTACATTAATCATATTTATTTTATGGGATGTAAGCTCCTATATCACTTACCAATTCTCAAAAAATATTGAATAAAACATCACTGAACAGCCAGAAGGAGTTCAAACACTGTTGGTTCATTACTTTTGCTTAATCTTAGGGAAGGTCAACATTGCTAAAAATATATGAATTCTGATTTGTATTTCAGTAATTTAAGTTTTTACTTCAAAATTGGGTTTTATAAATTCATATTGAAGGACTCTAAAATAAACACAATTAAAATGTAAAATATGTACAATTTTTAAAATCACAATATGCATGATGTTTATTACAGTTTCATTTTCAGATGATTGTTGAAAATGGAATACTTTCTTAATCTTTCTAAGCTTTCTTTTTCAAACAATTTAACACAATTAATGAAAAAATAGTCCTCCATTCAGTATGCATTTTGAATTTTTCTTATTGTTCTAGTTTGCTAGCTGCTGAAATGCAGCACACCAGATATGGATTGGCTTTTAATAAAAGGGGGTTTATTTTGTTAGTTCTTCAGAGGAAAGGCAACTAACTTTCAACTGAGGTTCTTTCTTACATAGGAAGGCACAGGATGGTCCCTGCTGGCCTTCTTCTCTCCAGGCCTCTGGGATCCAACAACTTTCCCTGGGGTGATTTCTTTCTGCATCTCCAAAGGCCTGGGCTGAGCTGCGAATGCTGAGATGAGGTATGCTGAGCTGCTTGGCCATTGCTACATTGAGCTCTCTCACTTAAGCACCAGCCAATTAAGTCAAACATCATTCATTGCAGCAGGCACACCTCCTAGCTGACTGCAGATGTAATCAGCAACAGATGAGGTTCATATACAATTGGCTCATGTCCACAGCAACAGAACTAAGTGTCTTCACCTGGCCAATCTGACAACTGAATCTAACTACCACACTTATACTGTCTTATTACCAGTGTTTAGAAAATTGTATTCCTTTGTTGTTTTTTTGTATGCTGTATGGTGGGATCACATTTCATTATTTTTCCATGTGAGAATCCTATTATTGTAGCTCCATTTGTTGAATTTTTGTTTGTTTATTTTGCCTGTGCATTTGTTTTCTGGAAAGTTCATGAACCAGGAATTGAACCCTGGTCTCCTGTATGGCAGGTGAGAATTCTACCACTGAACTTGCACTGACCCCTCATTCCTTTGTTGTTATGTTAAATGAGGAAGTAAAAACGATTTAATAATAAAATCACATCAATGGATACACAAAGAAGCTAGATTCTTGAGAGTGAATGAATTTAGTTGCATCTAAATATGATTGTTTTATTGAGCATAAACCTTACTGTATATTGAATTGTGTGGGTTATTGTGAATCAGTGGCCTATGTGTCAACTAGACAAATGCAATTGTAAACTAAGTTACAAGGAATATAAAAAAGTTAATTATTAAAATGTCAACTTGTTAAATCCTTAATCATCTCTTGTTTGATGTTCTTCCTCCTATAAAATAGTTTGACAGAACTAACAATAGACTTTTGACAGTCAATAAGCATTTTGCAGTTTGGAATATTTCTCATTGCCTATTCCTTATTTACCAAAAAAATTTTGATACATGATTCCATGGATTGGCAAGCATTTAGGAAATTTTGTTCTTTCCAATGCACACTGAGCTGTAAATGTGTAAGGAGGTAGATATAATCACACACTATAGTTTTGGTATTAACATATAATGTTACTTTATATGGTTCAAGTGATTACATTGATGATATTTCATACATTGCTCCATAATTTGGTGAAAAGATTTCATTTCTCATCAGTATATTGATATGTAATAATACTTTTAATTTAAAAACAAAGCATATGCTAATCATAATTGTTAATTTAATTGAAGAACTAGAAGGATTTAGGAATATGAAAGAATTAAAAACACATCCATCTTAACTTCAGCTGGTTAACTCATACATTTTTCTATCCTATATATAATAAAGCTGTCAAATATCCGTTCACTTGTACTTAATCAGTCCTTGGAGAGAATGATTTATTTTTACCTGATATGACTTTTCCCATATGAACATACCAAACTTTATGCAATTTTTAAATTTTGAATGTAAAATCTCTCCCATTTAAAACATTTAAAATTATTTTCATTTGAACACACATTAAATAAATAAATAATGTAATCTGCAATTTAAAAAGCTATTCCATGACTATATAATAACAATATGTATATTTGAAATTCAGAGATTGAGACAATGTTTCCTCCCTTGTTATTAAAGCTTTCTGAAGGATATGTAGCATCAAAAAATGTGGTAAATAGAAGAAATTGGATTTATGAACTGCTAAATTTCCTTTATGTTTATACTGACTCAAAATGGATTTTATTATTATGTAACTTTGCTTTTAGCTATGCTGCAAAACCATGGCTGATAATGTTGAATGAATTAACTGAACACAAAATAACATTCCATCATGCCTATTATCATTTGATTTATTTGGCTTATAAGTATATCTTATTTTTTATCAGAAATAATAGATATAGTTTAACTTACCTTTTCTATTTTACCACAAATTATCACCAGAACTCTATTTATTTATAACAGAATGTTACACCAAATGTATCCAGAGAGATTCATCTTCCTTTGATGTCAAGGCCATACATTACCAATTAACTAAGGAGGTTAAATACAACATAAAATTACCTATTACAGAGGTTAGGTCCAATTTACAATTCTACTTGCAGTTTTCTCAGAGAAAATGTCCCTTTTCAGCCCCTCTATTCCCTTAAGTAGGCCAAACAAAATTACTCAACTGTCCTTCAAATGTCCAAATTAAGCAAGTCTGTTTTCTTGGAAACAGGCAAACAAAATTATTTGTCAGTCACATAAACATTCATTTACCAACCCCAGCTTAAACCATTCGAGAACTGGAAAACAGCAGTGGTGAAACCCCAAGGCAGAATTCAGCAGATGCTATCCTGAATCCAGATTGAGCGTGTTTTTCTTTGCTGACATCACAATCTGTTAGTGACTTCTAATGTGTTACTTAATTTTTCTTTCCTCTGATCCTTATTCTAAAAAATGAGCATCATAAAAGCATGCAAGTTAAGGTTTTGTGAGTATAAAGTGAATCAGTTAATGCAAATGTCCTGGAGCAGTGCCAGGTGTTGGGAAATGTTAAATTCTTCACAATATAAGAAAAAGTTTTGTTATGTATAGATTGGTATAATTAGGAATGTGAATTGATTCACAATGCGTAATTTCATTTTTCCTGCTGGAATCATTAAATGCACAAACAAGAAAATTCTATAAGGAGAAACAGGTCAAACATGTGACTCCAACAACTTATTGAATATCAGGCATCTTATTTAAAAATAAACAATATATATGTATGTACAATATATATATGTACATATATATACTGTATAAAGTGTATATATGTACTGTATAAAGCACATGCTTTATATACATATACAATGAAAATTCCTTGCTCTATTTCATTTTGAAATATTCATTACCATTGTTATTTGTTTATATATTCATATAATGAACTTATTTCATTAAAGGTCTCTGACTTTATAATCCTCAAATGATTCCTATTAATTTTTTTCTATATATGTGTGTGGAGATAAACATCCATACCAATCCTAAGAATTGAGCTATGTTACAAAATGAAATCTCTGGCTGCATATGGGATTTTAATGCATGAATTATGAGTCAAATATAAGCATTCAGAGGCTTTTAGGTCAAAATTAGACATTATAGAAAGAAACTACCTCTAAAATAGGCCTTGCCTTTCCAAACCAAGTTTTAGTAGGTATAGAAGAAAGAATTGAAAGTAAAAATATGTGAATAGTTTGAAAAGAATACGAAAGCATCTTCAGCAACATCCTCACTCTACAGGTCATGTAAGGCAATTCATATCAAATCTGTCCATGTGGATCCCTTGACACTCCTGCTCAAGCTTTGTGACTGAAACACTTCCAGCAAGAAATCACCCTTAGGTTCACTGTACCTTCTGTCTGGGCATGCCATTCCCCTTGTATGCCTCATAACCCCGGTCAGCCCTCACATCTCCAGAGTTCCCTGGACGCTGTACTTTCCGTCTGGACACACCATTCCCCCCAGCATGCCTGCTTGTTCAAGTCAGCTCCAATGCCTCCAGACCTCCCCTGGTCTTACTTCCATTCCTGCTGGCTAACTCATGCAATAATGTGCTCAAAATTGATGGGCATTAACGTAGTATGTTGGCATCTTCTCTTTTTTCCCCCTAGTGACACAGACACATTCTAATTCTAAAGGCATGATTGCTGTTCAGATCTATAAACTATAACAAAACGGTTTTGGCAAAAACAGCACTAGTCCTCCAGCTGTACAAGAACACATTCTATTTATTGTAGGAGCAATCAAAATATTTTCTTTGTCTGACAGTAAAAGTTACATCATTTAGGAAAATGTCAGGAATAACATAAGAATAAGAAGGAAAACCAAACCTGCCCCTGGATGACAACTGCTCACATTTCTACTCTTTATCCATGCAAATATTTATTTTCAACATCACCACCACCATCGTTATCTCCCAACCATTTTCCTCACATCATCGAGATTGCTAGAGTTCCCTCCATGCGCTAATACTGGAGGCGCTTACACAGGGCATCTGGCATCATTGTCACAACAATGTTATGCTGTACTTAGCCTCATTGTCCATTTTCCAAAGGAGGATTTCAATCTTGGAGAAGTTGAGGAACTGCCCAAAGGCAGACATCTATGGAAGAAGCAGGCGATAAATTTGGGTCACCTGAATCCTGAGCTGTACTCTTGAGATTATGTTATATTAAATTAGAGTAAATTAAAAATATACTAGAGTAAATTATGTATAATCTTATAATAATTATTTCATACTTATATGAATATATATAAATTATATATATTTGCTGTAAAATATAATTACTAATAACTATGTTACTGGTAAATTATAGTAAGTTTTAATAAGCTCTCATAAGGAACAGATTTGTTTTTCAGTAACTTTAATGATTTAGTTGTATAATTTATACATTCTGTCAAAATTCCTTTTATTTTTCTTCTGTCTGGTTACATTTCTTGTATAATGTCGTGGCTGGAGGGAATAACTTAAAACTGTTGCACTGTGTTCCATTAGCCTTGATTCTTGAAGATGAATGCATAGAGATATAACTTTCACAATGTGATTGAGAGACTGTAAAAACCTTCTTTCTGTTGCTTCTTTTATCCAGGGTATGGACAGAAGAGTAAAAAAATGTGGATAAAGGAAAAAATAAATAGAAGGGGGACAAAGGATAAAAAAATCATGTATTTGGAAATACTGCTGGTGAACGAGAGGGAAGGATAAGGAGTATGGATTACATGGGGTTTTTTTTCTTTTTATTTCTTTTTCTGGAGTGATGCAGATGTTTTGAAAAATGATCATAGTAAAGGACAAAATGTATGGTCTCACTGATATGAATTAACATTAATGAGTGAACTTGGAGAATTTTAGTTAAGAACAGAAGTTATCAGGAGGAAGAAATAGGTTAGAGATAGGGTAATTGGAGCTGAAGGATACAGATTGTGCAACAGAAATCATTGTAACAATTCAGAAATACTACCTGATTGTAACACAATAATGTAAGTGCACCAAATGAAGCTGAATGTGAGAATGATAGAGGGAGGAGGGCTGGGGTTACATATGAAACCAGAAGAAAAGATACATGATAAGGACTGAGATGGTATAATCTAAGAATGCCTAGAGGGTATAATGATAGTGACTAAATGTACAAATTTAAAATGTTTTTTGCATGAGGTAGAACAAAGTAATGCCATTATTACAGGGTATTGAAAATAGATGGTCATTCATATTTTAACACTTCAATTTCTGTGTAAGACTAAAACAAGAAATGTTTATTTAGTACAAGATTTATATTTTGACTAGTGCATTTCCTAATTTAACTTATATGGTCAGTTTAATTGAACACCATAAGTACATGGAACCTTGAATATGGCATGCTATTTTGTAGGTTTGTCCAGGTTAGTGTGATTTGAACAGTGAATAAAGAAGTACTTGCAAAGTTCCCTTGGGGGAATGGGGAGAAAGGGGAAAATTCAACTTCCCCATGTGGAGAATTCCTGATATTCTCACAAGCAGTAGGAACAACCAAATCAACAGGCTGAACCCTCAATCTTTGTGTTTGTTCCCATAGAACTTACCCCTGCAAAGGATAGGCTAAGCCTACTTAAAATTAAGCCTAAGAGTCACCCCCAGAGAACCTCTTTTGCTCTCACATGTGGCCTTTCTCTCTCTCTCAGTCAGCATGGCAAGTAAACTCACTGCCCTTCCCCTCTCTACATGGGACATGACTCCCAGAGGTGTAAACCGCCCTGGCAACAAGGGAAAGAAATCCTATAATGAGCTGGAACTCAACATCAAATGGACTGAGTAAACCTTCTCAATCAAAAGGGGGAAAAGAGAAATGAGACAAAATAAACTGTCAATGGCTGAGAGATTTCAAACAGAGTCAAGAGGTTATCCTGGAGGTTGTTCTTATACATTATATTGATATCCCCTTTTTAGTTTATGGTATATTAGAGTGGCAAGAAGGAAGTGCCTGAAACTGTAGAGCTGTGTTCTAGTAGCCATGTTTCTTGAAGATAATTATATAATGATATAGCTTTTGCAATGTGACTGTGATATTGTGAAAATTTTGTGTCTGATGCTCCTTTTATCTATGATATGGGCAGATGTGTAATAACTATGGATAAAAGTAAACAAATAGTAGAGGGAACAAAGGTTAAAATAAATTGGGTAGATTGAAAAAAATTCAGAAGAAATGTTTTAATACTTAAAGGTTTATGGTCACAGGAAATGTAAAATTTGTTAAAATTCCAATATAACCATATTTTTAGGCAGAGACATATGATGTGGTAATGAAAAAGACTTCATGCATAAAATAGCATTACATAAGGAAAATTCTGTGGGAGAAGTGGAATGGAAATGATAGCTCAAAGAATCAAAAGAAAAAAATGAATGCTGTAGATTTTATAATGATTAAACTATCATATTATTTTAAATGTAACTTTAGATGGGGTGTGTGTGAGTAAAATGATATGATTACAAAATGCAAAATAAAACTTGATGTAACTATAACAAGAAATAGAGGATTTCTGATATTCTGGCAAACATGTGAGGACAAAGAAAGCAATGGGCCAAGCACTCGATCTTGGAGTTTGTCCCTATGCACTTATTCCTTCAAACAATAAGATAAGCCTTCTTAAAATTACACCTAAGAGTCACTCCCAGAGATCCTCCTTTCTTGCTCAGATGGGGCCTCTCATCTCTAAGCCAACTCAGCAGGTGAACTCACTGACCTTCCTGCAAGGTGGGACTTGACACCCAGTGGTGTAAATCTCCCTGGACACAAGGGACAGAAATCCCAGCACAAGCCAGAGGCAAGAATCAAGGGATTGAGAAGCCCTGCTTGACCAAAAGTGAAACATAGAACAGGGACAAAATAAAGATTCAGTGGTCAGGAGATTTCTTACAAAGTCCAGATATTATCCTGAAGATTATTCTTAGGCATCACATCGGTATCCAATTTTCCATTATGGTGTACTGGCATGGCTGGAGGGAATTATCTGAAACTGTTGACCTATGTTCCAGTAGCCTTGATTCCTGAAGACTATCCTATAAATATATAAGTTTTACAATGTGACTGTGGGGTTCCAAAACCCTTGTTTCTGTTTCTCCTTTTACCCAGAGTTTGGACAGATGAGTAAAAAAAAATGGACTTTGGGAAATGACAAGAAAGGGGGAAAATTCAACTTCCCCATTTGGAGAATTCCAGATATTCTCACAAACAGTGGGGGAAACCAAATCAATAGGCTGAGCTCTCAATCTTGGGGTTTGTTCATATGAAACTTATCCCCACAAAGGTTAGGCTAAGCTTACTTAAAACTAGACCCAAGTCACTCCCAGAGAACCTCTTTTGTAGTTTAGATGTGGCCTATCTGTCTTTCAATCAACATAGCAAACAAACTCACTCCCTTCCCCCTCTCTATGTGGGAAATTACTCCCAGGGGTATAAATCTCCTTGGCAATGTGGGACAGAAATTAAAGAATGAGCTGGAACTCAGCATCAAGGGACTGAGAAAACTTTCTTGACCAAAACAGGGAAGAGAGAAATGAGAAAAATAAAGTGTCAGTGACTGAGATATTTCAAACAGAATTGAGAGGTTATCCAGGAGGTTATTCTTAAGCATTGTATAGATATCCCCTATTTAGTTTAAGGTGATTTAGAAAGGCTAGAAGGAAGTGCCTGAAAGTATAGAGCTGTATTCCAGTAGCCATGTTTCTTGAAGATGAATGTATAATGATATAGCTTCACAGTGTGACTGTGTGATTGTGAAAACTTATGTTTGATGCTCTTTTTATCAATGGTATTGACAGATGAGTAAAAAAATATGGATTAAAAATAAATAAATAATAGGGGGAACAAATGTTAAAAGAAATTGAGTAGATTGAAATATTATGATAATGAAAGGGAGTAGTAAGAGGCACAGAAAGAAATAGGGTGAATAAATGCTAAAATATATGCAGTAGATGGAAATACTAGAGGTCAATGAGAAGGAGGGGTAAGGAGTATGGTATGTATGAGTTTTTTCTTTTTTCTTTTTATTTCTTTTTCTGGAGTGACACAAATTTTGTAAAAAATGGTCATGGCGATTAATATCCAACTATGTGATGATATTGTGAACCATTGATTGTACACCATTTTTGAAATGTTTGTATGTTAAGGATATTTGTGTTTGTATGTTGTTTTGGTTTGTCAATAAAAAAGTTAGATACTTTATGATTTCACTAATATGATTCTGCTAATGGTAAACTCAGATGTTTATAATGTGGAACATAGGGACCTAGAGATACCCAGAAGCTCAAGATAGGTGAATGGTTACCTAATGAGGTTGAAGTTAAATGTATGGGAGTAGACAGAAGTCATGGTAGTTCATTTGTAGGTATACAAAAATATTGCCATATTGAAGATGAATATGATTGAAACGGTTGTATAGAGCCATGTATCTTACTGATTAACACTACAAATATAAACAAGATTTTTGCATGAACTACTTCAAAGGTATGAACCTTGTACAAACAGTCAATAATAGAGGAAGTGACTATTGCAGGTTATGGCTTATATTTAACAGGAAGGCATCATTGATACCACAGCTAAACTAGGGGTAGATAACTGGCAGCGGAGGCAAGAGTTAAGAGCAGTTTAAGATTTTCTCTTTGGTGAGGGTATGTTTATCTGTTATTCTCATCTTTGGAGCACTCCTTTGGGAAGGAGTGACTACAGTAGTTTTGAGACACTCCTGAAACAAAGATACCAGAAGCTCTTCTGAGAAACAAAATTCCCACAAAAAAGTCATTATCCAATTTTACTTTGATTCCAAATAAAAGGCAGACACACTCATTGGATTTAATTTTAAGGATATCATTGGAGATCTTAGTCATATTTATTTATGGTGAAATCATAAATTATTGAGGAGATGTGAAAAAAATGTCAATTAAATGTGGATGACTCTACAAGCTTGACGGTAAAGAGGAAAAAAGTGGAACATGGGGCTGGGAAAACATAGTTTCAGGAGTGGTTTTGGTTTTTAAAAGGAACTGAGATGAAGTCCTGAAAGAATGGATGGAAAATATATGAAGAGATTGATGGTAAGGTCTACTCAGTGTATACATAATAATTCAAATTTACTGAGAAAGTAGAAGATAAAGGAATCCATTTGGAGAAATTGGACAGCCTGTGGTAGAGATGATTCTTAACTTTATAATTTTAACAGAAGATAAGGAATAACTGAAGGGTATGATCACATACGTGATAAACAAATATCCCTAAAGATTGGGAGAAGGATCAACGGAAAAGAGAGGTTATCATAGAAAAGTTAGGATTTAACATATGAGTATGACTACTGAATCATTATATTGATATTTCTTTTCAGTCTCCAACTGAACTTGAGAGTGATAATGAAACTTGAGAGTGATAATGATTGTAAAATTAAATGAGGATACTGTGAGGCATGGATTTTCTATTTTGGACATTATGCACGATGTCCAATGGATGGAGGTTGTTGAAGGGTACAATGAGAAGCAGAAAGGCAAACTGTGGGGTATACATAAGATGGAATATTTTGTGGCTACAGAAAAGAATGAAGTCATGAGGCAGACAATGATGTGGATGAATCTTGAGGACATTATGTTTTTCAAAATAAGCCAGAAACAAAAGGACAAGTACTGTATGGTCTCTTTTAGAGAATAATTGTAAGAAAATTGGGGCCTAGATTGTTAGCTTTTTTTTTTTTTTTTTTTTTTTTAAAGGAAAGACAGAGAGAAGGAAGGAAGGATAGAAGGAAGGAAGGAAGGAAGAAAGGGAAACATCTTTAAACATTTTCTTGTATTCTGTTTCTCCGTTTTTGTTACATGGGCTGGGGCCGGGAATCGAACCGAGGTCCTCCGGCATAGCAGGCAAGCACTTTGCCCGCTGAGCCACCGCGGCCCGCCCGATTGTTAGCTTTTATGGCAGTCACATTTATTCCTGAGCTTTAATGCTATTTCTAGATTCTGAGATGCTGTGCTATATGTGTATAACCTGGTATTTCCCTGGAACTTTGGGTGCCTGTGTGGCACCAAAGACTCAGAGTTGGAGTACTGCTGCTCTGAAAGTCAGTATTGTTACTATAACAATTGTTAAAGAAGTTTAAAAAGAGATCAGGCTTCAATTAGGGATCAGAGCCAAGCAACTTTGATTGGGACTAACATAAATCAGAATACAGGATAAAGGATGACAGTGTTTGTATTTTAGAATTTCACCTACAGTGTGATACCAAAGGAAGAGAGCTTTTTATTTTCTCCAAAACCTAAATTTTCTGTAACACATAATCTAACTCAACCTGTCTGGATAGTTCATTTAAACAACCCAAATGCATGCAGTCCAGAATAGAAACCAGGGCTTGCAATTCTGAATAGCTTAATGTAATACCCAGACACATCCTGGAGTACATTGGGCAGATAATTAAAAAGTATTGGCAAAGTCCCTTGAGGGACTAGAGATAAAATATGAAACTATTAAACTTTCCCATCTAGGAAACCCTTGATATTCTCTTAAACACTGGGACACCCAGGTTAATAGGACAAGCCTCTAATCTTGAGATTTACTCTTATGAAACTTATTTCTGCAGCAGAGAAGCTAAGCCTACCTATAATTATGACTAAGAGTTACTTTCAGAGAATCTCTTTTGTTGCTCAGATGTGGCCTCTCTCTCTCTCTCTCTCTCTCTCTCTCTCTCTCCCTCCCTCCCTCCCTCCCTCCCTCCCTCCCTCCCTCCCTCTCTCTCTCTCTCTCTCTCTCTCTCTCTCTCTCTCTCTCTCTCTCTCTCTCTCTCTCTCTTTCCCCTGAACTCTGCAAGTAAACTCATTACCCTCCCCCATTACATGGGACATGACTTCCAGTGATGAGGCTGGCCCTGGCACCATGTGATCAACAATGCCTTTCTGACCAAAATGGGGGAAAGAAATGTAACAAAATAAGGTATCAGTGATTAAGATAGTTCGAATAGAGTCAAGAAGCTATTCTGGAGGCTACTCTTAAGCAAGTTTCAGCTAGTTATTGCTAACTGCCATGGTTTGCCAAACCCCAACCAACATCATTCCTTTCAACTCTTAAGAATACTGAGACCTGTGTCTGAGATCCTGCAAAAGTTGCACACACTCAGTTTACTTTCCAGAAACCTAAAACCTTCAGATGGTTCCTAGAGCAGATAAGTCCTGAAACCCAGTATCACCAAGAACATCAACCAGTTCCATCCCCCTATCCCATATTGTTGACATTTCTTTTCAACATGAAAAAAATTAGAATTGTATAAAACAAATATCCCTAAAGATTGGGAGAAGGATCAACGGAAAAGAGAGGTTATCATAGAAAAGTTAGGATTTAACATATGAGTATGACTACTGAATCATTATATTGATATTTCTTTTCAGTCTCCAATATCTTGGAGCAGCTAGAAGAAAATACCTGAAATTGTGGAACTGTAACCTATACCAAACTTTGAAATCTGTTCTATAACTACTTATTAAAGTGTACTTTGAAATTTATTTCTTTCCGTATATATGTTATATTTCATAATTTAAAAAAAAGAAAAAAAATCCAGTTATTCAGGGAGGATAGTGAGGAAGGATATAAATTTAAAAAATTGGATATACATTGATTGAAACTGGGGATCAAGAATAAATAAATAATATGGGGTACAAAGGCTAAAGTAAATTGTTTATTTGGAAATGCTAGGGGTGATTGAGAGGGATAGACAAGGCTTAGATGAGTTATTTTTCTTTTATTTCTTTGTCTGGAGTGATGCAAAGGTTTACAATATGATTGTGGTAATAAATGCACACTTATGTGATGATATTGGGAGCCATTGATTGTACATCAAGTATGAAATTTTTGTGAGGAATTATCAGTAAAAATATTTTAAAAAATAGAAGAAAGAAAGAAAAATCAGACAAGTCTGTGCATATATCCAGTTTAATTGCAAAGTTCCCACTTTCCCCATACTGTGACACTGAAACACAGGTGTGGCAAATTTGCCATCATTCGACTCCTCGTGGAGGCAATGAAGGAAATAAATTCTCTGTCACCACCATAATCTAAAAAACAAACAAAAAACCTAAAACACCTTATATTACCAGGTGGTCGCCCACCTAGGTACTATTCAGGCTAGACCCTGCTTAGCTTGCGAGATCGTTGGAGATAGGGTGCATTTGCGGTAGCATGACCATAGACGCTGGCTCTGGCCGTTGGGAGCCCCAAGAGCCTGGGCTGCATTGCAGCAATCTGCAATGCCTCAAACAGCTACCTGCAGGGGCTGTGCTACCCGGTGTCCGGTTCCTGACCACAGAGTTCTGCTCACCACCACCCGGCATCACCGCGGGCACCAGTCACCTACCGCTCGCAACCCGCCAATTCTGACATGCTTGAGGGCGCTTTATGTTAGGCCTTCCCCGCAACCCAACCCCCACTCCTCATCTCACACCGCCTCCCATCGCTCCCCCCACCCCGCACACCCCAGTTGCCCACCGCTGCCTGGGTGCTGCTTCCCCCTACCACCTCTCCGAAATCATCAGCGCCCCCTGCCCACTGGCCCATCCAGCCTGAGGCGTCGCAGCCACTCCGGGCCCTTTCTCAATACCCTCCAGCTGGGCAGTTCGCTCAACCTCGGGGCTCTGATCGCCTCTGCTCTGGTGGGAAATCACAGCCAGGACAAGAGATGGAGGTTCGCGCTGGAGCTGAGCCTATTGGCTGCAGGCTGCCTGCCTCTTTTCTTGGTGGAGGAAATAGACGATCTTAGAGCTGTCAAGTGCGATAGGTGTCATCCTGCCAGAATGCCCGGTGCCCGTTTGGAAAGAGCACACCTGCTCTCCATCAACCTGCACCATCGCCGTCACTGGGTGCCTCCCGCTCCCACCCTGTCAGGTGAATGTTTTTTTTAAATTTGTTTTTCTGGAGTGATGCAAATGTTCTACAAGATGATCATGGTTATAAATACACCTATTTCTTTCCATTGCATTCTCCAATGAGGCATCCAATAATCCAGATTAAGACCCACCCTAGGTGGGACATTTCTTTAAAGTAGTAATATCTTTAAAAGGTTTCCTTTGCCATGTATTCACACTCATAGACATAGGTTAAGATTAAGAACCTGTCTAAATTGGGATAGATAATTCAACCTACAGAACTCTCCAATCAAAAGCAAATATTGGCAGAATGGATAAAAGAGTATGATGTATATGATGCAATTCCTCAACTGTTCAATTTTCACCATGACGATGCAGCAATCTAGTCACATTTCCAACCCCACTCCTGCTTCCACCGCATCTGTACTTACGTCATGCACTGAAATCAGCAAACCTCAGAGTCACCCATGAAAATTAGACTTAACTTCTCAAAATTCTTGTTGATGTGATATTTTGACCTCCTCCCATAAATCATGAATGTTCTTGACGACATCTAGAATGGCGAATCCTTTCCAGAATGTTTTCTATTTGCTTACCAAGATACAATCAGAGGAATCACCATCTGGAAGTTATTACCTTACAAAATGTATAAATCTTGTCTCTACAACTTCCTTCCTTTCTTATGTGTTTTACTTTACTCTCACATTTCCACTAACCAGTAAAAATGGGTTTTAGCTCACATTAATCTGTACCCTAACCAGCTTATATGGATTCAGCATGAACCATGATGAAGCTTTGAGACTTTGGAACCTCAGAACAGTCCTGTAAGGCTGAAGTTCCAGGTATCTGGGTTGGTGGCAGCCCAGGATGACGAGTTAGCCTCATACTAGAGGAATCTTCAAGGGCTAATATGATTTACAGAGGACTTATTGTGTGTCCACCATCATGTAGACACACCAAATATTCAGTCACTTAATCCTCATGGCAAAGCTATGATATTCTCCTGAAAGCTCTGTGAGTTTGAGATAGCAAGTTGGGAGATGCCATAAGAAGTGTGGGGCATGGTGTCAGCAGATACAGTTGGAACAGAAAGGGAAGTGTTCATTTGATCCATTTTAGGTCCATTTGGCTTTTCCCCATAGATCCTGATCTATCCAGTTGAGTGGTAATGAGGGTAATGTAAGACCAGGGCAGTATAGAAGCAAAAGACCACAATGCCCCACCTAGCTAGCTAAACTGGAGGAGGTACCCATACATTGCATATCCCTGATCATCTTGCTCTTGGCACTTCCCTAACAATGATGATTCCTTGTTTTTATTTTATTGAATATTAATATTTCCACAATTAAGAATGTATTTTATACATTTTAAAGGTTCATTTGAATAGATCAGGATATTCATTTTATGAACATTTTTCACTGATTTTTTTTGCAAGAACCATCAAAAGATGTCTCTGGGAAAAGGTATGATGGTAGCTTTTTAGACACTTTTGGAGAAAGAATTATAGGACAAATTCCCTTTTCTTTTATTGCATGCACATTAGCTCCTATTTAGAGGGGAAAAATTGTGTTAAAGAGTCATACCAAGATTAAATATATTTTTGGTTTGTATCCAAAGTAATCAGGGCTTGTTTTTGGGTTATATGATTTATGAAGTTCAGGACAATATAGAAAGTTAGAAACCCCCCAAAATGGTGCTTGGTCTAAAGAAAAAGTCCTGAGTTTCTGAGTGTGATACCAGTACTGTCAATAAAGCTTAAAAATCTGTGTAGTGGTGAGTATCGGAAGGAATTTCACCTGGAAGAAAAGACATCTTTAATTTGGCAAATTAATTAGATAATAGTCTGAAAGTAATTGTTAAATCTAATTGCAGATGGAAGGTCAGGTTTTCGTAGACAAGAAATTGCTCTAGTTTTATAATTCATAAATAACTGACAAAAAGAAAATTGTTTCATCTTAGCATCACGAGGTTCGATTTTTCTGAAATTAATTTATGGTGTAGAAAGGCAATAAATACATGCTCAAATTGATATACGCACTCTGACAAGTGAGATGAGTGGTCCAAAGGAAAAGTAGAGTCATAATTAAGCCGGTGATGAGGGGATAAGAAGAATAATTTAGATTGAAGTTTAGGGATAGGCTTTCTGGGGAATTTTTAACATGATAATGTAGGAACATGAGTGTGTAGTAAAAATGTGTTTATGTAGATTGGAGTAGGAATGAATTTTGACAGTAGTGCTCACTATAGAGATAGCATCAATGTTCCTTTGTGTTTTTATTGTTCTGAGAGTGTATATCAAAGATTATTCTCAGTAATTTTGAGGAGGAAGAATATTGTTTATTTATGTGGGAAAAGTTAATTGCTTCAGTTTGAGATATACTTCAATTTAGAAGTATGGAACACACAAGCAGAGTTTTAAGCTTAGAAATAAAATCCAGACAGTAGTTTTGAACACAGCATAGAAGAGGCCTGGCAAAATTCAAAACAATAAAGACATGCATAAGATTTCCAAAATGTTGTACAAGAAAAGAAGGGAAGAGGAGTTAACATTTAGTTCTGTGAGTTCCCATGGTAGTGCTTCAGTAATTCTTTGCCAGGACACTGGGAAGGAGTGACTACAGTAGTTTTGAGACATTCCTGAAACAAAGATACCAGAAGCTCTTCTGAGAAACAAAATTCCCACAAAAAAGTCATTATCCAATTTTACTTTGATTCCAAATAAAAGGCAGACACACTCATTGGATTTAATTTTAAGGATATCATTGGAGATCTTAGTCATATTTATTTATGGTGAAATCATAAATTATATTAGATATTCAAAGGGTGAGGAGATGTGAAAAAAATGTCAATTAAATGTGGATGACTCTACAAGCTTGATGGTAAAGAGGGAAAAAGTGGAACACGGGGCTGGGAAAACATAGTTTCAGGAGTGGTTTTGGTTTTTAAAAGGAACTGAGATGAAGTCCTGAAAGAATGGATGGAAAATATATGAAGAGATTGATGGTAAGGTCTACTCAATGTATACATAATAATTCAAATTTACTGAGAAAGTAGAAGATAAAGGAATCCATTTGGAGAAATTGGACAGCCTGTGGTAGAGATGATTCTTAACTTTATAATTTTAACAGAAGATAAGGAATAACTGAAGGGTATGATCACATACATTTGCCGATTTCATAAAAATGCATTGAGGTAATTTCCCAAATTACTTCATCTGTGTAGCAGGAGGTGATCTCATCTGATAAACTGAAGGAATAACAGCAGGCCACAGTGGCTTAGCAGGAAGAGTTCTCACCTGCCATGCCGGGTTCAATGCCTTGTAAAAAAAAGTGAAGGAATAAAAGAGAAATATTCAAAGGCATGAAGATTTGACATATATATGGAGCATGGAAGAATGACTTACGTACAAAGACACAGTACATTTTCCAGTTTATGCAAAAATGAAAAATTATTGGGTGTTCAGACTAAGATTAATAACCAACTCATGTGCTGTGTCAAATAAAGCCATGGAATAGACAGTTACATGGAGTCACTGGGGACTGGAGACTTGATCTGCAGATGCACTGATAGGATCAAAAACATGATTATTTTGTTTCTTAGAAAATACCACTTGAGAATAGTAAGTAGGGACTAAGATATGAGAAGTGGGGACTGATGTTTGCAAAGTGAGGTCAATATACTAGAAGTTCATATGTGGTAGGATAATCTTAACATATGGAATAATTTTTCAATAAACTACAAGACAGAAGAGTGAAAGGGGTGGGGCTCTGTGGTCACTGATCTGAAAGGTAACATATCCTATGTGTCATTCATATCCCTCAAAATGAGCATCTTGAGAATTTCAGTTTGGAAGACAAGCAGAGAGCTAGGATATAATTCTCATGAAATTTTCTAGCTATGAAAATTTGGTGCATTAATAAAGTTTTCTGAATGTCCTTTCACAGGTCATTTTAGGTGGGTAAATGAAAAATAAATATAAGGAGATGGTGAGGAGTTAATAAGCAAATGTATGTAAATGACCAGGCACAGACTCATGTACTGCAGCATTTACTTTCCTTTTACAGGATGTCAAATTTTAAAAGCTGACTTAAACCTTCTTCTGTTTTAAATGCATTTTTGTCATTTGTCCACATAGCATATGTAGTTAATAAAAATGCTATAGGTGGGATTTATATTTTACAAATACTTCCATGTATATAAATTATGAAAAGCATTAATGTTGCTGCTGCTGATAGTTACTATTGGAAAGAGTTCCAGCTACAACTTTACTAAGGTATCAGAGGGAAAAACAATATTCATCCCCAAATCATTTCACAGTATACTTTGTCAGCTACCTAGCCCTATGAAAATTGTGGAGCATAACAGTAGCTGTTTAGTCAGGGTTTTCCAGAAAACTTACTCATGATACCATGGATTTTCCAAATTCAAACTCTGTAATTCAGGCTGCAGGTTAGAAATTCCAATAAAGTTGATGTTCTAGTCCTTATCTCCAATTACCCTAGGGAGGCTTGCAGCCTAGAAATTCTGGCCAGATTTAAAGTTGTATGTTCAGGCAACAATTCTTCTTATGTCTGCTGAAAACCTCAATTCTTGCTTTTAAGACCTCCAAGCAACTGGA
Organism: Tamandua tetradactyla; assembly: GCF_023851605.1. NCBI lineage: Eukaryota > Metazoa > Chordata > Mammalia > Pilosa > Myrmecophagidae > Tamandua > Tamandua tetradactyla. The sequence continues at coordinate 99,732,099 of NC_135337.1, read as the reverse complement.
TGAGATTACCCACATTTCAGAGAGCAATTTTCTTGTTGATGATAGATGAAATCAACTGATTGCAGAGGCAAATCCCCTTACAAAATAGTGTCATACTAACAATTAGGCTACTGTTTGACTAAATAACTGGACACTCTAACATAGCCAAGTGGACACATGAAGTTATCTATCATAGTTCATCCCTGTCAACTTTTTACCCACACACACCTCCTTAAACCAAACTTAATCTCCAAATAAAGAAAATTGCATAGTTGTAATTCCAACTAACATGAAACATCTATACTGCATGCAACTAATTCACACTAATCATTTTCCCAGGAGATGATGCAAGTGCTTGTATGATGTTCACTTTTATCCTAGATATCCTATAATTTAAATATTATGACAAGGTTATAAAATGTGTTACATAAGAGGATAAAGAAAAGGAAGAAACAAAGATTTTATTGATAGACAACCATAAAATATATTTATAATAAATCAAGGCAGAAGTACTCATAACCATTAAAGCCCTTGCTTCTACAACTGCATCATAGATCACATTTACAAATATCTTCTTGCACTACCTATTCTATATCTCCTTTACCCTCAGCATTTATCTTAGTTGGTCATAGTTCTCTGCACAGTGGAGTGAACCAAACCTATATTCATGTATGGTTTGGGCCATCAATATTGTTACCTAGATTTAGTTGCTGTGCTTTTCAACTTACTTTAATCACAGGTCATGGAAATAGTAAGACACCCTAAGGCATCTCCTGTATCTTCCATTTGGGTAGTAACAGGCCAATTTCCCTATTGAAATCAGGATCATAATCCCAACTAAAATAGGAACTCCCTTATTTGCTTGTTTATTCAGAAGCATAAGGAACAAAATGTGGCCAGGTGGCAGTTTTAACTTCCAGTTAAACAGAATCTTTGTTGCATCTCCTAGTGGAAACACTTTTCCCTTTGGAAATAAAACCACCAGTACAGCAAAGAACAAGGTCATAGGGACAGCAAGCAAACATTTTTATAGTGGATCATTAATGATTGGTGCTGCCACCATTTCCACCCTTTGATTTCTGCACATGTAAATACGGGTGTAAGAGAAACAGCATTGTAGATTGGATGAAAATTTAAAAACATATACAGCCTCCAAATCCAAAGAGGAAATTGTGCATTGTACCTCCTTTTGATTATAGTTGGGATCAGAGGTGACATCTTTTTCTGCACCTTAAAAGGAATATCTCTCAAAGCAGCCAGTTGTTTTAGTTTGCAGTATGTATTGTAATATATAATTTTTTTGGGGGGGTGTATGGTATGAGAATCAAACCCAGGTCTCCTACATGGAAAGTGAGCATTCTACCACTGAACCACCAATGCACCCTACAATATATAATTTCATTTGTTTGTTTCCTTCCTTTCCTAGTATTTTCCATGTAGAATGCTGAGTATTTTGTGCCACACTTTAAATCAGGTTCTCCCTCTCTCTTTTTCTTCTCTTATCTCCTTTGCCAGAGTTGTTTCTCCAACCCTAGTTACTTACATATGACTCTTCATCTTAACTGCAAGTATGTCTTGGAATATCATGAAGAGACTAGTCCCCCTGCCCTGTATTCCTAATAGTCCTAACTGGGGTATCACTGTCAAACATAGACTCATACACAAACTACTTTTGTGTGTGTGTGTGCCTGTTATTTGTTCCGTATGCTCAACATTGTTTGATTTAGCTTTATGACAACCATTTTCTTTTAGAAAGTTTAATTCAATTTTCTTTTTAAATATTATCTGTATCTTCATATTTAAAAAATCAAAACAATATTAAAATGTATACAATGATATGTCTCTGTTCCCGTATACATTTTTATAGGTAACCATTAGTTATGGTTGCTTATTTATCTCTTCAGTGATTCTTTATTCAAATACAACTGAATGCAAAAATATATTCTTAATGTCCTCTATTTCTTTCACAAAGATAGAATATTGTGTATATTGTTTAGTACCTCACTTTATTAAAAAAACTTATCAATGAAAAAGGGATATCTCAACATGCTCTGCACCACTGGTTGGCTGAAAATTTCATTGTTAGGAAAAGCCTCTGAATATTGGGGGATTTTTTTTCCTCACTGTCTGACACACAAATCTCACCCTAATAACACTAGAAAAAGTGCTACTTCTTTCTCACTTGGACCAAATAGCATAATATCAGTGCAGTGAACAAATGTGATGCCTTGTGGAAGGGTATGTCAATTACATCCTTGAGGACTAGATTATTACATGGGTTTGGGGAGTTGATGTACCTCTAACTTAGGATGGCAAAAGTACATTGTTGGCCTTGATAGCTGAAAACAAACTTTTTCATGGTCTTTAATAAAAGGCAAAATGAAAAAGCAATTGTTAGTTCAATAGCTGCATACCAGGTACCAGAGGGGTGTTAATTTTCTCAAGCAATGATATTATTTATTTAATATCAGCTGCAATTAAGTTTATCTACTGATTAAGTTTTGAAATAATACCTGTTCATATTTCATCTGTTTCCTATGCAGGAAGGAAATAAGAGAAGTGAATGCAGATGAGGTGGGAATTACCACCTTTGCAAATTTCAACACCTTAATAGAGGCACTAATCTCTGCAACAGTTTTAGGAATACAGTATTTCTTTTGATTGGCTATTTTTCTATGTAGAGGAAGTTTTGGTGTTTTCCAGTTGGCCTTCCCTACCATAGCCCTCACTCCACATGTCAGGGAACCATTGTGGGATTTTGGTTGTTGTTGAGTAGGTCTATTCCAATTATACATTGTGGAATTGGAAAATAACCACAAGATGGGTTAAGAGACACACTGGACCCACTGTGAGACAGATGTGAGTTAAAACTCCATTAATCACCTGACCTTCCTAAAGGGCCCACTCTAACTTGTAGGCCACAGTGATGATTTGGGTCTCCTGGAAATAGTATTAACTCAGAGCTTGTGTATAATATTTCCTGGAAAGTCTGATTATTTCTTTTTCATCAATGCAAAGTACCCAGGTAAGTGGCCTCCCTTGAGGAAGATTGAGAAAAAGATGAACAATATAAATATTTCACAGTGTTTCAGTATCTTTAGAGATGTGGGCCCAATCTTCCCTTAATTCAAGGGATTCTAGCTATAAACTTTCTCAAGTCTAGGAATTGATTGAAGGACAATGGATTTCTGCTTTGGGGATTCAAGTTGGACTTTTGTTCACTTGATCTGGAACACTTCTTCCTATACAAATTCAGTAAGAATTTAGTAGGCTTTCCATCAGTTTCTCTACTTGAGATACCATTATCAACTAGCTAATGTGATATGTCTGAGTGTCAAACTGTTTTGTGCTTACTGTAAGTAAGCAGTATGTGATTACTGCTTCAACTGTGCTATCCACTATGGGGGATAGCGCATGCACACTTGTTTTTGGCAATTAAGGACCACAACTTGGCATCTGCCATGTCAAGATCCAATTACCCCCCAGTTCAGTGAGAACATCTTTCACTGCAATATCTGGCCTACAGAAAAGAGCAAGCACAGACCTACTCAGGAATATAGGGACTCCCCTTAGAAATCAAAAAGTTTATCTTCTGGACGATCCTTGGGTAGCTGAACAGGTCTTAAGTAATCAAGAGAGTCTGACAACCCAATCTCTGGAAATCTTTTTCATGCATTCTTCTACAATATGCCAAGGTAATTCTAACATCTCAACTATGTTTAGTGTAGAACACCTTTTGTTCTATATTTCAGGCAACTAAATAAAAAATTATAACCCTTCCTAGCAGCTACAACATTGACTTGAAGAACTCTATTTAGTGGATCAATATAAATAAATTTAGCTGATCCAAGTTCATGTTCCTTCCACCATTATCCCATACCCTTAATATATATTTCCATTCATTTCCCCTGATTTATTTTCATATAAAAATAAGAAAATCATGTCATTCTGTAATAGCAAGAAATTGTACCACTGTGGGAGCCAGCCCCTCAGGAAGTGTAGCCTGGGCTTCCAAGGCACAGAAATATGGGATTGGGTTGTCAGGGGCTGTAAACATCATGAACCAGTCCCTGTAACTGGGAAAACAAGGAATTTAAGAGAGGACCCATGCAGAGAGGAATCCAGATAAACATATGAACTCAGACAGCAGAACTGGGATGAACTCTCCAAGAGAGAGGCTCATTTTAAGCCTGAACTTCTGCAATGTTTTCTTAGGAGTGGGCCATCTCCCAAACAAAGGGGATTGGGAGCAGTAAACTGAGTGTTACTCTGAGGAACAAAGTAAAGGAGGCTAACTTTAGACCAGGGCTGGAAAGATGCTCTTTAGATATTTAATGTCCATTGTTAAATCAAATTGTATTTTCACATAATTTAAAGGACTAAACAATTCTAGAATTCTTTATCAAAAGCAGCATCTCCTTATCTTTGCTTTTATGTCCTTCTCCCACAGGAGACCATTTTTATTGTCTGGCATTTTTTTTATGGCTCAGTCACTTCCATTACAGCACTGTCTGTTGTCTGGCCTGCTCCTGCCTGAGACCCTGGGATCTCTGTTTTTTTTTCCTCCTGTTTATAGAGTTGATGGCTTCATTAACTCTGGTATTTTAGGGCCACATTTTGATCATAGATTTCATTTTTCTTTGATGCATGATTTCCTCAGAAGTAGTCTCAAAAAACTATTGTTACCTTTTCATTTCCCTCTTTTCCTCCCAGTTTCTTTGTAGAGCTCTTGTGCTGCTTCCTTTTGAATACTTTCTATATTACATGGTATGAGCCCTCTCAAAACAATTTCTTTGCCAAGATAGTTATATTTTCACACTTAAAACATAAAATGTAACTTACATTAGAGCTGTTCTTTCCCATATGGTGGCCACTAGCTACTATATTTTGTTGATTTCAATTTCAATTAAATTAAACTAAAAATTCATTTCTCAGTTGCACTAGCCACATTTCAATGGAATATAGAAAATGTACATATAAGATATAGAGAATAAGTATAAAATAAAGTTCGGTTCATTCACAAACTCATAAGAAATGCACAAATATCAATAATTTCGATGCGCTCTCCATGCACCACACTCATATCCCTTTTCTCACACCCACACACATAATTAATATCCTTCCTATTGTTATCAATATTTGTATTTTATTAAAAATTTAACATCCTTTAACAATATGTTGAACTTTTTGTATATCTTTTACTTGTTGTGTCCTGCTGAACCAGCATTAAGACTCATGCTCAAAGAAGAAATAGGTGGAGACACAGATGAGACTTCCCCAATTTAGGGCCTTTTGAATTTCTGAAGAGGTTCAAAATACCAGGGTAATCAGTCCTTAACCATTTATTAGGGGAGCTTACAGAGAGCTGTAGCCACCTTGTCACAGCAGTCAGATGGCAAGAAGTTCAATCAAGCATATCTCCACCTATGACAATTGTTTATTATATTCTATAGGGCTGAGGACAAAAGATGCTGAATGGCAGAATGTTGCATGCAATTCTGGGGAAAACATCTGGGTATATGCTATTTGCTCAAAATAAGATGCACTTGGTGCTAGCAGCATTTACGCTTATAGCAGCTAAATCTGGGTGTGCTTCCAAGAAATTATAAGGAGGGATGCCTTAGGCAGGAGTGGGAGCAGGGTCAAGGTCAATCCCTGGTCAGGTAGGAGATGTATATACTATCCACTACATTACCCATATATGACTTCATGCTTTAAGTCTCCTATGGAATTTGTTTATATTGCTCAAAAATTTGTAAGATTCACTCAAAGTGATGGATGCAGCTACTCTTTCCCCATTATTTTATGAAGATTCTGTTTTGAATTTATGGCAATATAACAGTATTACAATAATGCTTCTATTTCTAATATTTTTATTGGGAATATTAACACACATATAACCCAACCATATTATACAATCAGTGGCTCACAGTAGCATCACACAGTTGTGCATTTTTCACCATGGTCATTTTAGAATATTTGCATCCCTACAGAAAAAGAAATAAAAATAAAAATAAAGAACTCGTACTTTCTACACCACTTACACCTCTCTCTCATTGGCCAACAGCATTTCAATCTACCCAGTTTTTACCTTTTATCTCTATTTATTATTTATTTATTTTTTTATCCTTTTTAAAATTCATCTCTCTATACCTTTGATGAAAGGAGCATCAAACACAAGCTTTCAGAGCCACATTGTCACATTGTAAAATTTATGTAACTATAACAATTGTTTTCAAGAATCAAGGCTATTAGAACACAAGTAAACAGCATCAGGTTCTTCCCTCTACCCATTCCAATACACAATAAACTAAAAAGGGATATCTATATAATTCATAAGAATAACTTTCAGGTTAACCTCATGACTCTAATTTAAATCTCTCAGCCACTGAGAATTTATTTGTCTCATTACTCATTTCTACTTTTTGATCAAGTAGGTTTTCTTATTCCCGTAATGTTCATAATGGCTCATCCCTAGGAGTCAGACCCCATGTTACCAGAGAGATTTACACACCTGAGTGTCCTGTCCCATGTAGAGCAGAGGGTGCTGAGTTCACCTGTCAAGTTGGTTTAGAGAGAGAGAGAGAGAGATTACATTTGAACAACAAAAGAGGTTCTCTGCAGGTGACTCTTAGAAGCATAATTATCAGTAGGCCAAGCTTTTCCTTTGCTTAAATAAGCTTCATAGGGTTGAGCCCAAAGATTGAGGGCTCAGCCTATTGAATTAATTGCCCCCACTGCTTGTGAGAATATCAGGGATTTCCCAGATGGGGAAGTTGAATATTTCTTCCTTCCTCCCAAGTCTCCCAAAGTGACTTAGCCAACACTTATTTTCTGCCCAAATTACTCTGGCAAATATTGGGGCATCACACTAACTTGTACAAACCAACAAGATGTCATGCCCCATTCATGATTCCATGTAATTATGATGCTCAAGTAAATTGACCAGATAAGTTAAATTAGATAATGTACTACACGAAATATAAGTTTTGCACCAAATAAACTTCTCTCCCTTTGGTCTTGCACAAAGGTTGAACTTTGAATGAATGGGCCATATCATCCTTTACTGAGTATTTGGATTTACCTTAGTTGTATCCAGATAAGCTTCATTCATATCTCTAGATGAAATCCAATCACTTTTTCAAATTTTCTTAACAGTTGCTGAATGGAGTAATGCTTACATTCATCGCTTCAAGGCTCTAACTCTGAGTATCAGGTGTGACATAAATAGTGTTCTGGTTTGCTAGTTCCAGAATGCAACACACCAGAGACAGATTGGTTTTTAATCAAAGAGGATTTATTTCATTAGTTCTTCAGAGGAATGGCAGCTAACTTTCATCTGAGGTTCTTTCTTACGTGGGAAGACTCAGGATAATCTCTGCTGGCCTTCTCTCCAGGCCTCTGGGTTCCAATAACTTTCCCGAGGGTGATTCCTTTCTGCATCTCCAAAGGCCTGGGCTGAACTGTAAGTGCTGAGATGAGGTATGCTGAGCTGTTTGGACTGTGCTACATTATGGTCTCTCATTTAAGCACCAGCCAATTAAGTCAAACATAATGATGTTTGCAGCAAGCACAACTCCTAACTGACTGGCGATGTAATAAGAAACAGATGTGGCTCAAATACCATTGGCTTATGTCCACAGCCACAGAACTAGGTACTTTCACCTGGCCAAGTTGACAACTGAATCTAACTACCACAAATACCTAAAGTTTCAGGGAATGACAGGGTTACATGCAAATAGCTCAGTGTCTCAGAATTTAGAACTATCAATTGCAATTTCTAAATATGTGTGACTGTTGTAAGAGCTTATAATCTAGAAACTCATGCAGTAGGCCCCAAGCTGATAACCCATATGCTTGACTTCAATTATTTGAGTTTGTATATTATAATTAGTCCATATGAATGAGGCATGAAAATATTTGTCTTTTTTCTGATATTTTATTCAACACCTGTCTTTAAGGTTCATTCACCTAGTTGCATGCCTCACAACTTCATTCTTTCTTGCAGCCACTCAGTAGTCCATTGTATGTAAAAACTACAGTTCCCTCTTCCATTTCTCAAGTCATTGTATCCTTAGGCCACTTCCATCCATTGCTAATCACAAACACTGCCACCATGAGCAACAGTGTACAACTGTCCATTTGTGTCCCCACTCTCAGTTCCTGCAGGTATATTCCTAAAAATGGGGTTGCAAGATCATATTGCAACCCTAAACCTAGCTTCCTGTGAAACCACTACACCCTTCTGGAGGGGCTGCACCTCTCAGCTTCCCTACTGATTGTGAAGAAGTACATCTCCTTTTCCAAAGTTACTCTAGCACTTGTTTCTCCCTGTTCATTTTTAGGCAGTTTTATTCACACATCGAACAATCCAACCTAGGTAGATATGCCTTTTCCATGATAATCTATATTAATACATTTCTTTTTCTTCCACATACCCCTCTCCCATAACCCCTGCTTGTTGACATTTAGTTTTGGCATAATGCCTTAGTCACATTCAGTGGAAGCATACTACCGTGTTGCTGTTGACTGTAGACCCTAAGTTTCATTGATTTTACATTTTCCTGTATATCCATTTTCAATTATTTGAAATGTTGACATTAATTTGATCTTCTTCATGCAAACCTGTTTTTATATTTGTACATTTAATCACCATCATTGTCCACTGTAATCATTAATAAGTTAAACTATCTCAGTTTTTTCCTCTCTTTCCCTCTGATTTCATACAGGCTCCCAGGCCTTCTCCCTTAACCACATTCACATACAGCTTCATTCAATTTACTTATATTATTCTACTATCAACAGGCAGTATTGTGCTATCCATTTTTTAATTTTACAATCAGTCCTGTTGCACAATTTCTATACCTTCAGCACCAAATGCCCAATCATAACCCTCTTTGTATCTCCTGATAACCTGTGTCCTTAACTTTAACTTTTCAACTTTATTCATTAATATTAGTTCATATTACTGAGACAATATAATATTTGTCTCTTTGTTTATGGCTAATTTCACTCAACATATTGTTCTCAAGGTTCATCCATGGTGCTACATGCTTCATGACTTGATTCTGTCTTACAACTGCATAGTACTCTATCGTATTTATATAGCACAGCTTGTTTAGCCATGCATCTGTTGATGGACATTTGGTCTGTTTCTATCTCTTGGCAATCATAAATAATGATGCTATAAATATCAGTGTGCAAACATCTGTTTGTGTCCTTATGTTAGATTCCTCCGAATACATACCTAGTAATGAGGATTGGATCATATGGTGATTGTGTACTTACCTTCTTGAGGAACCACCAAACTGCCTTCCAGAGTGATTATATCATTTTACATTCCCATCAACAATGAATAAATGTGCCTCTTTCTCCAAATTCTCTCCAGTACTTGTAGTTTTCTTTCTTTATTTTTTTACAATGGCCATTTTAGTGGGTGTGAGAGAGTGTCTCATTGTGGTTTGGATTTGCAGTTCCTTAATATCCAGTTAAATTGAGCATCTTTTCATGTGTCTTTAGCCATTTACATTTTGTCTTCTGAAAAGTGTCTGTTCATGTCTTTGGCCTAATTTCATTTTTTGGGGGGGGGTGTGCATGATCCAGGAATTGAACCCAGGTCTCCCACATGGCAGATAAGAATTCTACCACTGAGCTACCCTTGAACCACCCCCTTCTTTTGCCTAATTTTAAATTAGGTTGCTTGTCTTTTTGTGGTTGAGTTGAAGAATTTCTTTACATATTCTGGATACTAAACCCTTATCTAATATATATAGGCTCTGAACCTACCCCTGACCCCACCCATGACTCCACCAGGGGTCTGCCTTTGAACATGCCCCCTGGCCACATCCTAGTCGAGCTCTAACTACACCCTCTGACCATGCAAGAACTGGGTTTTGACCCTGCTAACTGACCTGCCAAAGCTTGGCCTCTGGCCTATCCCTTGACACCACCCTCTGACCAGCCTGAGACCCTTCCTGGCCCTTCTCCATGATCCCACCCGCTGATCCTGCCCCTTGCTGACACCACCCTTGAGGTCTTTGAATCATGGCCTCTGACCCACAACTCTCTGATCACATCGACTGGATCCTATACCATGACCCTGATCCTGACACCAACCACCAGTCCTTCCACTGAACACGCCCCTTGCCCCTACCCATGAGCCTCTTTGTGATATTGGCCCTGGACCCACACAAGGGTCGCCTCTGATCCCACCCAGAGCCAGCCTTTCTGAACTGTCCTGCCCCAAGACTGCTTCCAGACCCATCCCAAGGCCAGCCAGTCACCCTGCCCCTGAACCACCCTGGAGCTTGATGCTGAGAATGAATCAGTTGTTCTCTTGAATTTGTGAAAAAAGCAAAACTGCATTAGAGAAATGGGTAAGAATATTAAAAAATCTTAATTAATTATGGAAGATGTTCATTCTAATAATCTGGAAAATAAAAAGTAAAACATTAATATGCATAGTATTGGTATACTTTTTATTGTGGTAGTATATACACAACTCAATATGTCCTATTTTTCCCTCTTCCAAGTTAAATTATCAAATTGTGAACATTTCATAGGCTTGACAGTGATTTTTGCATAGAATGGTGGGAAATATTCAAATTTCAGAGGCAGACTCCCTATAGTCTACTTCAGGAAGTAATGTCCAGATCTGTTTACATTAGAGATGACACCCATCATTTGACATTTATTTTGTTCTGTTTTTCTCTGTTAATTCCAGATAGCAGGAAAATTATTTATCATCCACTAACTCCAGGTCAAAGAGAATGGGAAGCACCACTGTGCACAGTATACAGTTAAATATCAATATAAAAGTTGCTATTGCTATTAATGAAGGCAGAAACTAAAGGCACACAGCCTTACTTAATGATTGAGAGTTCACATTTCAATAAAAATTGTAAAGTGTTTAGTATTTGGAAAGATTATATTAATGTTAGAAAAATTTATACTTCAATATAGAAACTGGAAGAATTCATTCTCCAAAAATTTTTGCAAAAGTGTCCCTAGAAATGACAGTGAAGCTGGGGTAAAAATAATGACCACAGTAATTGTATTAAGGTTGAGGTATCTTTGGAACATCTACTTGGATTTCTTATATAGGTGCTTAGAAATACCAAATTTGAATTTGACAAGTGGATTTTCATTGGAGATATGGATTGGAGGCATTTGATTTAGGTGACAGTAAAAACCTTGGAAGTAGATAAGATCATCAAAAGAAAACATGAAGAACAAAATTAGAGACCAGAACTTAAGAAGGAGATAAAAAAGGGACGAAGTAAGAAAAGGCTGCATAAAAAAGAGGGAGAAGACAGCATGGGATAAATTTAACCCACAGGAGAACTGAATTAAGTAAATATATAAGATTTCTTTTTCACTTTTTCAAACAGCTTAATTGAGATATAATTCACATACCATAAAATTCATTCATTATAAGTGTACAGTACAATTGTTTTTATTAAAAATAATGTTATGTGTTCATCACCAAATTTGCAGTCACTCCTACTCCCACCCCCACCTAAGCAAACACTGATGTGCCTTATGTCTCTCTAAAAATATATTTTTGGACATTTCATAGAAATGGAATCATATACTATGTAGCTTCTCAATTTGGCCTCTTTCATTTAGCATAATGTTTATGAAGTTCATCCATGTTGTAGTATGAATCAGTACTGGGTTTTTTTTATTCCATTGTAAATTTGTATCATATTTTGATTATCCATTTATCTGCTTAAGACATTTAAATCCTTAGCAGTTTTTGGTTATTGTGAACAGTGCTATGCAAGACTTCATGTGGAGATACATCTCCATTTCTCTTGTGTAGATTCTTAGAAGTGAAACTGCTGAATCATATGGTAAGTTTGTGCTTAACATTTTAAGAAAATGGCAAACTATATCATTTTAGACTTCTAACTATATCATTTTAGACTCCTACCAGCAAAGTATGAAGGTTCGAGATAATTTCCAATGTATGGTATTGACTATCTTTTTATTACAGCCGTTCTTTTGAGTGTGAAGTTGTATCTCATTGTAATTTTACTTTGCATTTTCCTAATGACTAATGATGTTGAACATGCTTTCTTGCACTTAATTTTAATTTCTATATCTTAGTGAAGGATCTATTGAAGCCTTTAGCCCACTTCAAGAAGTGTTTTTCATTTTATTGAATTGTAAAAGTTGTTATACATGCTGGATACAATCTTCTACCAGATAAATGATTTTGAAATATTTTCTCCAAGTCTTTGGCTTGTCTTTTTGTCCTTCTAACAGAGGCTGTCAAATATGAAAGCATATATTTTTCTCATCAATTTTTTCTATATGGCTTATTATTTTGATGTCATATTTAAGAGGTCATGAAAATTTCCTCCTATGTTTTCTTCAATGTTTCATACTTACTTTTAGGTCTATGATCAATTCTATCTGATTTTGGTGGTTTTCTTTCCAGTCTGTTAATTTATGTTTCTTGCTTGTGGATATCCATTTCCCCCAGCAGCATTTGTTGAAGAACAACAATAAACAATACTAACTAAACTTTGCCCCATTGAATTTTATGGGAACATTTGTTGAAAATCAATTGGCAATAAAATGTAAAGATTTATTTCTGGACTCCCAATCATGTTCCATTAATATATGTCAAGCATTTGCCACGATCCCACTGTCTAGATTACCATAGCAAATAATAAATTCTGAAATCAGGTAGTATGAGTCTTCCAACTTTGTTCTCTTTCAAACTGTTCAGGCTATTCTTTGTATTTCCACGTAAATTTTAGCTTCAGTTTATCAGTTTCACTAAAAAGAAAAACGTAGAGCAGTATTAGTGTCCCGATTGTTACTACTGGTTTTGGTAATTTATGCCTTCACCTGTTCAGTCACGCTAAAGATTTATCTATTTTTTTTGGTCTTTTCAAATAACCCATTTCTCCTTTCAGTTTCATTTATCTCATTTATAATTTTTATTGTTTCCTTTCTTTTGTTTGCTTACTATTAGCTTGCTCTTTTTCTACTATTTTAAATTGAAACTTAGCTTATTGACTTTAGACACTTGTTTTCTGATACAACAATTTATGTTTCTGATACAGGATACAATGTTTACTCTAGACATTACTTTAGATGCATCCCATAGATTTTGGTATATTGTATTTTAATTTTAGCTCAGTTTAAGATATTTTCCCATATCCCTGTGATATCTTCATTGACTGATAGATTATTCAGATATTTGTCATTTAATTTCCAAATATTTGTCAATTTACCAAATTTCTTTCTGTTGCTGATTTTCATTTCATTCTATTGTAGTTGGAGAACATACTTTACCTGACTTCAGTCTTTTGCAATTAATTGAGACTAGGGATATTTTGTTGCATTGTTTTTGTATAGTTATGTTTTACCCAGCAGATGTTCTGTCATGGAAAATGTTTCATGTGTTCTTGAAAAGAACATACATACAGCAGCCATGGATGGAGTGTTTTGTACATGTCAGTTAGGCAGAATTGATTGATATTGTGGTTCAAGTCTTGTATACCTTGCTATTTTTGTTTAGTTATTCTATAAAGTATTAGAAGTTGGTATGGAAACCTTGGACTATGATTTCAACTGTCTATTTCTCTTTCCATATCTCTTGGTATTTTCTTCAGCATTGTAAAAAACTTGTTTTTAGCTGTGATATATTTTACAATTGCACCTTTTTGATTGACATTTTTTTCATTCTGAAATATTCCTCTTTCCCTTTATAAATATTATTGTCTTCAAGCCTACTACATCTGAAATAATGGCCACTTATCCTCTTCTATACTGTCAAATGGTATATCCATTCTGTCCTTTTACTTTCAATCTAATTGTACCTTTGAATCTAATGCATGCCTTTAGGGGTCAGATTTCTAAGGGTCTTGTTTTTATCTGATCTATCAATGAGAATAATGTATATTGAACAGACAAAAATTTCCACCTACACTTAAAATGAATTTTCCTTCCCCAGAAGCATCATTTCTTCCCATACCACCATCCATGGACTTACAGAATGCCTTATACACCATCATGGTATGCCACACACCATACTTCTGAACATGAAACTCACTTTACATTAAATAAAGTGTAACAATGAGCCAATGTTCTTGTAATTCACAGATTTTACCCTGTCTCCTATCATCCATAAGCAATAGGATTGACCTAACATTTAAATGACCTTTTAAAGACTCAATTGGGATGGCCACTGGGTGGCCATACCTTGAATGGCTGGGGAAATGTTCTCCAGGAAGCTGAATATACTCTAAATCACTATCCAATATGTGATTCTGATTCTCCTGTAGCCATGATACACAAGCCTAGAAATCAAAAGATGGGAATTTTTTGCTTTTTATCCCCATGACCTTATGTTCTGCTAGTCTAGAGATCTTACTTCCTAAGAGAGGGATGCTTCTTCCAGGAGACACAAAAATGATTTAATTAGATTGGAGGTCAAGGTTACCGTGGACCACTTTGGCTTCCTCATGCTTTGGAATAAACAAAGAATGGGTTTACTGAGGTGATTGATCCTGATTCCCTGGGGGGGGGGGGATACTAGATAGCTACTATACAAGGGAAGAAAAAATAAGAGCTCCAGAATACAGAATACATGTACTCCTTAGTGCATGTGTGTAGTATCATACCCTGTGATTAAAGTCAATGGAAAACTCCAATAACCCAATTATTTCAAACAAGTCATAAGCCAGACTATTCAGTATATAGTTTTGGGTCCCCCTTTAGGCAAAGAATCATGACCATTAATGTGCTTCTGAGGGAAAATGAAATTTGGAATGGGTAGAAGCAGCATATGTTGTAATTATCAGTTATAAACTTGTGACCATTTGCAGAAACAAGGACTGTGATTGCTATGAATATTTCTTCATTATTTTATTATATGTATGTCTGTATATTAACATGTTTTTATGTACAAAGCAGACATCTTTCTTTTCTTCCTTCTCTATGTAACTTTATTTGTATTAAGTTTGTATCATAGTATTTAAGTTACAGGATATTAAGGAAGTGAGTGAATATCATTATCACTCAGGGGATTATATTCATTTTTGAGGAAAGCATTAGTGCATTTTCAGTTATACACAGACTAGTTCTATCGTTAGGTGAATGTATGACTTTGCTATTGTCTATATGTGGAGATAAAGTATGGTTCAAGTAGTTCTAAATAGGTGTCAGGTTGACAAGGGGTGCAGTGTCATAGTTAATTTTATGCGTCAACATGGCTAATTTATGGTGTCCAGTCATCTGTTCACATACTGCCTTAGTTGTTAGTGAGAACATATATCAAGGTTGGGATTAAGATCTAAAATCTGTTGACTCCATGTAAAGGAGATTGTCTTTAACAATATGGTCAGTACTCATGTGATCAATGACAGGTCTCTAAAGGGAGTTGTCGGGGTCCCAGGATTTGTAAGAAATACTGCCTCAGGACAACATTCTCCACTTCTTCCTCAGTTTGCAATCTATGGAATAGGGACACAAGGTTTCAACCTCCATTTTGCCTGAATTTCCAGGTTTTGCCCTGTCCTAAGGAAATAGGAATGCCCAGTCTGTATAATCATGTGAACCTATTCCTTAAAATAAATCTCTTTAAATCTCTTGTTGTTGCCTTTTCTATCATGTGATAATGCACATAAACACATCTTCCTTTTTCTTTTCTGGGTTCTCTTGATTTCCAATTTCTTAATGCTCTCTGGGGATACTTTTTCTGTATCTAACTTCCTCCGCTTATAGGGACTTCAGACATTTTTGAAAAAAATCCAACCTGCATTCAATATGCACACAATTAAGGCACACCTTAATTGATAACTTCAGTGGTCTTAACTACACATGGGTTCACATCCATAGCCCAGGACTTGGAAAATGAAAATGCCTTTTGCATGGGGCATGATTCAATCCCTGTCACCTGCCTGCTGGTGATAGAAGCAAGCTGGACAGGAATGGGATGGGATGTTGTGATAAGCAGAATTGCAGGAGGTCCTGAAGACTTCCCTCCCCTACTTTTGTACACTATGTGCACAAATTCAGCACTGTGAAGGTGAAGAGTACTACTTCCTTGATTAGATGATATTATGTGGCATATTTGGTTTTAAGAAATTGAGATTGCCCAGTGCCCCTGAACTACATGGGACTCCCTACTGGTGACCTCACCTTAACTGTCTTCTGACTTCATCCAAGATTTCTGTGTTCTGAGGCATGACTGACACTCCTCCAAGACTGACCTCCCTACAATCTTCCTATTATTTAAAAATCTCCTGGACCTTGAAACCTCTTTGAACTTCTATCAATTCTCTGGTCATCCCAGATGTGTCTAAAACTCCTTACCATCCTCTGTGTCCCCTGACACTCCTACCACTCCTTCCTATGCTCCATGTGCTCCAAAACTCCTTCCTAGCCCAGTCTCCTCTGACACTTCTGTGATCCTTCCTGGTCCAGTGTCCCACAACACTCCTCCAGTCCATTCATTCCTGCCTGTCATCCTGATACACTCTTTCTCCTTCCAAATCCCTGAACCAACAGACACACTGGGACCCCTCCAAATTCTTAGTGTCACCAGACCCCTTGAGAATACTACCAAAAAACTGTGTCCACCATACAATTTTGAAGCTTCTTTCCAGTCTTCTGTAATCCGGACACTGTTGCAATTTGTTCCTTGCATTTTCTGCCTCACATACACTTAATCTTATGCCAAGACCTCCATCTCCCTGTCTGTAAAGTGATTTTACCCAAGATTACTTTTCTTACAGAAACCCCTGCAACTGCTTTTAAATCTCCTGCTCACCTAAACATCTTTGTGATTCTTTACCCATCCACTCTGCCTTGAGAAATGCCAATGAGGATATCCTGTACACAGTAGATACACCTGGGAATCTTTCCGCATGACCTAGATACTCCTGCAACTCCTTCTAAGTCTTTTACCCCTAATCCAGATGTTCCATGACCCCTTCTTTCTATGTACCTGTGCCCAGAGACACTTCTGGGCTCCTTTTATTCTCCTGGTTCCTTGGGATATCCTTTTACTTGTTATGCACTTCTTGAGGGCAGTTTCTGCAAAAGATAAACATACACTGACCATATCCATCATCCCATGCTTGGGCTTTTATGCCAGAGAAATAAAAATGATGTTCTTTCAAAAACTATACACAAAATTTCATGGCAGCTATATTTATAATAGCCCCAAATTGGAAACAACCTACATGGTCTTCAATGCAGGAATGGTTAAACAAACTGTGGTATATTCCAAACCATGGAATATTCCTTGAAATAAAAGGAACACACCTCTAGGAAAGTGCTGAATTCTGCCTTTTGGGAGAGTGAAGCAGAAGGACCATTGTGGAAAATGCTAGTATGGCCAAAAAGTGCCTTCAGTTTTTAAAAAATGAGAACCCAGAGCTCAAGGTTTCTGGGGTAAATGTCACACCAGTGTATGATGTGCTTCTCTTTCATATCTGCTCCATAATGACATGAATAATACAAGTTATCTTTGGAGAATAACAACACCTGCCTTAAAATCTGCCCATTTTGAGCCCAAGGGAGATTAGCCGATAAGACAAAGACTCTTTTGGAGAACTTTCCCTGGGTTCTTACAACTATTAATGCCCACCTATGATTTGAGACTGCCTACCAAAACATGGAAGCACTAAAAGATACAATGAGGACACTAGGCTTCACCCTGATTGTTGAAACATGTACCTCTGCAATTGGCAGTATGTTCAGACTTCCTGAGGAAGAGACTGTATAAATTATATTAGAAAACAGAGGGCTAGTGACTCCACAACAAGAATGGTTTTACAAAAAAGCCAGTGGTAGGGGCACCGAATATTTCTTTAACAGGTTTATTCCATTATCAGAACCTGTTACAGTCCTACTGAACACCAATGGCAGAATTTAGTCAGATTTAACAACTCTGTGGCTTGCTTTGAAAACTGATTGGCTATTCCAAGATCCAAATCTACCTTCAGAATCCAGAATACCAACCAATATAGAAATGTAAAATTTGCATTTTAATTTATTGGGTGGATTAAGCATTTCAGCATTCTTCCTGAATTTGTTGAATAAGAGGAAGATATTTTATGTAATCAAAAATAGATATGGGGCAGGTCATGGTGACTCAGCAGGCAGAGTTCTCACCTGCCATGCAGGAGACCCGGGTTTGAATCCCAGTGCCTGCCCATGCAAAAATAAATTAATTAATTGAAAATAAATAATAAATAAGTATAAATCATCATTTATTGAATACATCCTCTCATTTAAAAATAACAAGGAAGATACATATGCATTTGATTTCATGTGTATACTCACACAAGCATGTGATTTATAGCCATCTATACATAGATATAGATGTATAAATTCTCTTAGTCTATTTTTAAAATATTCATTACTATTACTATTTTTTATTGATAAAACTTAACATACAAACATTTTTAACATACAAACATTCCATATATGGTGTACAATCAATGGCTCACAGTATCATCACATAACTGTGTATTCACCACCATGATCATTTGCATCACTCTAGAAAAAGAAATAATAAAGAAAAAATAAAAAAATACATGCAGACCAAACCCCTTATCCCTCTCTCTCATTGACCACTAGTATTTCCTTCTACCCAATTTATTTTAACCTTTGTCCCATCCATATTTGTTTATTTTTATCCATATTTTTATTCATTTGTCTATACCCTAGATAAAGGAGCATTAGACACAAGGTTTTCACAATTACACAGTCACATTGTAAAACAAGTATCATTATATAATCATCTTTAAGAAGCAAGGATCCTGGAACACAGCTCTACACTTTCACATATTTCCCTCTAGCCACTCTAATATAGCATAAACTAAAAAGGAATATCTATATAATGCATAAGAATAACCTTCAGGATAACCTCTAGACTCTGTTTGAAATCTCTCAGCCACTGGCACTTTATTTTTTTTATCATTTCTCTATTCCTTCTTTTGTTCAAGAAGGTTTTCTTAATCCCTTGATGCCAGGTCCTGGCTCTTCCCAGGATTTCTGCCCCAAATTGCTAGAGAGATTTACACTCCTGGGAGTCCCATATAGGGGAGGTGGGTAGTGACATTACTTGCTGTGTTGGCTTGGAGAGAGAGGCTACGTATGAGCAAGAAAAGAGGTTCTCTGGGGGTGACTCTTAGGCCTAATTTTAAGTAGGCTTAGCCTATCCTTTGGAGGAATAAGTTTCATGGGGGTGAACCCCAAGATCATGGGATCAGCCTATTGATTTGCTTGTACCCACTGCTTGCGAGTGTATCAGAAATTCTCAAAATGGGGAAGTTGAAAATTCCCTGTTTCTCCCCATTCCCCCAAGGGGACTTTGCAAATACTTCTTTATTCACTATCCACATCACACTGGGACTTATCAGGGCATCACACTAATCTGGACAAGCCAACAAAATTCCATGCCTTATTCAAGATTCCAAGTAATTGTGGTGCTCAACTAAACTGACCATACAAGTTAAATTAGGAAATGAACTACCCCAAATATAAATTTTGCACCAAATAAATGTATCTGCCTTAGTCTCACACAGAATATGGATGATATCATCTTTTGCCCAGTTGTCTGATATATCTTAGTCCTATCCAAATAAGATTCATTCATATCTCTTCTTGATGTCTGATCACTGTTTCAACTTTACAAACAGTTCCTGTATGGGGTACTGCTCACTTTCATAGCTTGAGAGCTCTAATTCTGTGTCTCAGGTGTCACATAAATGCATGAAGTTTCTGGGAAAGACCATGTCATATAAAAACAGCTCAGTGTCTTTAGAATTAAGAATTAACAGTTACAACACTTGAATACATATGACTGCTATAAGAGCTTACAATCTAGAATCCTTTACAACCTGATAGCCCATGCTCTTGACTTTAGTTCACCAATTTTTATATTGCAGTTAGTCCATATGATTAAGGCATGATAATATTCGTCTTTTTGTTCCTGACATTTCATTCAACATATGGCTCTTAAGGTTCATTCATCTAGTTGCATGCCTCACAACTTAATTCTTTCTCATGGCTGCTCAGCAATCCATTGTATTATACACCATCATTCCCCCTCTTCCATTCCTCAGTCATTGCACCCTGAGCCCACCATCATTCACTGTGGAGCAGGAGCACTGCTGCCAGAAACACCAATGTGCAAGTGTCCATTCATGTCTCCACACTCAGTTCTTCTAGGTATATACTGAGCAATGGGGTGTTGGGATCAAGTGGCAAGTCTACCCCTATCCTCCTGTGAAACCACCACACTGCCCTCCAAAGGGTTGCACCTCTCATTTCCCTACCAAAACAGAACAGATACATCTCTTTCTCCACATTTTTTCTAGAATTTGTTCCTCTCTATTCATTTTTAAATAGTTTTATTCACACATCATACAATCCAGCCTTAGTGTATAGACATGGCTTTGCTACCATACTCTGTCTGAAGACATTTCCTATCTTCCACAAAGAATCCATACCCATTTCCCAGTCCCCATACCTGTTGACATTTAGTTTTGGCAAAATACCTTTGTTACATTCAGTGGAAGCATATTACAATATTACTATTGACAATAGATCCTAGCTTACATTGATTGTACTTTTTCAACACCCTACAATACTGCCATTCCTTCGTTTTTCTTCGTACAGCTTTCTTGTATGCAATTGTACATATTTCATTGAAGGTTTCTGAGCATCCTCATCTACAAATTATCTCTAAATATTGTTTTCTAAATATGGCAGGAGGGAGACTGTTATAACATTCCTAAGAATCAATCATGGTTACAAATGAAAGCTCTGGCAGAGTACGGCAAATTGGCAATATCAGTTTGGAGCAGAGCTGATTTTAAGGTCCTTATGAGTTTATAATATTAAATTAATTTAACTTTCTTTGAGTACTTTTCACATGCTAGGCAGAGTTGTGAGACATTTATTTGAAAGTGTTAGAACAAACACCTTACTTGAAAAAGAATAAGTGCCCACCCAATTGTGGAAAAGAAAAGAATTTATTCATGATCTTGCAAGAATGGGCACCCACCCAAAAAATGGTGATAGTCCACCAAACAATAGAATGCCACAGGTATTTATATCTTAAGCTTAGCACACAGCCCCCTCCTTTGTTTCTCTACTGATTGCATACTCCAGACTTTACAGCTTATCTGGATAGGCTAACTAATTCAAATTTTCCACAGAAGTTTCCTGCTTTTGATTACACTATACATTTCAATGCCCTAATCATTATTTATTTAAACTTGTTTGGTGCCAATTCTAGGCTTACATCAGAGGTGCTCTCCTTCCCTGCCTGCAGCCTGAGTTGCTCTACAGCCCTTTCTTGCACCATCTTGTGTGAAAGCTAAACAAATTTCTTACAAATCCCCCCATTTTCTTTTTGAACTTTTTTGTTTCCAGATTTTATTCTTCAAATTTGATAAGGGAGTTTTCACACTTTTCATCATAGGGCTTTTCCTTTTTAAGGTTGTATAAAGGATTTTGTTTGTACTGTTTACAGTACTTTTTGTTGACAGTATTTTCTTGTTTAAGGCACCCTCAATGAGTCTCTGAAAGAACCCTCAGGCACATGGGATAATGCAACACACAAGGGCTGTGAGTACCCCAGCTAGGATGATTAAAGAAATTAACATGGAGAGTGCCACCCCTTTCCATTTCCTAGACTAGTTTTTTAAAAGCATCCCATGAAGGTTCATCATTGCCTGAATTTTTTTGCCAATTCTTTAGATAAAGCCCTCAGACCTTGTAAAGCTTTAGTGAGAGTTCCATTTAGGGCTGTATTTTTTACAATAAATGTATAACAAGTACCCTCAACCATAAAGCTAACACCTCCTTTTTTGACTCCCATCATGTCTAGGGCCATCCTATGCTCTGATGTTATTTAGCTAGTAGCATCCAACTCTGCTGCTCTTCTCTCAACTGCATCCTTGGTGATTAATCCAATCTACACTTTTGTGGATGGTGACCCACCAGAATAAGGATGACTTAAATTCTGGAGCTACTTAATTTCAAGCCTTAAACTTATCTTGGATTTCCCTTGGTACCCCTGTACTTTCTAAAGCAACTCAATTCTCCTCCATTTCAAACGCCAGGGTGAATGGTATGGCCAATTGGACTAGAGCAGAAGTCCTTCTCCACTTCTTGGGTAAAACTGATTGGAGGATGCCCTCTCCACAGTTCCACCAAAGGCCTACTTGTGGTGTGGTTAAACTGGAGAAATTGCCAGTACTATCCTCAGTCACATCCCATGCTCGGGTGTGTGAGACCATGGTCCCAAGTTCCTAGAGCCCTTTTTCCCATCTAGAGAGACAAGCAGAGTGTTTCCTGAACCAAGGTGAGAAGATGATAAGGCCTTGACAGTTCCATCCGTGAACTGTAGGGAGAAGAGAGGACAATGTATTCTAGTTTTCACCAGTAGTAGTATTCTGAAAAAAGAGTACCACACACTTGAAATCCTTTTCATGTTCCTCCATATCCTTTGGAAAGGGCAGGACAAGAACAGTGGGTTGGCCTGCTGCACATACATAGCAGTTGTTTTTCTTTAGACTGTGGACTATATATATGATCCATTCCACCCAGGCATTTGTATCCCTGCACCCTGTCCTACCCTTATAGTTTGCTCCAAGTTTTCTGTTCTATCCACCCTGACAACTTTTGAATTTTTTTTTATTTTGGGGAACTAATCTTTAGCTGAGTGTCCATAGGAGCTATTGAATAGTCAATTGGAGAGAGTGGTATTGGTCTTAGGGACAGGACTTGTATCCTGAATCTTCTTAGAGGGTTTTGTCCAGTGAGGTCTGCCCCCATCCCACATATTCTATTAACTATTACTGCACCTTTGCTGCCACCTTTGCTAGATGCTTGTCAGCTTTCTTGATGGTTATCACCACTACATTACACTGCCTTTAGGTCTGAAATTAATTCCATGTCCATGGTTCATCCGTGAAATTGGGTAGTCCATCACACATCATCCTAGGAAGGGCAAAGAGAAGCTTGACTGTAACACCCCCCTTTTGGGTCTGGACACTAGTATTTGTCTTTCCCACTTATTGCCATTGATTTGCTAAGTCTCCACAGTCTATTACCTGCCAAGCATTAAATGTTAGGCCTGGAGGACAGGACCCTTGCCTCCAGGATGTAACCTACCCCTGGCAAATATTTCAGAAAGCCTCTCTTACCCCAAACTGCCTCAGCTCAGCCTCTCCTTCACCCTCTGTCAGCTACCTTCTTGCAGTTACTTCTCATTATTCAGCCTTCAATCTCTAGCAAATGCAGTCTTATGTAAACTCCCCTTATTTATTATTTGCCTTCCAGTATTTATAACCCTGCATGCCTAAGGCAGCATTGACATTTTAAACTTTACCACTGGAGAGTTGCCAACTCCAAACTTAGCCCTTATTTATGAAAACTAGCCAGCAGGAACTTACTTAACCCTTGCTCCCCAACATTTTAACCCTAAGCTTTTAAAATCTTACCCCCACCCACCACCTCAGGGCAAACATCTTTCTCTTTCTCTTGAAATACTGCCGGGGTGGCTCTGTTTTTCCCTGAAATAAAGCACTTTTCTAAACCCTTTTGTTGCACCTCCCTTCTGGTGACTTTGCTGAGTTTGCCTTTCATCAAACTCTATAGTTTGTGGCTCTAAACTTCAGTTACATTCATTAGTAATTTTTTTAAATACCAAAAAACACCAAACAAATGCAAACATTCTTGACTTTGATCATTCCATTCTACATTATTTAATCAGTAATTCACAATATCATCACATAGTTGCATATTCATCATCATGATCATTTCTTGGAATATTTGCATCTATTCAGAAAAAGAAATAAAAAGAAAACAAAAAAATTCATATATATCATACCCCTTACCCCTCCCTTTCATTGATCACTAGCATTTCAAACTAAATTTATTTTAACATTTGTTCCTCCTATTATTTATTTTTATTCCATTTGTTTTATTCATCTGTTGATAAGGTAGATAAAAGGAGCATCAGACACAAGGTTTTCACAATCACACAGTCATACTATGAAAGCTATATCATTATACAATCATCTTCAAGAAACATGGCTACTGGAACACAGCCCTACATTTTAAGGCAGTTCTCTTCAGCCTTTCCATTACATCTTGACTAACAAGGTGATACCTATTTAAAGCATAAGGAGAACCTTCAGGATAACCTCTCAACTCTGGAATCTCTTAGCCATTGACACTTTATTTTTTTTCATTTCACTCTTTCCCCTTTTGGTCGAGAACGTTTTATCAATCCCTTGATGCTGAGTCTCAGCTTATTCTAGGATTTCGGTCCCATGTTGCCAGGAAGGACCACACCTCTGGGAGTCATATCCCATGCAGACAGGAGGAGGGTGGTGAGTTTGCTTGTTGTGTTGGCTGGAGAGAGAGGCCACATCTGAGCAACAAAAGAGGTTCTCTTGTGGGTGACTCTTAGGACTAATTTTAAGTAGGCTTGACCTATCCTTTGTGGGGTTAAGTTTCATATGAACAAACCTCAAGACTGGGGGCTCAGCCTATAGCTTTGGTTGTCCACACCGCTTGTGAGAATATAAAAAATTCAACTTGGGGAAGTTAAATTTTCCCCCTTTCTCACCATTCCCTGAAGAAGACTTTGCAAATTCTTTTTTATTCATTGTTCAAATCACACTGGGATTTATTGGAACATCACTCTGGACAAACCAACAAAATCTCATGTCCTACTCAAGTTTCCATGTGCTTATGGTGTACAATTAAGCTGTCTAAAAAAATTATATTAGGAAATGCACTAGTCAAAATATAAATTTTGTACCAAATAAACATTTTTTGCTTTAGTCTCACACATAAGTTAAAATTTTAAACTATTAATTACCATCTATTTTGAGCACCCTGCAGTAATGACATTACTTTGTTCTCTCTCATGGAAAAACATTTTTAAAATTTGTACATTTAGACACCTGCCTTTATGGTGCCTTTTCCCCCCACCCTTAGGAGGGTCTACTTAGGTATTCTAGACCCCAGCCAGATTTTCTCATACCAAACTGGCCTCCCACCAGCATAAGATGATGCAGTACATTTAACTTTGCAGACTCTCCCTGCTGGGGGTGTGGTGGAGACAGAGGAGAGGTTATAGGCTGGTTTTAATGGCTTCAAATTACCAAGACCTGGTGTCTGAATTCCTTGAGGGAGTGATTCCACCTGAGTTGGGCCTCACCACTTCCCTGGGGAAGGCACAGGCTCCAGACAAGCTCTCAAATAAGCTTGTTTCTGCCTATGCCTGGGGCAGTTGATTCATTTTGTGTTATGGGCCACAGAAGATTGAGCTGTCCATGTGTCCACCAAAAATGTAACTTCTCTTCGACATGGGCCCACCTTTAGATTTATCAAAGGATCCTGGTGTGCTCTTGAGATGAGGAGGCTTTAACCTCCCTAATCTTAGAAACTTATTAGGGGTATTCCTGATCTTCTTTATTTAAATTCAGACATTCCCTTTTGAAATGATTAGGGACCCACAGTGATAACACATTGCTGAGCCTTGTATCCCCCTCACTCAAACATCTTTGGCCCAGATGTTTCTCTACTTCACTTCTACCTGTCTCATCCTTGCTTTATCTATAATCCTTTCTTGACCATGTGATTGACTGTGCTCAATGTGACTTTAACTTCTTCTTTCCCCTTTCCTTTTCCCTTTTCACTAACTACTATAACCAACGGCATGGCAGGGGAAGCCATCTGGCTAAGTGACTTGGTTTCTATACTTGTCAGGCAGCCCGAGGAACAACCCAGACAGCATTTGCACTGGCCCCTTGGCCAAACTTCTCCCTGGCCCATCCATGGCACTGATACAAATGCCCAGAGGGGCCAGTGGCTGTGAGCCCAGGGGTGGGTCAAATGTGGCAGAAGGGTTTGGGACTTAAGGGAGCGAACTGGATGAATGCCAAGCCCATGCTCTCAGGACCAACTGACTCATGTTCGGTTGCTGTTCACGTTTCAGTCTTCAAAGTTCTCACTTAAATATTTGCTATTACCCCCAAGATTTGCACCTGTGGTGGCTCAATCCATGCCCATGCCCTAGGCTCCAAGACTCACCAGAGTGACCCTTCTACACATTGTGGCATAGCATCTGTGGTTTTATGGGATCTGGGTGGCATTGTAAGATAGTGGCAGCCTGTCCTGCTTCCATGCCTCTCACATGTGCCCCAACTGCTGGCAATGGATGGGTATGGGCCTGATGCTTCAGCACCATTCATTTTTACAGCCCTAACACTGAGCAGTTTTGAACACCCCACCTTCACCTGCTTCATACATCCCTCTTATCAAACACCTCAAAGCAGACAAACAACAAACAAAAGCCCACACGTGCACCAAAGAAGGAATAGGTGATTCTTTTGCATCTAAAATAAAATGTGTATGCAAAGAAAGGAGCCAGATTGTGTATTAAGGGCTGCCATCACCAGTAAAGTTTAATATAGCAAAACATCACAACTAAAATACATTCTGAGACTTTCTTAACAACCTCCCTAGTGGTTTATCCTTCTACCTACTTATTTTCTGGATCTTTTTCTGAATGTTAGCCCAAGACTCCCTTACATATTTGGCCACAAGACTATCAGGGTCCATCCCTGAATATTTACTTACTTGGTACCTCAACTTTTGCAGGTTAGCAGAGGGAGTTTTGTTTAAGTTCATCCCTCAAAAATATATATAATACCCACAAGATTTTGCTGGAAAAGATTCATCTTTAGTTTGACTAAGAATCCCTTGTGTCTCTTTAATCATCCAACCTCTCCTTCGTTCAGCTACTTGCCTAAATAATTTAGAAAGCAGGCATCTTTTCTGGTACCTCAAATAATGCCAACATTATTGCTCAAAAGTAGTTGGCAGGTCCTGTTAGGAGAAATCATAACCCTCCTAGGAGTTCAATTCCTGCATTGACACTTTCACCCAAGCTGAACTTGTATAGGAAAATGCTCCCACATCAGAAAAGTAGGAGAACAACTAAAAAGCAGATATGAGACCCCTGGTCTGCCTTTACTGACTTATCCTGATTTAACCACACTTTCTATACAGGAAACACTGCCTAATTTATGTCATGATACTGCTTCCCTGAATACGGGGAATTTATTAATTTTCTAGTTTACAGTTCTAAGGCCATGAAAACGTCCAATACTAAAACAAGGCTATATAAAAGTCAAATATAAGGCATACAGTGAAAGATACTTAGTTCCAGAAGATCAATGACATTCAGGGTTTCTCTCTCAACTGGAAAGGCACATGACAAACATGGTGACATCTGTGAGCTTTCTCTCCAGGCTTCTTGCTTCATGAAGCTCTGTGGAGGGCACTTTCCTTCTTCTTCCACAAAGGTCTTTGGCTGTGAGGATTCTCATGGATCTTGTGGCTCTAAAGCTTTTTCCAAAAAGGTTCCCTCTTAAAAGGCTCCAGTAATCAACTCCACCTTGAATGGATGGAGACTCACCACCATGTAAACCATATATTCAAAAGCTACCCCCCACAAAGGTGTGAGTCACATCTCCATGAAAACAATAGAAAAGCTCCCACTAAGAAATAGTGAATGGGGATTAAAGGACTTGGCTTTTGTGGAGTACACCAAGATTCAAACTGGCACACTCCACACTTTGGATCCCCAAAAGATATGTTCTTTCAAAATTCAAAATTTATTCATTCCATAACAATATCAGAAAGCCTTGAACCATTTCAGTAACACTACAAATATACTACAAAGTCAGAAATAGTACAAAGTCCATCAAAGTCTGTTATAGGCATTGTCAGTCCTAAGGCAAAATTCTCTTCTGGCTCTGGACCTGTAAAACTCAGAACAAGTTCTTTGCTCTGTGGAATACCATGATGTTGGATAAAGCTTCTGTAAGCCCACCTGTGGTAGTTTTGCAGAACCATTGCATGCAGGGAATTAAAAAGTATATCCAGACCATTTATCTATTCCAGCTTAAAGAATGTGCTACTCCTTCCATGATGGAAGAGGTCCAATGTAATAAATCTGCCACCTTGTAGCAGGCTGATCACCTTGGGGAATGCTGACATACAGAGGACTGAGTGTGTATCTATGGTGCCCTGAGATTGGGAACTCAACAGTGGCTATAAACATGTTGACATTGGTGAATAGAAGTCCGTGTTGCTGAGCCCATGCATAAATAAACTCCATCCCTACCATCATGCCTACTTTGTTCTGCTGTGCATACCCAACTTTGTACCTTGGTGGGTCAGAGAACACCCAGCTCATTATAGGTAACTCAGGTCTCATGGTAACTTGGTGGTCCAGGGTTAAATGTCTCCACTAAGGCCCAGTTGCAGAATAAAATCTATTTCTCAAAAGGAGAGTACTGGGTCAAGATGGCAGCTTAGCTAGGTGTGGGATTTAGTTTGTCCTCCAGAGCAGTTAATATCTAAGAACAGTACAAAACAACTGCTGGGGCCACATCAGTGACAGGACACACAGCATACCCCAGTCTGGACAAGCTGGACCAGCTGCAAGCCCACCCAGAACCATGAGTTCCCCAAGCCATGGCAGCTGGTGCCCTTTACCCACAGGCTACTTCCCAGAGGGGAAAGTAAAGATAGTTTACAAGCAGCAGGGGCTGGGCTCAACCTAACTCCAATTGTGGAATTAGTTAACAAATTCTAACTACTTAAAATAGGCCCCCGGCTCAGCTGAACCTCGAATAAAAGCAGAGATCACTGGTTTTACTCCCACGCAGAGGGTGCAGGGCTGACAGAAAAAGCAACAAAAAAAAAGAGGTAGTTTTAGAATTGAAAAGGCTGGGCCCTGAAGGAAGTAGCACCGGGAGATACACAGAGCAATGCATCAACTTAAGTTCTTGATTGGCAAACCTGAGGAACAGGGGTCCTGGTCTGAAAGGGCTTTTCTCTTTCATTTTGGTGGCTGTAATTCTATGGCTTGACTGTTTTTTGGATGCAGCTTCAAGGCTTCTTGGACTGTATTGTCCCAAGCATAGGTAGAATTAAGCTTGTCTGAGTGTTTGTCTGGAACCTGTGCTTTCCCCAGGAGATGGGCGGGGACCAGCTCAGGTGGAATCCTTCCCTCAAGGGGTTCAGACCCCAGGTTTGGAAAAGTGAAGCAATTAATACTAAACTACAGCTTTTCTCCAGGTCAAGATGGTAGCTTAACAATGTGCACATTTTAGTTCGTCCTCCAGAACAACTACTAAATAACCAGAAACAGTACAGAACAGCTCCTGGGGCTACGTCAGTGACCAGATACACAGTGTACCCAGTCTGGACCAGCTAGATCAGCTGTGAGCCACCACAGAACCGTGAGTTCCCAAAGCCGCAGTGGCCAGAGCCCCTCCCCCACAGGCTGCTTCCCAGAGGGGAAAAAAGGAACTTTACCAGCAGCAGGGACTGAGAACAATTAAACAATAGTTGTGGAATTAATTAACACATTCTGACTACTAAAAATAGGCCCCCAGCTTAGGTGAACCTGCTCAAAGCAGAGGTTGCTAATTTTTGCCCCAGTGTCAAGGGGGCAGGCTGATGGAAAAAGGGGGGAAAAAAAGAAGGAAACAGAGGTTTTTGTGGCTGTGTTTCTACAAAGGCTTGACTGCCTTTGAATATAGTGGCAGGACTTCTGAGACTGCAACTGCCCCAGGCATAGGCAGAAGTGAGCTCCTTTGGGGGCTTGTCTGGAGCTTGTGCCTTCCCCAGGGGAGGGTTGAAGACCAACTCAGGTGGAATCCCTCCCTCAAGGAATTCAGACACCAGAATTTCATAATTTGAAGCCATTAAAACCAGCCTACAACCTTTCCTCTATCTCCACCACTCCCCCAGCAGGGAGTGTCTGCCAAAGTTAAAGGTACCGCATCATCTTATGCTGGTGGGACCTGCAGGCAGACAAGTGCCACATATTGGGCAGGATAAGAATAACAGAGTCCAGAGACTTCACAGGAAAGTCTTTCAACCTGCTGGGTCTCAACCTCAGGGAAAACCAAAGCAGGTGACTCTTTCCTCCTGATAGGAGGCCATTTGGTCTGGGAAAATCCGGATGGGGTCTATAATATCTAAGCAGACCCCCCCTAAGGGTGGGGGTGGTGAAAGGCACCATAGAAGCAGGGCAAGAAACAATAAAACAAGAACTGAAAAATTCTTCTCTGAGAATCTTAAGCTTGAGGTCCAGATAAAGCTGAACTGAATGGCAAAGAACAGATAGACAACAAATTCATCCAGCAAGAAAACCCTAGGTAAAAGAAGTGAAAGCAATCTCCATAACAAACTAATTAAGGTAATTAAATGCCTAGACACCAGCAAAAAAATAACAAATCACACTAGGAAAATTGAAGATATGGCCCAGTCAAAGGAACAAACCAACAATTCAAACGAGATACAGGCGCTGAAACAATTAGTTCAGAATATATGAAAAGACATGGAAAACCTCATCAAAAACCAAATCAATGAATTGAGGGAGGATATAAAGAAAGCAAGAAATGAACAAAAAGAAGAAATTGAAAGTTTGAAAAAACAAATCACAGAACTTATGGGAATGAAAGGCAAGGTAGAAGAGATGAAGAAAAAAAAAAACAATGGAAACCTACAATGGTAGATTTTGAGAGACAGAACATAGGATTAGGGAACTGGAAGACAGAACATCTGAAATCCAGCAAGGAAAAAGAAAATATAGGGAAAAAATGGAAAAATATGAGCAGGGATATAGGGAACTGAAAGACAACATGAAGCACACGAATATATGGGTTGTGGGTGTCCCAGAAGGAGAAGAGAGGGAAAAGGACAAGAAAAACTAACGGAGGAAATTATCACTGAAAATTTCCCAACTCTTATGAAAGACTTAAAATTACAGATCCAAGAACTGCAGTGTACCCCAAAGAGAATAGATCCAAATAGACATGCTCCAAGACATTTACTAATCAGAATGTCAGAGGTCAAAGAGAAAGAGAATCTTGAAAGCAGGAAGAGAAAAGCAATCCATCACATACAAGGGAAGCCCAATAAAACTATGCACAGATCTCTCAGCAGAAACCATGGAGGCAAGAAGACAGTGGGATGATATATTTAAATTACTAAAAGAGAAAAACTGCCAACCAAGAATTCTATATCCAGCAAAATTGTCCTTCAAAAATGAGGGAGAAACTAAAACACTTTCAGACAAAAAATCACTAAGAGAATTTGTGACCAAGAGACCAGCTCTGCAAGAAATACTAAACGGAGCACTAGAGACAGATGCAAAAAGGCAGAAGACAGAGGTATGGAGAAGAGTGTAGAAAGGAAGACTATGAGTAAAGGTAAAAAGAAGGAAAATTAGATATGACATATAA
This sequence comes from Tamandua tetradactyla, assembly GCF_023851605.1. Taxonomy (NCBI): domain Eukaryota; kingdom Metazoa; phylum Chordata; class Mammalia; order Pilosa; family Myrmecophagidae; genus Tamandua; species Tamandua tetradactyla. Next base: position 99,700,789 of record NC_135337.1, on the reverse strand, counting down.
AATTCAAAAGGCAAAATAGTAGAAGAAAGTACTGCCCATGCAGTAATAACATTGAATTTTAATGGATTAAACTCTCCAATCAAAAGACATAGTCTGGCAGAATGGATTAAAAAGCAGGACCCATCTGTATGCTGTCTCTACTCAAAGGACATGAGGGCAAGGACACAAATGGACATTTACACATCAATGTTTATAGCAGCATTATTTACAATTACCAAGAGATGGAAGTAGCCAAAGTGTCCATCAACAGACGGTTGGCTAAACAAACTGTGGCATTTACATAAGATGTAATATTATCCAGCTGTAAGACAGAATAAAGTTATGAAGTATGTAACAACATGAATGGACCTTAAGGACATTATGCTGAGTGAGATTAGCCAGAAACAAAAGGACAAATACTGTATGGTCTCACTAATATGAACTGACATTAGTGAATAAACTTGGAATATTTCGTTGGTAACAGAGACCATCAGGAGATAGAAATAGGGTAAGATATTGGGTAATTGGAGCTGAAGGGATACGGATTGTGCAACAGGACTGAATATAAAAACTCAGAAATGGGCAGCACAATATTACTTAACTGTAATACAATTATGCTAAAACACTGAATGAAGCTGCATATGAGAATGATAGAGGGAGGAGGGCTGGGTCACAAATGAAATCACAAAGAAAGATAGATGATAAAGACTGAGATGGTATAATCTAGGAATGCTTAGAATGTATAATGATAGTGACTAAGGGTACAAAATTTTAAAATGTTTTTGCATGAAGAAGAATAAAATAATGTCATTACTGCAGTGTGCTGAAAATAGATGGTAATTAATATTTTAAAATTTCAACTTATGTGTGAGACTAAAGCAAAAAATGTTTATTTGGCACAAATTTATACTTTGACTAGTGCATCTCCTAATATAACTTATGTAGATAGTTTGTTGAACACCTTAAGTACATGGAACTTTGTATAGGACATGAGATTTTGTTGGTTTATCCAGGTGTTGCCCTGATGAATCCCAGAGTGATTTGATCAGTGAGTGGAAAAGTATTTGCAAAGTCCTCTTCAGGGAATGGTGAGAATGGGGGAAAACTCAACTTCCCCAAGTTGAATTCTTGATATTCTCACAAGCAGTGTGGGCAACCAAAGCTATAGGCTGAGCCCCCAGTCTTGGGGTTTGTTTATATGAAACTTAACCCCACAGGGGATATGTCAAGCCTACTTAAACTTAGGCCTAAGAGTCACCCCCAAGAGAGCCTACTTTTTGCTCAGATGTGGCCTCTCTCTCCAGCCAACACAGCAAGCAAATTCACCACCCTCCCCCTATCTATGTGGGACATGACTCCCAGGGGTGTGGATCTTCCTGGCAACGTGGGGCAGGAATCCCAGAATGAGCTGAGATTCAGCATTAAGGGATTGAGAAAAACTCTAGAATGAGCTGAGACCCAGCATCAAGGGATTGAGAAAACTTTCTCGAACAAAAGGGGGAAGAGTAAAATGAGACAAAGTGTCAATGGCTTAGAGATTCCAAATAGAGTTGAGAGGTTATCCTGGAGTTTATTCTTATGCATTAAGTAGATATCACCTTGTTAACCAAGATGTAATGGAGAAGCTGGAGGGAACTGCCTGAAAATGTTGAGCTGTGTTCCAGTAGCCATGTTTCTTAAAGATGATTGTATGATGATATAGCTTTCACAATGTGACTGTGTGATTGTGAAAACCTTGTGTCTGATGCTCCTTTTATCTACCTTGTCAACAGATGAGTAGAACATATGAATAAAAGTAAATAATAGGGGGAACAAATATTAAAATAAATTTAGTTGGAATGCTAGTGAACAATGAAAGAGTGGGTAAAGGGTATGGTATGTAGCATTTTTTCCTGATTTTGTTTTCTTTTTCTGTTGTATTTTTATTTCTTTTTCTGAATTGATGCAAATGTTCTGGGAAATGATCATGATGATGAATATGCATTAGTGAACTGGAGGACCGGACATCTGAAATCTGACAAGCAAAGGAAAATATAGAGAAAAAAATGAAAAAATATGAGCAGGGATTCAGGGAATTGAATGATGACATGAAGCACACAAATATATGTACTGTGGGTGTCCCAGAAGGAGAAGAGAAGGGAAAAGGACAAGAAAAACTAATGGGGGAAATTATCACTGAAAATTTCCCAACTCTTATGAAAAACTTAAAATTACAGATCCAAGAAGTGCAGCATACCCCAAACAGAATAGTTCTAAATAGACGTACTTCAAGACACTTACTAATCAGAATATCAGATGTCAAAGAGAAAGAGAGGATCTTGAAAGCAGCAAGAGAAAAGCAATCCATCACATACAAGGGAATCCCAATAACACTATGTGTAGATTTCTCAGCAGAAACCATGGATGTGAGAAGACAGTGGGATGATATATTTAAATTATTAAAAGAGAAAAACTGCCAACCAAGAATTCTATATCCAGCAAAATTGTCCTTCAAAAATGAGGGGGAAAGTAAGACATTTTCAGACAAAATATCACTGAGAGAATTTGTGACCAAGAGACTGGCTCTGCAAGAAATACTAAAGGAAGCACTAGAGACAGATATGAAAAGACAGGAGATAGAAATAGGGTACATATTGGGTAATTGGAGCTGAAGGGATACAGATTGTGCAACAGGACTAATTTTAAAAATTCAGAAATGAATACCACAATACTACCTAACTGTAATACAATAATATTAGAACACTGAAAGAACTTGAATGTGAGAATGATAGAGCGAGGAAGGCTGGGGGCACAAATGAAATCTGAAAGAAAGATAGATGATAAAGACTGAGATGGTATAATCTAGGAATGCCTAGAGAGTCAATTTGCACACTGACTAAATGTGCAAATTGAAAAATGTTTCTGCATGAGGAAGAAAAAAGGAATGCCAATAATGCAGGGTGTTGAAAATAGATAGTAATTAATATTTTAAAACTTTAACATATGTGTGAGACAGCAAAAAATGTTTTTTGGTACAAAATTTATATTTTGACTAGTGCCTTTCCAAATGTAATTTATATGGACAGCTTAACCAAACACCATAGTACATGGTATCTTGTGTAGGGCATGAGATTTTGTAGGTTTGTCCAGAGTGATGCCCAGATAAATCCCAGACCTATTTGAACAGTGAATAGGGAAGTATTTGCAGAGTCCCCTAGAGGGAATGGTGAGAAAGGGGGAAAATTTAACTTCCCCAAATGGAGAATTCTTGATATTCTCACAGGCAATGGGGACAGCCAAAGCAATAGGCTGAGCCTCCAATCTTGGGGTTTGTTCATATGAAACTTAATCTTAACTTAGTTAAAATTAGGCCTAAGAGTCACCCCAAAGAGAACCTCTTTTGTTGCTCAGATGTAGCGTCTCTCTCTCAGCTGACACAGCAAACAAACTCACTGCCCTTCTCTATGTGGGACATGACTTCCAGGGGTGTGGACCTTCCTGGCAATGTGGAACAGAAATTCTAGAATGAGCTGGAACTCAGCATCGAGAGATTGAGAAAATCTTCTCGACCAAAAGGGGCAAGAGTGAAATGAGACTAAAGTGCCAATGACTGAGAGATTCCAAACAGAGTCGATAAGTTTTCCTGGAGGTTATTTTTATTCATTAAATAGATAGGTGTATCAGAGAGGCTGTAGGGAACTGCCTGAAATGTAGATCTGTGTTCCAGTAGCCATGGTTTTTGAAGATGATTGTATAATGATAAAGCTTTTGCAATGTGACTGTGGGATTGTGTAAACCTTGTGTCTGATGCTTCTTTTATCTACCTTATGGACAGATGAGTAAAACATACGGATTAAAAAAACAAATAATATGGGAAACAAGTGTTAAAATAAATTTGGTAGATTGAAGTGCTAGTGATCAATGAAAGGGAGGAGTAAGGGTTATAGTACGTATGATTTTTTTCTGTTTTTTTATTTCTTTTTCTGAATTGATACAAACATTCTAAGAAATGATCATGATGATGAATATACAACTATGTGATTAAAAAGAATGTTTTTATGTTGTTTTATCAATACAAATATTTTTTCAAAAAAAAAAGGTGAGTACTTATCTGCAGTGGATAGTAAGGTTTTGCTCTAAAAGTTTTAAGTGCCTGCCTTGTGATTATCCAATAGGGGCCTGCCAAAAGCTCCAGACAGCATCTCTCTTTGCCAAAGGTACTGGAAGTATCCTTGGATATGCTGGATCATATGGTCCAAGTGGCAGAGGAGCTTTCACAACAGCTTGGACCTGTCACAGAGCCTCCTTTTATTCTGGTCCTCACTCAAAAATAATCAGATATTTCAGATATAATTAGACACTGGCTCAGAAGTGACACTAATTCCAGGAGACCCAAATATCACTCTTTTCCACCAGAGTACACTCTTATGCAGGTCAGCTGATCCATGGAGTTTTAGCTCCTATCCATCTCAAATGGCTTCAGTGGTTCCCAAGACCCATTCTATGGTAATTTTTCCAGTTCTAGAATGCATAATTGGAATTAATATATTCAACAACTGGTAAAATACACACATTAGTTCTCTGACTCTTGGATTCAGGGTTATTATGGGAGGAAAGACTAAGTGGAAGCCACCAGAACTACCCATACCTAGCAAAATAGTAAATAAGAAGCAATGCCATATTCCTGGTGTGACTGCAGTGATTAGTATCATTCTTAAGGACTTGAAGGATGCAGAGATAGTGATTACCACCACAACCCCATTCAACTGTCCTATTTGGCCTGTGCAGAAAACAAATGGGACTTGGAAGATGACAGTGGATTATTGTAAACTTAACAACATGGTGACTCCAGTTGCAGCTGCTGTTCAAGATATGGTATCCTTGCTTGAGCAAGTCAGCACATGGCCTGGTACCTCATATGCAGCTCTTGATTGAGCAAATTCTTTTTTCTCAGCAGCTGTCAGTAAGGATCACTAGAAAAAGTTTGCAATAATCTGGCAAGGCCAGCAGTATGCCTTCACTGTCCTGCCTCAGGGGTATATCAACTCTCCAGTCCTGCATCACAATCTTGTCCACAGGGACTTGATCCTTTCTCCCTCCCACAAGACATCACAATGACCCAATGACTTAGAACTGTAGATTTGCAACTTAATTAATACCCCTTTTAGAAGCCATTCCATTTTTGATATGTTGCAATTCTACCAGCTCCAGCAAAGTAAAACAGATTTTGGTGTAAGGAAAGTGTGGTGCTATCGCAGTTTGCAAATACCAAACATGTTGGAATGCTTTTTAAATGGATAAGAGGAAGATTTTGGAAGAGTTGCTGGAAAAGGCCTAGAATGCTTGGAAGAGACTGTTGGTAGAAATGTGGAATCTAAAGATACCTTTGATAAGGGCTTAGACAGAAATTATGCATGTGTTATTGCAAACTGGAAGGAAGGTGATTGTTGTTTAAAAGTGGCAGAGAACCTGGCAAAATTGATTGGCTTTGGATGGTAGGCAGATTTTAAAATCAGATACTTAGCAGAAGAGATTTCCAAATTAAATGTGGGATGTTCAGCCTGGTTTCTCCTTGCAGCTTATTGTGGAATATTAAAGGAAAGAGATAAGCTGAGAACTGAATTCTTGTGTATAAAGAAACCTGAAACTGATGGTCTGTAAAATTCTGGGCCTCCAGAAAGTGAGGCCCCAGAGAATAGTGCCCTATGTGAGGATTTCAACAAATATGGAAACAGTCAGCAATTATAGGACAAGCAAGGATTGGATATGGAGTTATTCAGGAAGGATCTGTGGAAAGTCATTTTGTCTGATGGGCATGATCCCAGCATACTGTATAGAAAATCAACAAGTTTTGTGGGATCTGTATAAATGGAACTATTACCAGTCTAGACCAAAAGAGACAGAAAAGGGCCAAATTAGAGGAAAAATAACTTCAGAGGCAGACTATGAAAGTTAGGGAATGGAGTAAAAAACCTTCAGCAAGGACAGCAAACCCACCTAAGCACTTGGAGAAAGTGTTTGCCCCAAAGGCAGAGGGGTTCCTACCAGCTCATTACTCAGAAAGGGTTGTCCCATTTCAGGCCTTGGAAAATGTGGAGCACATTCCTTGGGGAATGTGGAGAGTATGACTGTCACTCCACTGTTTTGGAGGCATTAAGTGTGTGCCCTGGAGATGGCAGACAGCCTGGGTGCAGCCACAATGCTTGGAGATGGCAGAGCTGAGAAAAAGTTGGACTCCTCAATGTCCACCAAGGTTGCATTTAGAGAGAGCTGGTCACTGCATAGGCCATTGGAACGAGTGGGACTTCTGCTTTCTAAGGCTCTGAGGATAAGTGACTCTCAGACTTTGAAATCCAATGGCCTTTGCCCTGCAAGTTTCAGAAATATATGGGTCCAGTGGCCCCTGTGTTCCTTCCAATTACTTCTTATGAAAATGGAAAAATGCATCCTATGACTGTCTTTCCTTTGTATATTGGCAGCAGATACCTTTTTTGGGGTTCTCAGGTCCAGAGCCAGAGGAGAATTTTGCCTTAGGACAGATCATGGCTGTAGCTGTCTTTGATTAAGATTGTACTGTTTCTAACTTTGTATTATATTTATACTGCTACTGAAATGGTTTAAGCCTTTCTGATATTGTTATGAAATGAATGCATTTTGCATTTAGAAACAACATGTCTCTCTAGGGGTCCAGAAAGTGAAATGTGGCAGTTTGAAACTACCACAGAAAAGTCATGTCTTTCAATCCTCATTCAATTTTGCTAGATGGGGGCTTTCTGATTCTTTCTATGGAAATGTTACTGACCCAATTGCGGGTGGTAACTTTTGATTAGATTGTTTCCAAGGAGGTATGTCTCCACCCATTCATGGTGGGGTTGCTTACTGGAGTCCTTTCAGAGGGAAGCATTTTAAAAAACTTTAGAGCCACCAGAACTGACAGAGGCTACACAGTCTTAGAACTGTTAACTTGCAACTTAAGTCCTTCTTTAAAAGTCATTCCATTTTTGGTATATTGAAATTCTGGTAGTTTCAGCAAACTAAAACTATAATATATTTACATAGAATATCTGAATTTTAGTAGTGATCATAGATTCTCATGTATTAAAATCCAGGGACATCAAAGCCATTAATTAAAAGTTATCTTTGCTATTTCTTTATATGTATTTGTATTCCATTAATTTCATTTGTTTAATCCATGTACACAATAACCTGATCCTCACATTTCCCTTACAGGTAAAGTGGATATCATGATATCCACTGATATAAATGGGCATAAATCACTGAGTCATTGAATGAATTCTCATGTAGGACATTTGCACAGATCTTATAACCTTAGGAATAGGATTTCTTCATTAGTAAAATTATGGTATGGCCGAGAGATATTGGAAAGAGGAGCAGAGACCTAAAGAAATTGTTGAAACTAAAAATCTGATAATTGAGGAATACACAATGCACAGTAGTGTATTGAAATCCTCCATTACTTAAATAATGTAATTTAATAAAGAAATTATGGTGAGTTGATTAAAATTCACAGTTCATGGTTTAGATGGGCATAAATCAGGAATATGCTGTGAGATACCACAACAAATATCAGAGTATACATCTAAAACTGAAAATTTTAGTTGTTAAAATGATTTGATAATGAATTTTGGCACACAGTTTATCAATTTTCTTCTTAAACTAGCCTATCATCAGGGTGGAGTTGTGTTCAACATAAAAACTAATGCTACAAATGGAAAAACAGCCAGAAAAAAACATGGCATACCTCTGGAGACCCATATTATGGAGAAAAACATCAAAGGTGAGGCTTTATCTACAACTGCATTTTATGACTATGGTACTTGATCAACTAAGTGTGAATGAGGTGGCACAGTGGCCAGCCCTGAGGGGCTTCTTGGTGCATAACAATCTTGATGTTATCAAGTGAAAGATGAGTGGTTTAGGTTAATAAGTATCAGAGACTCTATAATTCTGTGTGCAAACATCTGTTGGCATTGCTTAAGGTACTTTGAAAATTGTTTTCTCTTTTAAAAATAACTTTATTGGCATACAACAAATTCTTGAGAAAGTTTTGCAAATTGAACTCACCACAGGCGGCACCCTGATTAGGAAACACAAATACTAGCACTTCCAAAGCCACCCTTGTTCTCCCACTCAAACATTATAACCTCAAAAGTAAATCATCCCTCCAAAAATAAAAATACAAAATAAACCACCCTATAGCTCATGAGAGCAAAGATTCATTATGTTGTCTAAATAATGAATTTGCAGAATATATGCCCTTTTACGTTTGGCCATTTTTGTTTCACATGATGCCTGTGAAACACATTCCAGTTATTTATGGATCTATAGATAACATATTCATATTTCTGGATATTATTATCCCCTAGCTATTTATCAGTTCTACTGTTAACTGGACATATGTGAATATCATAGATTTTAAATATTGTAAATAGTGATGCTATGCACATTCTTATTGATAGTATAAACTGCCAAAACATTTGCAGAGGGGTATCCCAATGTACATGCTACAAACTCGTATGAGAGTTCCAATGGTAAGTCAAATTCTGTTACACGATTTCAGTGTTTTCTGTTGGTCAAGTTAACAGGAAAATTGATGAGTTTAAAGGAAAATGGTTTTTCGGTGTTGTCTTATATCATCTCAAAATAACACAGTTGCTCATGGTCAGCAAGAAAAAATGTTGCCTCTATGTCCATCACTATGAACTGACAATAGGTTCCTTCTTTCAAGGTTTCAGTGCATTTATTGTGGAGGTCACTGACTGTGGTCTTCCTCATAGGAAGTGGAAACCACCCTTAGTGTTGCTGCACATCATCCATATTTGAATCATTGCAGTAAAATGTGGTTCACTTGGACAGCAGTCCAACTTGTTTGTGACTATGCTAGTTCCCCCCATTGGGAGGTACACATTCCTCCTCCCATTAGCATAGCAGCACAGGCTGTGGATGAATGGAGGGCAGTGTAACTAAGAAGAAACAAGTGTCATCAATTCCCCATCCCATGCACACTATTTCCCATCATGAAAAGCTAATAAAACTTTTAAAATAATCATATATGATGAGCAGACACCCTGTATGTTTATAGTATAATGCATTTATCATTATGAACCTACAATTATCCCTTTCAACTGGCTTTGGTTATTCAGATTACAATGGGAGCCAGGTTTTTCTACTCCAAGTACACACTGGCAAAACATTGCAAGTGACAAGAGAGGACCTCAAATAAACTTTGAAAATTTCCTCTGAGACTCGTGTGAAACCTGGAGCTTTCTGAAGTTCAAGAATACAAGTGTATAAATGACACACACACAAAATATCTCCAAAACTGGTTCTAGTGTGGGCAACTTGGAAAATGATGAGTTTCTTCCATTATGTTGAGTTTAATTAACAGCACTAAATTATTTTATTGTGTTGAAATGGGAATTTAAGTCTGAAGAAACTGGTTCAGAAAACCAGTGGCCCAGGTTGCTGAATTTCTATATGTTTCACATTTAATTTTTAATTATTTGCAGATGATGATGATTAGCAGGTTTTCTGAGATATATTAACATACAACATAATCCATCTCAAGTGTTCAATGAATGGTTCAGAGTAAAAGAGCTTAGTTGTCTATTAATCACCACAATCAATTTTAGAACACTTTCATTAATCAAAAAAAATTTCCATAGCCCTTATTTCCTCTTCTTATATATCTTTTCATATTGATGTGGTTCATTTGTTACTTTTGATGGTAGGATATTAAAATATTACTGTTAACTATAGCCCATAGTTTGCAGTAGGTGCATTTGTCCCACATGCCACTCAACTGTTAACTACTTGCCCTAGTGATGTACATTTGTTCTAGTTCATGAAAGAACATTTTTATATTGTATTATTAATCAGAATCATCATCCACCACACAGATCACAATATTAGATGTTTCTTCCTCTATTTTTCCTTCTAGTGCTTCATACATGACTTAAATTCCCATTTCAACACAATAAAATTTAGTGCTGTTAATTAAACTCAACATAATGGGCTACTATCATCACTTGTTAACTTTTAATTGAACCTCATTAAAAATTGTGAATACCTTATGCACCCACTTTCCATTCCATGCCCTCATTCTATCCCTTGGTAACCTATATTATGGACTTTAACTTCATGAATTATTATAGCTAGTACATATTAAAGATCATACAATATTTGTCTTTTATGTGTGACTTATTTCACTCAAATTATGTTGTCAAGGTTCATCCATGTTACATGCTTCAGGACTTCATTCCTTCTTACTGCAGAATAATATTCAACCATATGTGTATACCACATATTGTTTATCCAGCCTTTGGTTGATGGACACTTGGGTTGCTTCTTTCCATTGGCAATTGTGTGTGCTATGAAAATCAGTGTGAAAATGTCTGCTTGTATACCTCCTTTCAGTTCTTTTGAGTATATACCAAATAGTGGGATTGAAGTTCTATTTTTAGCTCCCTGAGAAACAACCAAACTGTCATCCCCAGTGGCTATACAATTTTACATCCTTATCAATAAGAAACGTGTCCTATTTCTTCACATCCTTATCAACACTTGTAGTTTTCTATTAATTTAATAGTGGCCATTTTGGTAGGTGTGACATGATATCAGATTGTGGTTTTGATTTGCATTTTCTTAAAAGCCATTAATGTTGATCATCCTTCTTTGATAAACAGCATAGATTCTTCATGTTTCCAGGAAATTGTCCATTTCAACTACATTGTCTAGACTTGTTGGCATAACATCCTCTTATGATCATTTTTATTTCTAAGGGGTCTGTGGTAATGACCCCCTCTCAGTTTTTTACTTTCTCTATTTGTATCTTCATTTTTGTCAGCATAGCTAAAAGATCATCAACTTTATTTATCTTAAAGAACAAACTTTAATTATTGTTGATTCTTTCCATTCATATTCTGTTCTCAATTTCACTTATTTCTCCTTTATTATATCTTTCCTTCTGCTTATTCTGGGATTACTTTGCTTTTCTTTTTCTTCTTCCTCCAGTTGTGTGGTGGGTTCTCTGATTTTAGTCATTTCTTCCTTTACAGTTTTGATATTTAGGGATATAAATTTCCATCTCAGCACCTACTTCACTGCACACCATAAGTTCTGTTTTACTTGTAGGCTGCCCAATTTGTTGAATTATTTTGTTTGTTTCACTTGTTTGTTTTGGGGGGAGTGCATAGTCTGGGTATTGAACCTGGGTCTCCTGTATAGCAGGCAAGAATTCTACCACTGAATTACCCATACATCACCATCCCCTAAGCTTTGATATATTGTGTTATCATTTTCATACATCTCAAAATTACATTGCCACTTCCTCTTGCCATTGCAAAAATGTGTGTTGTTTAACCTCCACATATTTGTGAATATTCCTGATTGACACCTGTTATTAATTTCTACCTTCATTCCACTGTGATAATAGAAAGTACTTTGAATTCCTTCAATATTGCTAAATTTATTGAGGCTTGTTTCATGGGCCAACACATGGTCTACCCTGGAGAATGATCTATGGACACTTGAAGAGACTGTATGTCCTGTTTAGCGGTGTAATATTCTGTAAATGTGTTAGGTCTAGTCCATTTAGCATATTATTCATGTTTCCATTTCCTCATGATCTTTTCACCTGAGATAGTCTATTGATAAGAATAGTGTATTGAAGTCTCCAAATATTACTGTAGAGATATTTATTTTTCCCTTTAGTATTGCCAGTGTTTGCCTCCTGTATTTCAGGCCTGAATGGTTAGGTGAATAAACATTTATGCTTGTTTATCTCTTTTGGTGAATTGCCCCATTTATTAACATATTATGTTCTTCCTTTACTCATAAAAGCTTTGTGCTTAAAGTCTATTTTGTCCAATATTATAGCCACCTTGGCTATTTTGTGGTCACTGCCTGCATAGAATAACTTTTCCAACCTTTCATCTATTTGTATCCTTGGGTCTAAGGTGAGTCTATTACAGACAAAGCATAAAAATAGATCATTCTTTTATTTGTTTTACCAATCTATGTGTTTTGATTGGAGCATTTAATATATTAACACTCAGTGCTCTTACTTTTAAGGCAGTACTACTTCAACCGTCTTATCCTTTGGCTTTAACCTATCCTATTTTCTCTTTGTTGGTTCTCTCAGGAATCCTTATTGATAATCTTCATTTTTACACTTTTCTCCAAGCCTCTCTCCCATCTTTTCTATTTAACTGGTGTAATGGACTTAAATATTTCTTGTATGTCAGGATTCTTGCTAATATATTCACTCAACTTCCATTTAGTTGTCAGTGAATATTTTATTTTTATATTTCTCATATTTTTTGGAATGGATAGGCTCTGGAATTGAACCTGGGTCTCAAGCATAGTGGCAAGAATTCTGCCACAAAGCCACAATTGCACTGTCCTCACCCTCACTTTTTGAAGAGTTTTGCCAGATGAAGAATTCTTGACTGGCATATTTTCTCTTTCATTATCTTAAATATATCATACCACTGCCAATCACCTCCATGGTTTCTGATAAAAAATTGGCACTTAATCACTTTTTCCTATATTTTTATCTCCATAAACCATAAAGCCCATCCAAAGTATAAAATAAATGGTCCACAGTATCATCACACAGACATATATTCATTACCAGGATCATATTTAAAGCAATTGCATTATTCCAGAAAATGAAATTAAAAGGAAAAAGAAAACCTTAAACATCTTATACCCCTTACCCATCCATCTTACTGACCACTGGTATTGCAATCTACATACTTTTAAAAGTTATAATTGAGATAGGTTAACTAACACAGTGTAGTATTGACAGATTATATATATGAGAGTCAGTGGAGTAAAAGAAAACATCCCAAAGTAGATCCATACAAAATGGACAACTATTTCCTTGCAATACACTTATCAATCATTATCAAAGTTCAGAGCTATTGGATTACATTTCCATAATTTCTGGTATTTGCTTGTGGCTATTCTAAAACACTAGACTCTATAAAGAAAGATCTATATAATGAGTCAGTAGTCACAGTCATTTATAGAATTCTAACTTCTCAGTTACACCACTTTCCTCTCATTTATGTTTCATCCTTCAGGGCTATCTGGACAAGGACCATTTTAATTTCTTCATACTTGAAAAGAGTATTGGCCTTCTGGAATATAAGAATTAACCTGGTATTTTTCTTGGACAGACTGGTACTTCTTGATTTCAGGACTCATCTTGCCTATGATCAATCTGGAGGATTTAATTTTCTGATAAAATAAACTTATTAAGAAAACTTCAGAGACTTTGATAGAGCAAAGTGTATTCACTAGAGCTTTCAGGAGTATTGTTGTTTGTGTTATTGCATACTATGTTTGTTTGAAATATCGGGCTACAAGTTGCATAAAAGTAACCTTCAGAATGATCTCTCAACTGAATTTGAAATTTTTAGCCACTGAAACTAATTTATTCCATTTCTTTTTCCCCTTTTGGTCATTCTCACAGACATACCATTAGTGGTTATGTCTCATGGTTGGGGAAAGGTAGAGATTTTATTTAGAATTGTTGGCACTTGATCTTGTTCCAATTCTGTTGTACATGATGAATTGCATTTCTCTTGATACTTTCAAAATCCTCTTTATCATTGGAAGTTGACATTCTGATTAGTATGTTTCAGAGTAGATTTAGTAGGGTTTCTTCTTTTTGGATTACATTGTACTTATTGGACTTGTGTTTTTATGTACTTTATAAGACTTCAGAATTTTTTTGCCATTACTTCCTCAAATATACTTTCTGGCTCTTTTCCCTTCTCTTTTCTTTCTGGGACATCCATGTCATGTATGTTTGTGAGCTCCATGTTATCATTCAATTCCCAGAGACCCTGCTCAAATTTTTTCCATTCTTACCTCTGTGTGTTCTTTTTTCATTTTTATTTCATATGTCCTGTCTTACAGGTTACTGATTATTTCTTTTTCCTGTTCAAAACTGCTATTCTTTGCCTCTAACATACTTTTTAAATCTCATCTATTGTGCCTTTCTGTTAGTTTTATTGCAGGCTTTCAATTTTTTCTTTATGTTCACTCAGTATCTTCTTAATATCCCTTACTACATATTTTCCTTCATCTCTTTGAATTGGTTTAGGAGATTTGTTTGTATATCAGTTAGTGGTTTTCCAACTTCTGTATCTCTCTTTTAATTTGCTCCTTTCCTTGCCCATATTTTTGGTTATTTGTATGGTTTGTATTTTTTTGCTTGTTATTTGGGCCTTTAATGATGCTGATGAGATTCTGAAGACTGGTTTCCCTCTCTTGCCTAAGATTCTGTTGTTTCTATAAAAGTTCTTATTTGGCACAGGGTTTGTATTTCCCAGCCAAGACAGAGCCAAGGTCACATTCAGGGAGAGAAAAAGGTTTCCAAAAGGACTTGGAGAGAGGGTCAGAAAGGCAGCTTCCCATGGCGACACATTGCAAGCTTGTTCCACAGGTGGCCAAATTTGGTAACATATTTCTTATGGGTCCTACAAAGCCAAGTTATCTTAGCACTCAGTCTGCTCTACTTTTAAGACAGTTGGAAACAATGGCATTTCAGGAACATGCCTTGGTAGGACCAAATGGAGAGAGACCCAGAAATCCAATTTTGCAGGCCAACTGCTGGGCCAGGCTCTGTTATATCCACCTGTGTTCCAGGCAGAGTAGAACTTCCCCAAACCTTTCCAGCTGCAGTAGTCCACTAGGAAGAAAAAAGGTCTATCAGAAATTTTTGGCCTTGAGGTTTGGGGATAGGCACCTTGAAACATAGGCAACTGAGTCATTCACTGTATTTCTCCATTTGAGTAAACAATGGTATTGCAGACACCATGGTGCCTGTTTGGAATGGGGCAAGGCTGAGGGATCAACATGTTCAATTTTGCTGGCCAGAAATGGATCAGAAATGTGATATGTTCTCCTATTCCCAAAGGAGTCAGGGTCTTCCTAAATTCCAGTCCACAGCATTCTGATGTACAGGAACTGGCTGACCAGGAACCACTAGATTCAAGGATGGGGGATAAGGTGTACACAGGCATAACCATATGAGCTACTCACTGCATTTTCTCCAACACAGTTTCTCTGTCTCTTCATCCAGCATGGTACTCCACTGGTCTCTTGAGCCCAGAACAGCTGCTTTGTACAGTTTTTACCTATCTTCTAGGTGTTTTTGCTGAAGGGATCTCTGCACATCTTATTCCACCACCTTCTACTTTAGAGATTTTTTATTGTAACTTATAAGACCACCATTCTTTGATGTAATTTCAGCTTACAGGGTTCTGTAGATTTGTCTTTGCCTGAAAGCTTCCTGATATACATGCACTTACTTCCCTATGTCAGCAAGTTTCATCCTGTGTTCCCCTTGACAAGATTCAAGGTGAGACCTGACTCCTGGACACATGACCAAGTAATGATTTGCTTGAAGAAACTCTTGATATTGAGCAATAGTGATGATGAAGTGGAGTCATCAGTATTAATAGAAAATATGCAATGTGAGAGTCAGCATATATGAATATTCTCTTTCATTATGCTCTGTGCTTTCTCAATGGAGGCAGATATTTGTGAATGATTAAGGAAAATGGCAAAACTAGGAAATAGGGAAAAATTTTTTATTTGAGACTAATTGGATTGGCTATTTTTTTTTCATAAACCTTCCAAGTGAAATTTATGAATCTTCATGTTTCTTAAAGGCATGGTATCTTTTGTGAGAAAATAGCAGAGTAACATGGCTTATCAAGAATCCACACCCTTGTTGGGTATGGACAATGGCATAGATGTTTTCAGGATATAACCCCATAAATTTCTTTATAATGAGAAAACATTTTTCCATGTGTGTGTGAAAGTTCAACCACTTATCAACTTGACATCACTAGGGTTGGAATGAGAGGATTTCAGACCATTCTGGGTGGTATGTGCTGAGAAGGCAGCATCATTCTGGAGTTTTCCTGTTGGAATTCAGGACTGTGTCTGTTCAGGAGGAGGTTGTGGGAAGATTTGGGTTAGAGCAACATGTGCCTGATAGTCTGTCAAGGACATGAGGGAATGTCTCAGGAATAGTTCCAATCTGAATTAGCATGAGCTAAAATGGAAAAGGAAACATTTTTGAACTATATGGACAATTTGCAAAATTTGAAAATGATCTGTGGATGGATCATAAAATGGTAACTATTTTGTTTCCAGCTTTGGGTTTGTGTGGTTGCCTAAGGAAGTGTTCCTGTTTTGAGGAAACATACACTGGTGTATTTTATGTTAAGGAGTAAATATGGTGAAGCTATAACCATTGGAAATTTTGAAAGACTGTGAGTTTATTACATTATTATTACAATTTTATATATGAAATCTGTACATTCAATACTTGTTTCAAAATGTTTAAAATGACCATGTCAATACCATTCCATAAAGGGGGAACAAGATTAAATCTCCTTATACAGACTAAACTCTACATAAATCCATGTCACAATTGTGATATTAAGTCTGAATTTAATTAAGGAGGTAGTGAGTGAATATTATATGAATGGCCACTTTGTATTCAGTGTTATGAATGATTTTGTGATGCTCTGGAAACAGAACAATGTTTGGACTCAATTTTGCACATGAGCTCCTTCATTTGGGAACTCTGAAAATTGACTGTCCTTTAGCCAAGACTGAATGCTATGGAGAAAGAAACTTACTTGTTGTCTCTGGATAAAACACTGAGTAAATATTCTCCCACCTGGGTGACATTTCTAAGGTTTCACTACACTGTGAGTTCTCTTATGTTTTCTAAATTTAGAATAATGGGTGAAGGTTTTCTGACAGAAATGACATTCATAAGAATTTTCTTCAGCATGAGTTCTTTCATGTCTTCTCAGGTTAGAACTTTCAGTGAAGGCTTTCCCACATAGATGGCATTCATATGGCTTCTCTCCTGTGTGAGCTCTTTCATGACTTCTCAGGTGAGCACATCGACTGAAGGCCTTACCACATAGAAGACATGCATAGGGTTTCTCTCCAGTGTGAGTGTTCTTATGTCGTCTAAGATTAGAATAACTGGTGAAGACTTTACTACAGAGATAACATTCATAAGGTTTCTCCCCTGTGTGAATTCTCTCATGTTCTTTAAGGGTAGAACATCGAGTGAAGGCTTTTCCACATAGATGACATTCATATAGTTTGTTTCCAGTGTGAATTCTCTCATGTTTTCTCAGGTAAGAATTTTGAGTGAAGGTTTTCCCACATAGATGGCATTCATATGGTTTTTCTCCTGTGTGAGTTCTTTCATGCAGTCTCAGTTCAGCACATCGACTAAAAGCCTTACCACATAGAAGACATTCATAGGGTTTCTCTCCAGTGTGAGTGTTCTCATGTCGTCGAAGGTTAGAATAATATGTGAAGACTTTACCACATAGATGACATATATAAGGTTTCTCTCCAGTGTGACTTCTCTCATGTACTCTAAGATAAGAACAAAGAGTGAAGGCTTTCCCACATAGATGGCATACATATGGTTTCTTTCCTGTGTGAGTTCTTTCATGTTGTCTCAGTTCAGCACATCGACTGTAGGCCTTACCACATAAAAGACATTCATAGGGTTTCTCTCCAGTATGAATGTTCTCATGTCGTCGAAGGTTGGAATAAAGAGTGAAGGCTTTACCACATAGATGACATACATAAAGTTTCTCTCCAGTGTGAATTCTCTCATGTTCTCCAAGGGCAGAACATTGAGTGAAAACTTTCCCACATAAATGACATTCATATATTTTCTTTCCAGTGTGAGTTCTCTCATGTTGTTTCAGTTCAGAATATTTACTAAAGGCTTTCCCACATAGGTGGTATTCACAGGGTATCTCTCCAATGTGAGTTCCATTGTAATATGTAAGGCCAGAGTTTTGAACAAAGGATTTCTCAATTAGATGACATTCATATGACTTACTTCTAGTGGGAAAATGCTTTTGTGGATTAAAAGATGATTGGTCACTGAGGGCTTTTCCAAATAGACTGCTGAAGTAGGGTTTCCTTCCCTTGTGAGTTAACACATGTTGAGTCACTCCGGAACTATGAGTACAGTCTTCTGGTAATTCACTACATACAATCCCAATCTTTTGAGTATGAAAATTCTGCATCTAGGAAGTAGAAGAAAGACTGTAAGTGGTTTGTGTGTAAATACTAATTCATATACATGTGAATTCTAAACTAATCAGTGTCAGTCTCCAATCAAAATATTTCCCATCTTATGAATCATGTGATTCTCCTGCCTGTACAGAGATCTACTCTTCTGTAGTATCTCAACTGAAGAACTATTAATCAGTTTTGAAGACTTTATAATGTTTCGAAGATTGAGTATATGAGCCATATTTATAGAATTATCTTTTTATAAATTACTGAAGTTATGCTATTATGTTGAAATTAATTATTCTCTAAATGCAAATTATCACAGAATTTTCCTGGATTAGCACTTAAACCAACTTACAGTTAAGTGACTGTACTGAATAAAATTTATTCCACTCCTAGGTATCTATTTTGGAGACCAGGATTACAGCCATGATACTTACCAATGACATCATGGCAGATGTGTCTTTCCTGCAGATATGATACATTGATAGTATTTCTTGTATTTTAAGACAACTTTCCCAACCTGAAAGAATTGAGAAACCAATTAATTGCTAGACTAGGATTAGAAAAATGAATATGTTAAAGGAATACACAGTCCTATAATTGTGAGAAAGAACATCAAACAGGATTATTTCAGGTCATAGAAACCTTTATATGACATTAAGAATTAGAAAATATTTTCAAGATTGAGTTACAAGAAAAATTATTTCAAAAATATGCTGGGGATATAAAAAGAGGGAAAACCATTAAAGATAAGGACCAGGAAAAGAGCCATAAGTAAAAGTTTAAATCCAATTAGCCATAGATATTTCTTTTGCCAAGGACAAAGACATTTGAATACAGCTTGGTAAGTAGATGATACTATGACCACCTCGGAGGAAATGTCCTTGGTAAGACATTTGAATACAGCTTGGTAAGTAAATGATACTATGACCACACCAGAGGAAAATGTCCCAAATGTAAGTGTAATTTACACTTACATTTCAGAAAATATAACTTTCAGAAATCTGCAGGTGATACTTTTAAGTACTGACTCACTCATTGACAAGGCTCTTCCTTGTCCTGAAGCACAAGTCCCAAGAGCTCACCTGAATCCTGGAGTTGGAAGAATCCATTTCCTTCTTTCCACAGTTCCTCCCCTTGAAACAAATTTAGAGCTACATCTGATTTACAGACCAGATACCCTGTTTGTACACAAAAAAAATAAAGTAAATTTTGAATGCTGTACTTTTAATGTATTATCACAAAGTACACCAAAGGCGACTGTGTTGATCTGCAAACTGCTGGAATGGCTTTTATAAAGGAGAATTTAATAATTTACAAATTTACAGTTCTAATGACATGAACATGTCCAAATTTAAGCATCAACAAGAGGTTTCCATCACACAAAGAGGGCTGATGGGGTAGGCCATGGTGGCTCAGCAGGCAGAGTTCTCACCTGCCATGCCAGAGATCTGGGTTCAATTCTGGGTTACTGACCATGCAAAAAAAAAAGGGCTGATGTGTCTGGTACACCTCTGTCAGCTGGGTAGTCATGTGGCTAGCATCTTTTGGTCCCTTGTTCCAGGTTCCATTGCTTTCAGCCTCTGCTCCTGTGAGTATACCTCACTTTATTTACCCAGGGCTGGCTTCCATCTCTTGGCTGTCTCTTTGCTCTCTATATGTTCTGGCTTGCATATCATCTCAGGTCAACACCTGCTGGACTTCAAGCATCCCCCAAAACCTGTGTCTCTGTTCTCCACAGTCCACGTTTCTGTCACCTATATGGTGAATTTTCTGTGGGCTCTGAGGCTTGTTACTTTTGACTCTCTCCAAAACATTTCCTCTTTTGAAGAACTTCAGTAAACTAATCAAGTACCACTGGAATGGGTTGAGTTACATCTTCTCCTAATCAAATGTCACACCCACAATCAGGTGTGTCATTTCTCCACAGAGATGATCTAAAAAAAGTCACCAAGCTACAATATTGAATCAGGATTAGAAGAAACAGCTGTTACCACAAGCTTGAGTCAGGATTAAAAGATGGCTTTTATGGGGTACATAATATTTTCAAAAGGTCACAGTGATGTTCTAGTTTCTTATGCTGCTTTAGCAAATACCATGAAAGTGGTTAGTTTAAGAAATGGAAATTTATTTGCTCACAGAATTTGAATAATACAATAAATGAGCTAGACTTAACAGACATTTATAGAACATTACACCTCACAACAGCAGGGTATACTTTTCAACTGCTCATGGATTATTCTCAAGTACAGACCATATACTGGCTCACAAAGCAAGCCTCAATAAATTTTAAAAGATTGAAATCATAAAAACCACTTTCTTGGATCATAACAGTATGAAATTAGAAATGAATAACAGAGGGCCAGAAAATTCACAAATATATGGAGGCTAAACAACACAGTCTTAAACAACAAGTAGGTCAAGGAAGAAATTACAAGAGAAATCAGTAAACATCTCAAGGCAAATGAAAATGAAAAAAACAACATACCAAAATTTATGGAATGCAGCAAAGACAGTGTTAACAGGTAAATTTATTGACTTAAACGTCTATATCAAATAAGGAGAAATAGAAAGCATCAAGTAAATAACTATTCATATAGAAGATGTAGAAAAAGAACAGCAACTAACCCCAAGACAAGCAAAAGGAAACAAATAACAAAGATTAGAGCAGAAATAAATGAAATTGAAACATAAAAACAATTGAGAAAATTAAAAAAAACAGAAGTTGGCTGTTTGAGAAAATCAATAAAATTTATGGCCCCTTAGCAAGGCTGAAAAAAAGAAAAAGAGAGAGGATGTAAATAAATAAAATCAGAAATGGAAGAGGAAACATAATCAGTGACCCTGCAGAAATGAAGGAGGTAATGAGAGGATACTCTAAGCAATTATATGCTAACAAACTAGACAATGTAGATGAAATGGACAACTTCATACAAAAGCATAAACAACCAACACTGATTCAAGAAGAAACAGACAACCTCAACAGATCAATCACAAGTAAAGAAATTTAATCAGTCATCAAGAAGCTCTGGAAAGGGGTGTGGCCAAGATGGTAGCTTAGCAATGTGTGTGCTTTAGTTCGTCCTCCAAAACAACTAATAACCAGAAACATACAGAACAGCTTCCAGAGCCTCATCAGTGACCAGACACACAGTGTACCCCAGTCTGGACCAGCTGTATCAGCTGTGAGCCTCCCCAGAACCATGAGTTCCCCAAGCCATGGTGGCTGGTCCAGCTCCCCCACAGGCTGCTTCCCAGAGGGGAAAGGAAAGGAAATTTGCCAGCAGCAGGGACTGAGCACAATTAAACACCAATTGTGGAATTAACAAATTCTGACTACTAAAAATAGGCCCCCCACTCAGGTGGACCTGGCCAAGGCAGAAGTTGCTCATTGGGCTAATGGAAAAAGAGGAAAGGGGAGGAAATGGAGGTTTTTGAAGCTGTGTTTCTACAGAGGCTTGGCTGTCTCTGGATTCAGGGGCGGGACTTCTTGGGCTGCAACTGCCAAAGGCATAGGCAGAAATGGACTGCTTTCAGGGCTGTCTCCCACCTGTGCCTTTCCCAGGGGAGGGGTGAAGCCCAACTCAGGTGGAATCCCTCCCTCAAGGAATTCAGAAACCAGGGCTTGGCAATTTGAAGCCATTAAAACCAACCTACAACCTCTCCTCTGTCTCCACCACACCCCCAGCAGGGAGAGTCTGCCAAAGTTAAAGATGCCGCAACATCTTTTACTGTTGGAACCCACAGGCAGACAAGCACCACATACTGGGCAGGATAAAAACAGAGCCCAGACACTTCACAGGAAATCCTTTTAACCTGCTGGATCTCACCCTCAGGGAAAACTGATGCAGGTGACTTCTTCCCCTGATAGGAGGCCAGTTTAGTCCAGTAAAACCTGGTCAGAGTCTATAATACCTAAGTAGACCCTCCTAAGGGTGGGGAGGGAAAAGGCACCATACAAGCAGGGCAAGAAACAAGAACTGAAAAATTATCCTCTGTTAAACAAAACCTAAGCTAGAGGTCCAGAAAAAGCTGAACTGAAGGTCAAAGAACAGATAGACAACAAATTCATCTAGCAAGAAAACCTGAGGTAAGAGAAATGAAAGCAATCTCCAGAATAAACTAATTAAGGTAATTAAATGTCTAGATCCCAGCAAAAAAATAACAAATCATACCAGGAAAACTGAAGATACGGCCCAGTCAAAGGAACAAACCAGTAGTTCAAATGATAGAGGAGTTGAAACAATTAATTCAGAATATATGAACAGACATGGAAAACCTCATCAAAAATGAAATCAATGAATTGCAGGAGGATATAAAGAAGGCAAGGAATGAACAAAAAGAAGAAATGGAAAGTCTGAAAAAACAAATCACAGAACTTATGGGAATGAAAGGTACAGTAGAAGACATGAAAAAACAATGGAAACCTACAATGGCAGATTTCAAGAGACAGAGGTTAGGATTAGTGAACTGGAGGATGGAACATCTGAAATCCAAAAAGAAACAGAAACTATAGGGAAAAAAATGGAAAAATGTGAGCAGGGACTCAGGGAACTGAATGATAATACGAAGCACACAAATATACATGTTGTGGGTGTCCTGAAAGAAGAAGAGAAGGGAAAAGGAGAGAAAAACTAATGGAAGAAACTATCACTGAAAATTTCCCAACTCTTATGAAAGACCTAAAACTACAGATCCAAGAACTGCAACACACCCCAAAGAGAAAAGATCCAAATAGATGTTCTCCAAGACACTTACTAGTCAGAATGTCAGAGGTCAAAGAGGAAGAGAGGATCTTGAAAGCAGCAAGAGAAAAGCAAACCATTACATCCTAGGGAAACCCAATAAGAATAAGGGTAGATTTCTCAGCAGAAACCATGCAGGTGAGAAGACACTGGGATGATATAATTAAATTACTAAAAGAGAAAAACTGCCAACCAAGAATGCTATATCCAGCTAAATTGTCCTTCAAACATGAGGGAGAAATTGAAACATTTTCAGACAAAAAATCACTGAGAGAAATTAAAACATTTTCAGACAAAAAACCACTGAGATCAAGTAACCAGCTCTGCAAGAAATACTAAAGGGAGCACTCGAGACAGACATGAAAACACAAAAGAAAGAGGTCTGGAGAAGAGTACAGAAAGAAGGAAAATTAGATATGACATGTAAAATCCAAAAGGCAAAATGGTAGAAGTACTACCCATACAGTAATAACACTAAATGTTAATGGATTGAACTCCCCAATCAAAAGACATAGACTGGCAGAATGGATTAAAAAACAGGATCCTTCTATATGCTGTCTACAGGAAACACATCTTAGACTCAAAGATAAACATAGGTTGAAAGTGAAAGGTTGGGAAAAGATATTTCATGCAAATAACAACCAGAAAAGAACAAGAGTAGCTATACTAATATCCAACAAATTAGACTTCAAATGTAAAACAGTTAAAAAAGACAAAGAAGGATACTATGTACTAATAAAAGGAACAATTCAACATGAAGACAATCATAAATATTTATGCACTGAACCAGAGTGCCCCAAAATATATGAGGCAAACACTGTAAACACTAAAAAGGGAAATAGACACATCTACCATAATAGTTGGAGACTTCAATTCCCCACTCTCATCAATGGACAGAACATCTAGACAGAGGATCAATAAAGAAACAGAGAATTTGAATATTACAATAAATGAGCTAGACTTAACAGACATTATAGGACATTACACCCCACAACAGCAGGATACACCTTTTTCTCAAGTGCTCATCAATCATTCTCAAAGATAGACCATATCCTGGGTCACAAAGCAAGTCTCAACAAATTTAAAAAGATTGAAATCATACACAACACTTTCTCAGATCATAAGGGAATGAAGTTGGATATCAATATTAGGCAGAGCACCAGAAAATTCACAAATATGTGGAGGCTCAACAACATACACTTAATCAACCAGTGTGTCAAGAAAGAAATTACAAGAGAAATCAGTAAATATCTCAAGGCAAATGAAAATGAAAACAAAACATATCAAAACTTGTGGGATGCAGCAAAGGTAGTGCTATGAGGGAAATTTATCACCCTAAATGCCTATATCAAAAAAGAAGACAGGGACTTCTGGAGAAGATGGTGGCTTAGTAAGACGCGTGGATCTTAGTTTCTTCTCCAGGACAGCTACTAGGGGAGTAGAAACGATACAGAACAGCTCCCAAAGCCACAACAGAGATAAAAAAGACAGCGTACCCCATCCTGGAACGGCTGGCTGGCTGAGAGAAGCCGCTCGGGTGAGATCGCCGAGGGGCGCGGGCTTCACCGGGCGGGGTGGCAAGTGGCCGGAGTCACTCCCTTCCCCCTTCTCCCGGCTGGGAGAATTGGACAGGCGGTCCCCTCAAACCGCGGCGGCTGGTGCCCACACCATGTGCGGCCCCTCGGAGCAACTGAGAGAATTGGATCAGAAATCCCCAGGCCGCAGAGAACGGTGACGGGCGGGGGAGGCCCCTTCCAAACCCGTGACTCCCCGGGAACGTGCACTCTCCCGGGTGGGCCGCTGCCGCTGGCGCCCTCCCGCCACGCTTGTCGCCCTGGGCCGACTAGGAAATTTGAACGGGCGCTTTCCCGGGCTGCAGCGGCCAGCGACCCTGCCCGCGTTCGGACCCCGGGCCGGCTCGCACACTTCCAAGCCGCTTCGGCTAGCGAACCTCCCGGACGGCGAGGGTTTTCCAAAGTTAAAGGTCCCACAGCACCTTTTACTGGTGGGACCCGCAGACAAACGTGTGCCACGAGCGCCACCTACTGGGCAGGATAAGAAAAACAGAACTCAGAGATTTCACAGAAAAATCTTCCAAACTTTTGGATCCAATACCCAGGGAAATCTGTCTAAATGCGCAGACACCAACAGAAGATAACGGATCACGCTCAAATAATTGAAAATATGGCCCAGTCAAAGGAACAAACCAATAGTTCAAATGAGATACAGGAGCTGAGACAACTAATGCTGAATATACGAACAGAAATGGAAAACCTCTTCAAAAACGAAATCGATAAATTGAGAGAGGACATGAAGAAGACATGGGCTGAACATAAAGAAGAAATAGAAAAACTGAAAAAACAAATCATAGAACTTATGGAAGTGAAGGACAAAGTAGAAAAGATAGAAAAAACAATGGATACCTACAATGATACATTCAAAGAGACAGAAAATAGAAATAGTGATTTGGAGGATGGAACATCTGAATTCCAAAAACAAACAGAAACTATCGGGAAAAGAATGGAAAAATTTGAACAGGGTATCAGGGAATTCAAGGACAATATGAAGCGCACAAATATACGTGTTGTGGGTGTCCCAGAAGGAGAAGAGAAGGGAAAAGGAGGAGAAAAACTAATGGAAGAAATTTTCACTGAAAATTTCCCAACTCTTATGAAAGACCTAAAATTACAGATCCAAGAAGTGCAGCACACCCCAAAGAGATTAGACCCAAATAGGTGTTCTCCAAGACACTTACTAGTTAGAATGTCAGAGATCAAAGAGAAAGAGAGGATCTTGAAAGCAGCAAGAGAAAAACAATCCATCACATACAAGGGAAACCCAATAAGACTATGTGTAGATTTCTCAGCAGAAACCATGGAGGCTAGAAGACAGTGGGATGATATATTTAAATTACTAAGAGAAATACTGCCAACCAAGACTCCTATATCCAGCAAAATTGTCCTTCAAAAATGAGGGAGAAATTAAAACATTCTCAGACAAAAAGTCACTGAGAGAATTTGTGACCAAGAGACCAGCTCTGCAAGAAATACTAAAGGGAGCACTAGAGTCAGATACAAAAAGACAGAAGAGAGAGGTATGGAGAAGAGTGTAGAAAGAAGGAAAGTCAGATATGATATATATAATACAAAAGGCAAAATGGTAGAGGAAAATATTATCCAAACAGTAATAACACTAAATGTTAATGGACTGAATTCCCCAATCAAAAGACACAGACTGGCAGAATGGATTAAAAAACAGGATCCGTCTATATGCTGTCTACAGGAAACACATCTTAGACCCAAAGATAAACACAGGTTGAAAGTGAAAGGTTGGGAAAAGATATTTCATGCAAATAACAACCAGAAAATAGCAGGAGTGGCTATACTAATATCCAACAAGCTAGACTTCAAATGTAAAACAGTTAAAAGAGACAAAGAAGGACACTATATACTAATAAAAAGAACAATTAAACAAGAAGACATAACAATCATAAATATTTACGCACCGAACCAGAATGCCCCAAAATACATGAGGAATACACTGGAAACACTGAAAAGGGAAATAGACACAAATACCATAATATTTGGAGACTTCAATTCACCACTCTCATCAATGGACAGAACATCTAGACAGAGGATCAATAAAGAAATAGAGAATCTGAATATTACTATAAATGAGCTAGACTTAACAGACATTTATAGGACATTAAATCCCACAACAGCAGGATACACCTTTTTCTCAAGTGCTCATGGATCATTCTCAAAGATAGACCATATGCTGGGTCACAAAGCAAGTCTTAACAAATTTGAAAAGATTGAAATCATACACAACACTTTCTCGGATCATAAAGAAATGAAGTTGGAAATCAATAATAGGCGGAATGCCAGAAAATTCACAAATACATGGAGGCTCAACAACACACTCTTAAACAACGAGTGGGTCAAAGAAGAAATTGCAAGAGAAATTAGTAAATACCTCGAGGCAAATGAAAATGAAAACACAACATATCAAAACTTATGGGATGCAGCAAAGGCAGTGCTAAGAGGGAAATTTATTGCCCTAAATGCCTATATCAGAAAAGAAGAAAAGGCAAAAATGCAGGAATTAACTGTTCACTTGGAAGAACTGGAGGAAGAACAGCAAACTAATCCCAAAGCAAGCAAAAGGAAAGCAATAACAAAGATCAGAGCAGAAATAAATGAAATTGAAAACATGAAAACAATAGAGAAAATCAATAAGACCAGAAGCTGGTTCTATGAGAAAATCAATAAGATTGATGGGCCGTTATCAAGATTGACAAAAAGAAGAAGAGAGAGGATGCAAATAAATAAGATCAGAAATGGAAGAGGAGACATAACTACTGACCTCACAGAAATAAAGGAGGTAATAACAGGATACTATGAACTTTACGCTAATAAATACAACAATTTAGAGGAAATGGACGGGTTCCTGGAAAGACATGAACAACCAACTTTGACTCAAGAAGACACAGATGACCTCAACAAACCAATCACAAGTAAAGAAATTGAATTAGTCATTCAAAATCTTCCTAAAAAGAAAAGTCCAGCACCAGATGGCTTCACATGTGAATTCTACCAAACATTCCAGAAAGAATTAGTACCAATTCTCCTCAAACTCTTCAAAAAAATCGAAGTGGAGGGAAAACTACCTAATTCATTCTATGAAGCCAACATCACCCTCATACCAAAACCAGGCAAAGATATTACAAAAAAAGAAAACTACAGACCAATCTCTCTAATGAATATAGATGCAAAAATCCTCAATAAAATTCTAGCAAATCGTATCCAACAACACATTAAAAGAATTATACATCATGACCAAGTAGGATTCATCCCAGGTATGCAAGGATGGTTCAACATAAGAAAATCAATTAATGTAATACACCACATCAACAAATCAAAGCAGAAAAATCACATGATCATCTCAATTGATGCAGAGAAGGCATTTGACAAGATTCAACATCCTTTCCTGTTGAAAACACTTCAAAAGATAGGAATACAAGGGAACTTCCTTAAAATGATAGAGGGAATATATGAAAAACCCACAGCTAATATCATCCTCAATGGGGAAAAATTGAAAACTTTCCCCCTAAGATCAGGAACAAGACAAGGATGTCCACTATCACCACTATTATTCAACATCGTGTTGGAGGTTCTAGCCAGAGCAATTAGACAAGAAAAAGAAATACAAGGCATCAAAATTGGAAAGGAAGAAGTAAAACTATCACTGTTTGCAGACGATATGCTACTATACGTCGAAAACCCGGAAAAATCCACAACAAAACTACTAGAGCTAACAAAGGAGTACAGCAGTGTCAAGTTACAAGATCAACACTGAAAAATCTCTAGTGTCTCTATACACTAGTAATGAACAATCTGAGGGGGAAATCAAAAAATGAATTCCATTTACCATTGCAACTAAAAGAATAAAATACTTAGGAATAAATGTAACTAAACAGACAAAAGACCTATACAAAGAAAACTACAAGAAACTGTTAAAAGAAATCACAGAAGACTTAAATAGATGGAAGGCATAATGTGTTCATGGATTGGAAGAGTAAATATAGTTAAGATGTCAATTATATCTAAATTGATTTGGATTCAATGCAATACCAATCAAAATCCCAACAACTTACTTTCCAGAAATAGAAAAACCAATAAGCAAATTTATCTGGAAGGGCAGGGTGCCCCAAATTGCTAAAAGTTATCTTGAAGAAAAAAACGAAGCTGGAGGTCTCATGCTGCCTGACTTTAAGACATATTATGAAGCCACAGTGGTCAAAACAGCATGGTACTGGCATAAAGATAGATATACGGAGAAGTGGAATTGAATAGAGTGTTCAGATATAGACCCTCCATTTATGGACATTTGATCTTTGATAAGGCAGTCAAGCCAACTCACCTGGGACAGAACAGTGTCTTCAATAAATGGTGCCTAGAGAACTGGATATCCATATGCAAAAGAATGAAAGAGGACCCGTATCTTACACCCTATAGAAAATGTAGGGGAATATCTTATAAATCTTATAATTGGAGGTAGTTTTATAGACCTTATAATCAAAACAAGAGCACTGAAGAAATAAATAAATGGGAACTCCTCAAAATTAAACACTTTTGTGCATCAAAGAACTTCATCAAGAAAGTGAAAAGACAGCCTACACAATGGGAAACAATATTTGGAAATGACATCAGATAAAGGTATAGTATCCAGAATTTATAAAGAGATTGTTCAACTCAACAACAAAAAGACAGCCAATCCAATTACAAAATGGGAAAAAGGCCTGAACAGACACTTTTCAGAAGAGGAAATACAAATGGCCAAAGGCACATGAAGAGATGCTCAATGTCCCTGGCCATTAGAGAAATGCAAATCAAAACCACAATGAGATATCATCCCGTATCCACCAGAATGGTCATTATCAACAAAACAGAAAATGACAAGTGCTGGAGAGGATGCGGAGAAAGAGGCACACTTATCCACTGTTGGTGGGAATGTCAAATGGTGCAACCACTGTGGAAGGCAGTTTGGCAGTTCCTCAAAAAGCTGAATATAGAATTGCCATATGACCCAGCAATACCATTGCTAGATATCTACTCAGAGGACATAAGGGCAAAGACACAAATGGACATTTGCACACCAATGTTTATAGCAGCATTTTTTACAATTGCAAAGAGATGGAAACAGCCAAAATGTCCATCAACAGACGAGTGGCTAAACAAACTGTGGTATATACATACAATGGAATATTATGCAGCTTTAAGACAGAATAAACTTATGAAGTATGTAACAACATGAATGGACCTTGAGAACATTATGCTGAGTAAGACTAGCCAAAAACTAAAGGACAAATACTGTATGGTCTCACTGATATGAACTGACATTAGTGAACAAACTTGGACTATTTCATTGGTAACAGAGACCATCAGGAGATAGAAATAGGGTAAGATATTGGGTAATTGGATCTGAAGGGATACAGACTGTGAAACAGGACTGGATACAAAAACTCAGAAATGGACAGCACAATACCACCTAACTGTAATACAATTACGTTAAAACACTGAATGATAGAGGGAGGAGGGTGGGGGCATAAAGGAAATCAAAAAGAAAGATAGATTTTAAAGATTGAGATGGTATAATCTAGGAATGCCTAGAGTATATAATAATAGTGAAATGTACAATATACAAATTTTAAAAATGTTTTTGCATGAGGAAGAATGAGGAAGAACAAAGGAATGTCATTATTGCAGGGTGCTGAAAATAGATGGTAATTAATATTTTAAAATGTCACCTTATGTGTGAGACTAAAGCAAAAAATGTTTATTTGTTAAAAAATTTAATTTTGACTAGTGCATTTCCTAATATAACTTATGTAGATAGTTTGACTGAGTGCCATAAGTACTTGGAATCTCAGGTAGGATATGAGATTTTGTTGGTTTGTCCAGAGTGATGTCCCAATGAATCCCAGAGTGATTCAATCAGTGAGTGGAAAAGTATTTTCAAAGCCCCCTTCGGGGAATGGTGAGAACAGGAAGAAATTCAACTTCCCCATGTTGAATTCTTGATATTTTCACAAGCAGTGTGGACAACTAAAGCTATAGGCTGAGCACACAGTCTTGGGGTTTGTTCATATGAAACTTAACCCCACAAAGGATAGGTCAAGTCTACTTAAAATTTAGGCCTAAGAGTCACCCCCAAGAGAGCCTCTTTTGTTGCTCAGATGTGGCCTCTCTCTCCAGGTAACATGATGAGCAGTCTCACCATCCTCCCCCTCTCTGCATGGGACATGACTCCCAGGGGTGTGGACCTTCCTGCCTACATGGGACAGAGATCCTGGAATGAGCTGAGACTCAGCATCAAAGGATTGAGAAAAACCCTAGAATGAGCTGAGACTTAACATCAAGGGATTAAGAGAACCTTCTCAACCAAAAGGGGGAAGAGTGAAATGAGACAAAGTGTCCATGGCTGAGAGAGTCCAAACAGAGTCGAGAGGTTATCCTGGAGGTTATTCTTACACATTAAGTAGATATCACCTTGTTGTTCAAGATGTAGTGGAGAGGCTGGAGGGAACTGCCTGAAAATGTAGATCTGTGTTCCAGTAGTCATGTTTCTTGCTGATGATTGAACAATGATATAGCTTCACCAATGGGACTCTGTGGTTGTGAAAACCTTGTGTCTGATGCTCCTTTTATCTACCATATCAACAGATGAGAAGAACATATGGAATAAAAATAAATAATAGGGGGAACAAATGTTAAAATAATTTTAGTTTGAAATGTTAGTGATAAATGAAAGCAAGGTGTAAGGGGTATGGTATGTATAATCTTTCTTTGTTATCATTTTATTTCTTTTTCTGTTGTCTTTTTATTTCTTTTTCTAAATCAATGCAAATGTTCTAAGAAATGATGACTATGCAACTATGTGATAATATTAAGAATTACTGATCATATATGTAGAATGGAATGATATGTTAATGTTTTTGTTTGTTAATTTTTTTAATTGATAATACAAAAAGAAGCTCTGGGAAAAAAAATCTAGGACCGGATAGCTTCACATGTGAATTCTACCAAGTATTCAAGAAAGAATTAATACCAAACCTGCTCAAAGTCTTCAGAAAACTGAAGAGGGGTTAAGACTACCAAACTCATTCTAGGAAGAAAACATCACCCTCACACCAAAAACAGACAAAGATTCTGTGAGAAAAGAAAATTACAGACCAATTTCTTTAATGACTGTAAATGCAAATATTCTCCACAAAATTCTTACAAATAAAGTCAAATCCAGTGGTAAATTAACAGAAATATACACCATGATAAAGCAGGATTTTTTCCATGTATGCAAAGATGGTTCAACATAATAAAATCAATTAATGTAATACAACATATCAACAAATCAAAGCAGGGAAACCACATGATCATCTCAACTAGTGCAGAAAAGGCATTTGACAAAATTCAACATCGTTTCTTGATGAAAATGCTTCAAAGGATAGGAATACAAGGGAACTTCCTCAACATGATAAAGGAAATACATGAAAATCCCACAGCTAACATCATCCTCAATGGGGAAGGACTAAAATCTTTCCCCCTAAGATCAGGAACAAGAAAAGGATGTCCATTTGCACCATTGTTATTCAACACTGTGTTGAAAGTCCTAGCCAGAGCTATTAGACAAGAAAAAGAAATTAAAAGGGTCAAAATTGGAAAGGAAGAAGTAAAATTCTCATTATTTGCTGAAAAAATGGTACTATATGTCAAAAATCCCCCCAAATTCATAGCAAAACTATTAGAGCTAATAATTGAGTACAGTAACGTAGCAGGTTACAAAATTAACACTCAAAATCTGTAGTGTTTCTCTACACTACTAATGAAAAATCTAAGGAGGAAATCAGGAAAAAATCCATTTATAATTGCAATGAGGAGAATAAAATATTTAGGAATAAATTTAACTAAGGATACAAGAGACCAATACAAAGAAACTTACAAGAAAATGCTAAAAGAAATCACAGAAGACCTAAATAAATGGAAAGGCATACAGTGTTCATGGGTAGAAAGACTAAATATAGTTAAGATGTCAATTCAACATAAATTGATTAACAGATTCAATACAGTACCAATTAAAATCCCAAAATCTCACTTTGCAGAAATAGAATTTTTCTGTTGTCTTTTTATTTCTTTTTCTGAATTGATGCTAATGTTCTGGGAAATGGTCATGATGATGAATATGCAACTGTGTGATGATATTGTGAATTGCTGAGTGTATGTGTTGGGAATGTTTGTGTTTCTTGTAATTTTTTTAATTAATAAAAAAAGAAATAGAAAAATCAATAACCAAATTTGTTTGGATGAGCAGGGTGCTCAAATTGTTAAAACTATCCTGAGAAAGAAAAATGAGGTTGGAATCTCACACTACCTGAGTTTAAGGCATATTATGAAGCTACAGGAGTCAAAACACCATGATGCTGGCATAAAGATAGATATATTGACAAATGAAATTGAACAGTGTTCAGATATAGTACCCCTCATTAGTGGACAACTAATCTTTAATAAAGCAGTCACGCCAACTCACCTAGCACAGGGCAGTCTCTTCAAGAAATGGTGCTTGGAGAACTGGATATCCATAGGCAAAAGGATGAAAAAGGATCTATATCTCACACCTTATGTAAAAATTAACTCAAAATGGATCAAAGACTTAAACATTCAGGCTAAGATCATAAAACTTTTAGAAGAAAATCTAGGGAAATATTTTATAAACTTGTAATAGGAGGCAGTTTACCCAGATCTTACTCCCAAAGCACAAGCATTGAAGAAAGAAGTAGATAAATGAGAATTCAAAATTAAAGACTTCTGTGCATCCAAGAACTTTGTCAAGAAAGTAAAAAGGCAGCCTACACAAAGGGAGATAATATTTGGAAATATCTTATCAGATGAAGGTCTAGTATCCAGAATATATAAAGAGATTCTTCAGCTCAACAAGAAAAAGACAAACCAACCCAATTACATAATGGGCAAGATATGGACACACACTTCTTAGAAGAGGAAATAGAAATGGCTAAAACACACATGAGGAGGAGCGGTGCCAAGATGGCAGCTTAGCAAGGTGTGGGATTTAATTCGTCCCCCAGAACAGCTACTAAACAATGAGGAACAGTACAGAACAATTGCTGTGGCTATGTCACTGACTGGACACACAGCATATCTGAGTCTGGATCAGCTGGAACAGCTGCAAGTGCACCCAGAACCATGAGTTCCCCAAGCCACGTCAGCCAGCACCCCTCCCCCACAGGCTGCTTCCCAGAGGGGAAAGGAAAGGGATTTACTAGCAGCAGGAGCTGAGTGCAACTAAGCTTCAATTATGGAATTAATCCACAAATTCTGACTACTAAAAATAGGCCCCCAGCTCTGCAGACCCTAGAGCCAAAGCAGAGGTTGCTGATTTTCCCCAGCACTGAGGGGGCAGAGCTAATGGAAAAAGAAAAAAGAAACAGATGTTTTTTGGATCATACAAAACATAATACTTGAAAGAGTCTGGGCCCTGAAGGAAAGGAGGGGGCACATAGGATCTGAAGGTACACAAAGCAACATACCAGCTTATGCTCTTGATTGACAAATACAAGAAATGGAGGTTCTACTCTGAGAAGGATTTTTCTCTTTCATTTTGTGGCTATTTCTAAAACAACTGCCTTTGGACACAGGGGCAAGGCTTCTCAGGCTGCAACTGCCCCAGGCATAGGCAGAAACAACCTTGTTTCAGAGCTTGTCTGGAGTCTGTGATTTCCCTGGGTGGAAGGCAACTCAGATGGATTCCCTCTCTAAAGGAATTCAGACCTCAGGGTTTGGAAATTGAAGTGATTAAAGCCACCTTACAACCTCTCCTCTGTCTCCACCACACCCCCAGCAGGGAGAGTCTGCTGGAGTTAAAGGTAACCTATCACCTTATGCTGGTGGGACAGGCATGTAAAAAGCACCACATACTGGGCAGGACAGGAAAAACAGAGTCCAGGGACTTCATAGGAGAGTCTTTCAACCTTCTGGGTCTCATTCTCAGGGAAAACTGATGCAGGTGACTCTTTCCTACTGAGGAGGCCAGTTTGGTCTGGAAAAAAATCTAGCTGGGGTCTATAATACCTAAGAAGACCCTCTTAAGGGTGGGGGGGGGGGAAGGCACCATACATTCAGGGCAAGAAACAACAATTGAAAATTTCTGCTCTGTTAAACAAAACCTAAGCTAGTGGTACAGAATAAGCTGAAATGAAGGTCAAAGAACAGATAACAAAGTCATCCAGCAAGAAAATTCTAGCGAAAAACAATCTTCAGAATAAACTAATTAAGGTAATTAAATGCCTAGACACCAGCAAAATATAACAAATCACATTAAGAAAATTGAAGATATGGCCCTGTCAAAGGAACACATCAAGAATTCATATGAGATACAGGAGTTGAAGCAATTAATTCAGAATGTTGAAACAGATGTGGAAAACTTCATCAAAAATCAAATCAATGAATTGAGGGAGAATATAAAGAAGGCAAGGAATGAACAAAAAGAAGAAATCGAAAGTGAAAAAACAAATCATAGAACTTATAGGAATGAAAGGCACAGTAGAAGAGATGAAGAAAACAACAGAAACCTACAATGTTGGATCTCAAGAGGCAGAAGATGGGATTAGAGAACTGGAGGACAGAACATCTGAAATCCAACAATGAAAAGAAAATAGTGAAAAGAATGGAAAAATATGAGTGGGGACTCAGGGAATTGAATGACAACATGAAGTGCAAGAATATACATGTTGTAGGTGTCCCAGAAGGAGAAGAAAAGGGAAAAGGAGAGATAAACTAATGGAGGAAATTATCACTGAAAATTTCCCAACTCTCATGAAAGACTTAAAAACACAGATCCAAGAAGCACAATGTACCACAAACAGAATAGATCCAAATAGACATACTCAAAGACACTTACTAATCAGAATGTCAGATGTTGAAGAGAAAGAGAGAATGTTGAAAACAGCAAGAGAAAAGCCACTCATCACATTAAAGAAAGCCCAATAACACTATGTGTAGATTTCTCAGCAGAAACCATGGAAGTAAGAAGACAGTGAGATGATGTATATAAATTACTAAAGAGAAGAATTGGTAAGAAAGAATTCTATATCCTGCAAAATTGCCCTTCAAAACTGAGGGAGAAATTAAAATATTTTGGGAGAAATATCACTGTGAGAATTTGTGACCAAGAGACCAGCTCTGCAAGAAATACTAAAGGGAGTGCTAGAGACAGATATGAAAAGACAGGAGAGAGAGGTGGAGAAGAGCTTCTATGCTCTTCTTTACTGAAGACTATCAGTAAAGTAAAAAGAAGGAAAATTAGATATGACATATAAAATCTAAAAGGCAAAATGGTAGAAGAACGTACTACCCATACAGTAATAACACTAAATGTTAATGGATTAAACTCCCCAATCAAAAGACAAGAGTGGCAGAATGGATTTAAAAACAGGACCCATCTATATGCTGACTACAGGAAACACATCTTAGACCCAAGGATAAACATAAGTTGAAAGAGAAAGGTTGGGAAAAGATATTTCATACAAATAACAACCAGAAAAGAGCAGGAGTAGCTATACTAACATCCAACAAATTAGACTTCAAATGTAAAACAGTTAAAAGAGACAAAGAAGGACATTATGTATTAATAAAAGGAACAATTCAACAAGAAGGCATAAAAATCATAAGTATTTATGCATTGAGCCAGAATGCCCCAAAATACATGAGATAAACACTGAAAACACTGAAAAGAGAAATAGACACATCTACCATAATAGCTGGAGACTTCAATTCCCCACCCTCATCAATGGACAGAACATCGAGACAGAGGATCAATAAAGAAACAGAGAATTTGAATAATACAATAAATAAGGTAGATGTAACAGACATTTATAGAACATTACACCCCACAACAGCAGGATATACCTTTTTCTCAAGTGCTCATGGATCATTCTCAAGGATAGGCCATATTCTGGGTCACAAAGCAAGTCTCAATAAATTTAAAAAGACTGAAATCGTACAAATCATTTTGTATGATTCTTTCTCAGATCATAAAAGAATGAAGTTGGAAATCAAGAATAGGCAGAGAGCCAGAAAATTCACAAATATATGGAGGACTGACAACACACTCTTAAACAACCAGTGGGTAAAGGAAGAAAATACAAGAGTATTCTAGTTTGCTAGCCGCCAGAATGCAATATACCAGAAACAGAATGGCTTTTAAAAAGAGGAATTTAATAATTTTCTAATTTACAGTTCTAAGGCTGAGAAAATGTCCAATTAAAACAAGCCTATCAAAGGCATCCAGGGAACGATACCTTGGTTCAAGAAGGCTGATGATATTCAGGGTTTTTCTCTCATCTGGAAAGGCACATGGTGAACACAGTCAGAGTTTTTCTCTCATCTGGAAAGGCATATGGTGAACACAGTCAGGGTTCCTCTCTCATCTGGAAGGGCACATGGCAAACACAGCATCATCTGCTAGCTTTTTCTCCTGGCTTCCTGTTTCATGAAGCTCCCCAGGAGGCATTTTCCTTCTTCATCTCCAAAGGTTGCTGGCTGGTGGACTCTGCTTCTCATGGCTATGTCATTCTGTTCTGCTCTGTCTGAATCTCCTCTTTCTCCAAAATGTTTCCTCTTTTATAGGACTCCAATAAACCAATCAAGACCCACCCAAATGGATGGAGACATGTCATCACCTAATCCAGCTAAGTAACCACTCTTGACTAAATCACACCATCCAGGGAGATGATCTGATCACAGTTTCAAACATACAGTATTGAACAGGGATTGATCTATCTTTATGAAATGGGATTTTGATTAAAACATGGCTTTTCTATGGGGCAAACTTCCTTTCAAATCAGCACATTCCACCCTCTGGCCCCTAAAAAAGACATGTGTTTTCCCATATACTAAATACACTAATTTCATAACAATATCAGAAATCAAATTCCTGTTTCATGAAGCTTCCCAGGAGGCATTTTCCTTCTTCATTGCCAAAGGTGGCTGGCTTGTGGACTGTCTGGTTTGTGGTGCTGCATCATTCTCTGCTCTCTCAAAATCTCTTTCATTCTCCAAAATGTTTCCTCCTTTATAGGACTCCAATAAACCAATCAAGACCCACCAGCTTAACAACCACTCAACTAAATCACATCATCCAGGGAGATGATCGGATTACAGTTTCACACATACAGTATTGAATAGGGATTATTCTACCTTTATGAAATGAGATTTTGATTAAAACATGGCTTTTATGGGAGCATACTTCCTTTCAAACCAGCACAAAGAGACATCAGGAAATATCTTAATGCAATGAAAATGAAAACAATGCATATCAAAATTTATGGTGCAGCAAAGGCTGTGCTAAGTGGGAAATTTATTGCCCAAATGCATTTATCAAAAAAGAAGAAAGGGCAAAAATTGAGGAATTAACTGTCTACTTGGAAGAACTAATGAAAGAACAGCAAACAAACCCCAAAGCAAGCCAAAGGAAAGAAATAATGAAGGTTAAAGCAGATAAATGAAATTGAGAATATGAAAACAATCGAGAAAATCAACAAAACCAGAAGTTGGTTCTATGAGAAAATCACTAAGATTAATGGACCCTTAGTGAGGTTGACAAAAAGAGGAAGATAAAGGATGCAAATAAATAAAATCAGAAATGGAAGAGAAGACATAAAAACTGACCCCACAGAAATAAAGGAAGTAATAAAAGGATATGATGAACAACTTTATGCTAATAAATTTGACAATGTAGATGAAATGGACAACTTCCTAGAAAGGCATGAATGACCAACTTTGACTCGAGAAGAAATAGATGACCTCAACAAACCAATCACAAGAAACTGAATCAGTCATCTAGTTTGCTAGCTGCTGGAATGCAATATACCAAACAGAATGGCTTTTAAAAAGAGGAATTTAATAAGTTGCTAGTTTACAGTTCTAAGGCTGAGAAAACGCCCCAATTAAAACATGTCTACAGAAATGTCCAATCTAAGGCATCCAGGGAAAGATACCTTGGTTCAAGAAAGCTGATGAAGTTCAGAGTTTCTTTCTTAAGTGGAAGGGCACATGGTGAGCACAGTCAGAGTTTTTCTCTCATCAGAAAGGCAAATGGTGAATACAGTCAGGGTTCCTCTTTCATCTGGAAGGGCACATAGTGAGCACAGTGTCATCTGCTAGCTTCTTCTCCTGGCGTCCTGTTTCATGAAGCTCCCTGGGAGGCATGTTCCTTCCTCACCTCCAAACGTTGCTGGCTGGTGGACTCTGCTTCTTGTGGCTATGTTGTTCTGCTCTCCTCTCTCTGAATCTCTTATTCTCCAAAATGTTTCTTCTTTTATAGGACTCCAGAAACTTATCAAGACCCACTCAAAGGGTGGACACATGGCATCACCTAATCCACCTTAACAACCACTCTTGATTAAATCACATCTTCAGGGAGATGATCTGATTATAGTTTCAAATATACAGTATTGAATAGGGATTATTCTGCCTTTATGAAATGGAATTTAGATTAAAACATCTAATCTAAATCTGGGCTTTTCTAGGGTCCATACATCCTTTCAAACCAGCACATTCCACCCTCTGAACCTTAAAAAAGACATGTTTTTTTCCCATATTCAAAATGCATTCATTCCATAGTAACATCAGAAATCCTTAAACCATTTC
Source organism: Tamandua tetradactyla (assembly GCF_023851605.1). Classification (NCBI taxonomy): domain Eukaryota; kingdom Metazoa; phylum Chordata; class Mammalia; order Pilosa; family Myrmecophagidae; genus Tamandua; species Tamandua tetradactyla. The sequence goes on along the minus strand of NC_135337.1, from coordinate 99,661,752 downwards.
AATAGCATTACAAATGAAATACAAAGTTAGAAACTGTACAAACTCCTGTCAAAGTTAGTTACAGGCATGGTCTATTCTAAGGCAAAATTATCCTCTGGCTTGGGACTTTTGAACTCATAACAAGTCATTTGCTGCCAACATACAAAGGAGGAACAGTCATAGGATGTATATATGCATTTCCATAGAAAGGAAAGAACACAAGGGTCACTGGACCCATGCAGTTTCAAAACCTGCAGGGCAAAGTCCTTAGATTTCAAAGCCTGAGAATCATTTATATTAGGGGCTTCTGAAAGTGGCAACCCCACCTTTTCCAAAGGTATATGCAGAAGCCTGCCTCTCTCTGAATGCAACCTTGGGGGACATTGGGGACACCACCTTTTTCTCAGCTCCACCCTCTCCAAGCATTGGGGCTGCACCCAAGCTCTCTGCCATCTCTGGGGCACACACTTGACCCCACCATGTGGTGGCAGCCAGGCTCTCGCCAACCCCCAAGGAATGTGCTTCACCTCTCCAAGGCCTGAGGCGGCATGACTCTTCCACTGCAGTGAGGTGGGAGGCCATTCTCTGCCTTTGGGGAAAACTCACTCTCTTCATAGGCTTGGGAGGGTCTGCTCTCCTGGCCCAAGGCTTCTTGACTTCAGACCTCAACCTCAATGGTTTTGCCTCTGAAGTAATTTTTCCTCCAATGTGTCCCTTCTCTGAACCCCCCAGTCTAGACTGGCAATGGCTCTGTTTATACAGGTCCCAAAGCACTCTTGTCAGCTTTCTATACATTAGTGTTGGATCATGCCCCTCAGACATAAGGAGTTTCCATGAATCCTTCCTGGATAAGTCCATGTCCAATCCTGGCTTTCTCTGAAATGGCTGACTGCTTCCACATTTGGTCAAGTCCTCACACAGGGCACTATTCTCTGTGGTCTCCCTTTCTGGAGGCCCAGAATTTTCCAGGACATCAGCTTCTGGTTTCTTTGTACTCAAGAGTTCAGTTCTCAGCTTATCTCTCTTCTGTCACATTTCACTATAAGCTGTGAGGAGAAACCAGGCTGCACTTTCCACATTTAATTTGGAGGTCTCTTCTGCTAAATATCCAATTTCATGGCTTTTAAAATCTGCCTTCCAGCCAAAGCCACTAGTCAATTTTGCTAGATTATCTGACATTTTAAAACCAGGCTTACCTTCCTTCCATTCTGTAGTAACATGCACCTCATTTCACTCTAGAGTCTGGTCAGAGGTATCTTTAGAGTCCACATTGCTACCAACAGTCTCTTCAAAGCATTCTAGGCCTTCTCTTATCAAGCTCTTTACAAGTCCTCCAGCTTCTTCCCCACATCCACTTAAAAAGCCTTTGCAACATGTTTGGTATTTGCAAACTGCAGCAGCAGCACCCCACTCCTGGTACCAAGATGTATTAGTTAGTATTCTCTAGAGAAACGGAATCAACAGGGAACACTGGTGAATATAAAATTCATAACAATGTCTCACATGCCTGTGGGAACACAGAGTACAAAATCCACAGGGCAGGCTGTGAAGCCAACAATTCTGATGGAGGATCTGGATGAACTCCACAGGAGAGGCTTGCTGGTTGAAGCAGGAAGAGAGCCTGTCTCTTCTGAATCCTCCTTAAAAGGCTACCAGTGATTAGACTGAGCATCATTAATTACTCCCCTTGGCTGATTACAAATGGAATCATCAGCGGATGCAGCTCATGTGATCATGATCTAATTCTTTGACATGTCCTCATTGCTACAGACAGGCCAGCACTTGCCCAATCAAAAAACAGGTACTACCACTTGGCCAAGTTGACATGAAGCTGACCATGAGAGAAAGAAATAATGAAGATTAGAGCAGAAATAAATGAAATTGAGAAAATCAACAAAACCAGAAGTTGGCTCTATGAGAAAATCACTAAGATTGATGGACCCTTAGTGAGATTGACAAAAAAGAAGAAAGAGGATGCAAATAAATAAAATCAGAAATGGAAGAGGAGACATAACCACTGACCCCACAGAAATAAAGGAAGTAATGAGAGGATACTATGAACAACATTATAGTAATAAATTCGACAATGTAGATGAAATGGACAACTTTCTAGAAAGGATTGAATTACCAACTTTGACTTGGGAAGAAACAGATGACCTCAATAAACCAATAAACCAATCACAAGTAAAGAAATTGAATCAGTCCTTAAGAAGCTCCCCAAAAAGAAAATTCCAGGACCAGATGGCTTCACATGTGAATTCTACCAAACATTCCAGGAAGAATAGTTCCAATCCTGTTCAAACTCTTCAAAAAAGTTGAAGAGGAGGGAAAGCTACCTAACTCACTCTATGAAGCCAACATAACCCTCATACCAAAGCCAGACAAAGATATTACAAAAAAAGACAACTACAGACCAATCTCTCAAATGAATATGGATGCAAATATCCTCAATAAAATTCTAGCAAGTCAAATCCAACAGCACATTAAAAGAATTATACACCATGACCAAGTAGGATTCATCCCAGGTATGCAAGGATGGCACAACATAAGAAAATCAATTAATGTAATACACCATATAAACAAATCAAAGCAGAAAATCCACATGATCATCTCAATTGATGCAGAAAAGGCATTTCACAAATTTCGGGATCCATTCCTGTTGAAAACACTTCAAAGGATAGGAATAGAAGGAAACTTCTTCAAAATGATAAAAGGAATAAAAGAAAACCCACAGCTAACATCATCCTTAATGGGCAAAAACTGAAAATGAAAACTTTCTCCCAAATCAGGAACAAGACAAGGATGTCCACTATCACCAGTTTTAGTCAACATTGTGTTGGAAGTTCTAGCCAGAGCAATTAGACAAGAAAAAGCAATATGAGGCATCAAAATTGGAAAGGAAGAAGTAAAACTCTCACTATTTGCAGATGATATGATACTATGTGTCAAAAACCCTGAAAAATTCACAGCAAAACTGCTAGAGCTAATAAATGAGTACAGCAAAGTGGCAGGTTACAAGATCAACACTCAAAAATCTGTAGTGCTTCTATACACTAGTAACGAACAATCTGAGGGGGAAATCAAGAAAAGCATTCTATTTACAATTGCAACCAAAAGAATAAAATATTAAGGAATAAATTTAACTTAAGAGACAAAAGACCTACACAAAGAAAACTACAAGAAATTGTTAAAAGAAATCACGGAGGACCTAAATAGACGGAAGTGCATACCATGCTCATGGATTCAAAGACTAAATATAGTTTAGATGTCAATAATACCTAAATTGATTTATGGATTCAATGCAAAACCAATTAAAATCCCAAAAACTTACTTTTCAGTAATAGAAAAACCAATAACCATATTTATCTGGAAGGGCAGGATGCCCTGAATAGCTAAAAGTATCTTGAGAAAGAAAAATGAAGTTGGAGGTCTCATGCTACTTGACTTTAAGGCATATTATGATGCTACAATGGTCAAACCAGCCTGGTACTGGCATAAAGATAGATATACTGACCAATACAATTGAATAGGGTGTTCAGATATAGACCCTCTCATGTATGCACAATTGATCTTTGATAAGGTTGTCATGCCAACTCACCTGGGACAGAAGTTTCTTCAATAAATGGTGCCTAGACAACTGGATATCCACAGGCAAAAGAGTGGAGGAGAATCCATATCTCACACCCTATACAAAAATTAACTCTAAATGGATCAAACACCTAAGCATTAGATGTTAAGACCATAAAAGTGTTAGAAGAAAATGTAAGGAAATATCTCATAAATCTTATAATAGGAGGAAGTTTCCTAGACCTTACATCCAAAGCACAAGCACTGAAGAAAGGTATAAGTAAATGGGAACTTCTCAAAATTAAACACTTTTGTGCATCAAAGGACTTCATCAAGAAAGTAAAAAGACAGACTACACAATGGTAGACAATATTTGGAAATGATATATCAGATAAAGGTCTAGTATACAGAATATCTAAAGAGATTGCTTAACTAAACAACAAAAAGACAGCCAACCCAATTACAAAATGGGCAAAAGACTTGAACAGACACTTCTCAGAAGAGGAACTACAAATGGCCAAAAGGCACACGAAAACAGGCTCAACTACCCTGGCTATTAGGGAAATGCAAATTAAAACCACAATGAGATATCATCTCACTCCCACCAGAATGGCCGTTATCAATAAAACAGAAAACAAGTGCTGGGAAGGATGTGGAGAAAGAGACACACATCCACTCTTGGTGGGAATATCAAATGGTACAACCACTGTGGAAGGCAGCTTGGCATTTCCTCAGGAAGCTAAGTATAGAATTGCCATACGACCCAGCAATACCATTGCTAAGTATCTACTCAGAGGATATGAGGGCAAGGACACAAACGGACATTTGCACACCAATATTTATCACAGCACTATTTACAACTGTAAAGAGATGGAAATAGCCAAAATGTCCATCAACAGATGAGTGGCTAAACAAGCTATGGTATATACATATGATGGAATATTATGCAGCTGTCAGACAGAATAAAGGCATGAAGTATGCAACAACATGGATGGACCCTAAGGACATTATGCTGAGTGAGATTAGCCAGAAACAAAAGGACAAATACTGTATAGTCTCACTGACATGAACTTACATTAATGAATACATTTTGAGAATTTTGTTGATAACAGAGACCATCAGGAGATAGAAATAGGGTAAAATATTGGGTTATTGGAGCTGAAGGGATACAGATTGTGCAATAGGACTGAATGCAAAAACTCAGAAATGGACAGCACAATACTACCTAACTGTAATACAATTATGTTAAAACACTGAATGAAGCTGAATGTGAGTATGATAGAGCAAGGAGGGCTGGGGACACAAATGAAATCAGAAAGAAAGATAGAGGATAAAGACTGAGGTGCTATAATCTAGGAATGCCTAGAGTGTATAATGATAGTGACTAAACATACAAATTTAAACATGTTTTTGCATGAGGAAGAATAAAGGAATGTCATTACTGAAGTGTGCTGAAAAAAGGTGGCAATCAATATTTTAAAATTTTAACTTATGTGTGAGACTAAAACAAAAATGTTTATTTGGTACAAAATTTACATTTTGACCAGTGCAGTTCCTAATATAACTTAAGTGGATAGCTTAATTGAACACCATAAGTACCTAAACCTTGAGGAGGGCATAAGATTCTGTATGTTTGTCCAGAGTGATGCCCTAATAAATCCCAGAGTGATTTGAACAGTGAGTAAAAAAGTATTTGCAAAGTCCCCTTGGGGGAACAGTGAGAAAGGGGGAAAATTCAATTTACCCAAGTGGAGAATTCTTGATATTCTCACAAGTAGTGGGACAACCAAAGCAACAGGCTGAGCCTCCAATCTTGGGGTTCGTTCATATAAAACTTAACCCCACAAAGGATAGGTCAAGCCTACTTAAAATTAGGCCTAAGAGTCACCCCCAAGTGAATCTCTTCTGTTGCTCAGATGTGGCCTCTCTCTCCAGCCAACACAACAAGCAAACTCACTGCCCTCCCCCTGCCTATGTGAGACATGACTCCCAGGGGTTTGCACCTTCCTGGCAATGTGGGACAGAAATCCTAGAATGAGCTGAGACTCAGCATCAAGGGATTGAGAAAAACCCCAGAATGAGCTGAGACTCAGCATCAAGGGATTAAGAAAATCTTCTCAACCAAAAGGGGGAAGAACAAAATGAGGTATGTCAACGGCTGAGAGATTCAAAACAGAGTTGAGAGGTTATCCTGGAGGTTACTCTTATGCATTAAATAGATACCACCTTGTTAGACAAGATGTAATGAAGAGGCTGGAAGGAACTGCCTGAAAATGTGGAGTTGTGTTCCAGTGGCCATGTTTCTTGAAAATGATTGTATAATGATATAGCTTTCACAGTGTAACTGTGTGATTGTGAAACCTTGTGTTTGATGCTCCTTTTGTCTACCTTATCAACAGAAGAGTAAAACATAAGGAATAAAAATAAATAATAGGGGGAACAAATGTTAAAATAAATTTAGTAGATTGAAATCCTAGTGATCAATGAAAGGAAGGGGTAAGGGGTATGATACATATAAATTTTTTCCTGTTGTCTTTTTATTCTTTTTCTGAATTGATGCAAATGTTCTAAGAAATGATCATGATGATGAATATGCAACTACATGATGATATTGTGAATTACTGATTATATATGTATAACAGATGATTGTATGTTAAGAATGTTTGTGTTTGTTTCTTATATTTTTAAAAAATTTTTTTTAAAGGCACATGAAAAGATGCTCAAATTCACTGGCTATTAGGGAAATACAAATCAAAAACATAAGGAAATATCATCTGACACCCACTAGAATGGCCAAAAAAACAAAAATGACAAGTGCTGGTGAGGCTTTGGAGAAAGATGCACAGTTATCCACTGTTGGTGGGAATGTAAAATGGTACCACAACTGTGGAAGGCAGTTAGGCAGTTCCTCAGGAAGCTAAGTATAGAATCACCATATGATGCAGCAATACAACTGCTAGGTATCTATTCAGAGTACATGAGGGCAAGGACACAAATGGACATTATCATATTAATGTTAATAGCACCATTTACAATTGCCAAGAGACAGAAACAGCCCAAATGATCATGAAAAGATGAGTGGGTAAACAAGCTGTGGTCTATACATATAATGGAATATTATGCAGCTGTAAGACAGAATAAAGTCATTAAGTATGTAACAATGTGGACTGACCTTGAGGATGTGATACTGAGTGAAATTAGCCAGAAACAAAAGGACAAATATTGTATGGACTCCCTGATATGAACTAACATGACTGCATGAACTTGGAGAATTTCAATTCAGAAGACAGGTTATTAGGAGATAGAAATAAGATAGAGATTTGGTAAGCGGTGCTGAAGGGATGCAGATTCTACAACCGAACTGAGTGTAAAAATTCAGACATAGATAGCAGAATACTATCTGATTGTAGTACAATAATATAAGTACACTGAATGAAGCTGATTGAGAGAATGATAGAGGGAGAAGGGATGGGGGGACATATGAAACCAGAAGGAAAGATAGGTGATAAAGATTGAGATGGTATAATTTAGGACTGCCTAGAGTATACAATGATAGTGACTAAACGTGCAGATTAAAAATATTTTTTCATGAGGAAGAACAAAGGCATGATATTGCAGGGTCTTGAAAATAGATGGTCATTCATATTTTACAACTTCAAAAAAAGTTAATTCAAACAATGGTTCACACATGAAGGAATGGATTAGCTGTAAGAATATGTTTTTTCTGCAGTACATACAGTTTCAATCCACTATAGTGACTAAAGAGGAACATATATGTTGAAGGTCAGCCAAGGGAAATGCCCTGAAGCACAGAATATTGACCATTTTTCACCATCAAAGGGTTAAGTCTTGATCTTTTGCCCAAATACCATGAGAACTTCTGGTTGCTGATGCCCAAGTTCAAGGACAGACTGCAGAATGCTCTGTATTTTCAGACAAGGAGAAATTCTAGGTTTCCACAATAGTTCATTATTATTTTTTAAAAGAATTTTTAAAAAAAGTGTGATGGTTAGGTTCATGTGTCAACTTGGCCAGATGACGGTGCCCAGTTCTCTTGTCAAGTAAGCACTGGCATAACCATTACTGCAAAAAACAGTCATGCCTAATTAACAAATCAGTAGGCTGGTTTATTAAATCACCACTTAATTTATTACATCTGAGGCTAATTATATCATTGATCAAATAAGGGAATATCTTCCACAAAGAGAGAATCAAATCAGTTCTATTTAATATGATTAGTTGAACTTAAGGGAGAAGAGAGAACTTTCATGCCTTCTTCAGCCTTACAGCCCCTTCAGGAGAGTTCACTGATGACCTCCATTGAAATTGTTAGCTAGTGCCTGTCTCATGGAATTTGGACTCATGCATCCACACAGTTCTGTGAGACACTTTTATAAAATCTCATATTTACAGATACCTCCTGTTGGTTCTGTTTCTCTGGAGAACCCTGATTAAAACAATAATTTCCCTTGGAACAGTCTAAGTTAATGTAGAAAAGGATATGCCTGTTTTATTATTGCTATCATCTGAATCCACGACAAATCCCTAGAGCACAATAATTATTCAGGACATATCTAATCCCCTTATTTATCCTTATAGAAAATACTCATGTCATTCCCATCATTGCATTGAGTGTCTGACATTGTGTACAAGAAATTTGTGTTCACAAAGATTACATTTTAGCCAGGTGAAAAACCTGATATAAGTAATAAGCAAAGAAACAAAAATTTTAGGTAGTTTTTCATGTTATAAAATAACATAGAATATGTATATAAAGTAAAAAAAAAATCTAAAACAAATATAGAGTAGCTGTTCTAGACACTTCTAAAGAGGGTTAGATAGTTAAGGTTGAGACTTACCCACTGAGAACAGATGACTGATATTCTCCAGCATCACATCTCTGAACAGCTTTCTCTGGGATGTGTCCAGTATGACCCACTCCTCCTGAGTGAATTCTATGACTACATCTTTCAAGTTCACTAATTCCTAAAAACATCAGAAATATAAGAGCTCAGAAAGGGCCATCTGCCAATATCCAGAGTAGAATGACTGAAAGTATAGCACTGGGGAATTGATGACTGTTGTCCAAAAGCTGAAACTGCATTTGAGTTTCAACTCAGATGATTCTCAATGCTGATCAGTTATCTGTCTTTCACAGGTATGGACACATACACACACCGATTATTTGGCTCAACTAGTAAAAGAAAATCTCAAAGGACACCTGGTGCAATATAAACTGGACATTTCCCAATAAACTCATCATTAAGACTTGCAGATAGTGATGTGCAATTTTTACTTTGGTGTTTATAACAAAAAAGCAGCTTTTCCACCTATTTCAAATGACTCATCACGGGACAATGAATACTCATGTATTGTCACTTTTTTCACTTTTACAGCTCTAGTTATTGTCCCAGATGATCTCAGTTTTCTCTCCTCTATGAAATCATTTCAAAGCCAGTTTGAAATTTTGAAAGATCCACTGAGCTTATGTGTAAGTTACTTTGTATCTGAACATAACATACAGGCATATTATTTAATAGAAAGGCAGCAAACTTTGCAGGTAAGTATAGCATTCTTGAGAATTAAACAGATATCATGGGTAACTTGGAACAGTATATGCTTTCTCAGTCAACTCTCCATAAATCAGGTATTCATCATAACATACAAGCACAGAGGGATCAGTGGCACACTTCACAGACTCCTGAGGCTCCTACACTGGAGGATGATCCAAGCTGGACATCCCAGCAATATGAGATCTTCCTTTTCTTGAGATCTTCAAAACCCATGCTCATCATCTCTCTCCTATCTTCACCTCCTCTTTATAGTCAAGAATAAAAGAAGGCTCTCAAGCCATTCTGGTCTCTTCAATACTTCAAAAATTTTCACAGGCCCATAAATTTTACTGTACCCACTATACTCCTGAATGCAAGATGAAATGCAAGATAAAATTAAAGAAATAACACTTCTTTTCATTACTTCCACTTACAAAATTTGAATAAAGATTGTGTAAAAGAAGAGAAAATGGGAAATGAGGACAAAAGAAAGGGAAAATTTTAGATATCCTTTTTGAAAGTTTTAAAAATGTACAAATATACAATATCAGTACATTAAGAAATTAGGAATTGAAGAAAACAAATGAGTCCTTTTTTTCATTCTAGTAACTACTCCTCACATTTTCTTCTCTCAACAATGCAAAACCCTGTGCCCTAGCAATTGTAACACTATACTGATAGAACTCACTTGCTGAACACCAGCCTCCCTACTGACTGTAAACATCTGCTATTACTCACCTGTATCACCTAAGTTCACTGTATGCCTAAGCCATTTGCAGGCATTAACAGGGTCAATGAGTGCATTAAATCTCCAAAGGGGCATAGCTAAATGAAAAAACCCTCTTTTATCTCTCCAGTGAATACAGTCTTAATGGAGTCTGGAAGAAACTTTGGCTGGAAAGATTACTTACTGAGGAATGATCACCCTCCAAGAGGCCAGGATAATATAATGCTAGCTCAGGTCCTTGAATATTTTTAAATGAGATTACAATATCCATGCCCATCTGCTGAAAACACATGGGTAATTTTGGTAAAAAGAATTCCTTACTTACCAGTGGCTGCATTGTCAACAGCTCAGCTGTCTTCCTCTAGGTTTACACTCACAAGATAGGCACTAGGTAAGCAATATTGAGAATGTAGAAAGAAGCTATTAGATTCTTGACTTGTCCCTCATTTTCAGACACAATTCTCATGATTCCTAATCCTCCACCTGGGAATAATTCCAGTCCGATAAACAGGAACATGAAATATGCTCAAAGAAAACAACTCATTTTTGCAGATAAGTTGAAACTCACTGAGTTTTATATGTTTGTTAATGTATTAGCCCATGATTTTCAGAGATTTTCCATTCCCTCCCTGATTCCAAAACATTTGGTCTCCATATCCAGAGAAACTGCTTTGGATTTTCTCTGCTACCCATATGCTTAGCTTCTGAAATATCCATCACAATTCTCTTTACTCTCACTCTTGTCCCTTGTTACCTTTTACCTGTCCTTCTGAGGATACTTGCCTGAAATCATCCTGGTTATTCCACATTGGATATCTAATAATATCAGTCTCTCAATACTTACTTATTATCTCATCATGTTGGATTTAGAGAGTAACCAAGAAACAATGCATTTTATTATGGGGTGATCAATTCAAGGAATTGATCCACTTTGAGGGATCAATGCATGGCTGCCATTATACAGATATAGTACTGAAAATCCCTTGCATCAAAACTAGCATATGTACATGGGACATAACGTCTCACAATTCCCATAGGTTTGGGTGCTCAATAGAGAATGAAGGATTTGGATAAAAACCCATTATCTCAATCTGATATTAGTAAAATGGCAGTTGACATCTTATACTATATTAATAGTTTCCAGCTGTAACATCCTTTCATTTCATAAATTATAGATGTGGAAGATCTATGTTATAAATTTTTATTAACATTATCAATAATTACATTATAATTTCATGGACAAATGATGATATTTTCAGAAAAAGAAGTCAGATTTGTACCTGAATTCACATAAACAATATTGTTTTAAATGTGCTTGGAGTACTACATTTTATTAATCTTCAAATTAACCATATTGAAAATTGGAAATTCTAAGGTAGAATTTCCTATTTAACAAATGAAAGAACAGTGGTTCAAGAATGTTTAGTAATCTTAGAAATTTACATGGCTAGAAAAAGACACAGCTAGAGTTTGAATTTTTTCTGCTTGTGTCCCCAGTTCAAATTCCTTAAGGCTTACATAGGTTTTACCTGGAATGTCATCTCTCATTTCAATAATCAGATTTTGAACCTTATTATGGATATCTCCTTTTCATGTAGTTTGTTTAAACAATTATGCCCCCATGCGCAGGTTCCCCTCCCATGTGGGAACCTCTATGATATTGAATCTACTACTGTTCTAATTTCCTAGCTGCTAGCTTCCAGAAAGGGAAGGGCATTTTAAAAGGGGAATTTAATAAGTTGCTCATTTACAGTTCTAAGGCTGAGAAAATGTCCCAATTAAAGCAAGTCTATAAAAATGTCCAAATTAAGGCATCTGAGGAAAGATACTTTGATTCAAGAAGGCCAATGCAGTTCAGGGTTTCTCTCTCCACTGGAGAGGTATGTGGCAAACATTCCAACATCTTTTATCTTCCTCTCCAGGCCTCTTGTTTCATGAAGCTTCTTGGTGACATTCTCCTTTTTCATCTCCAAAGGTCACTGGCTGGTGGACTTTGTGGTTCTCTCATCATTCTGTCATAATTCTCTGCTCTCTCAGAATCTCCTATCATTTTCTTTTATAGGATTCCAGTAAACTAATCAAGTCCCACCTGGAATGGGTGGAGACACATCTCCACCTAATAAAGTTTAATACCCACACTTAATTGAGTCACATCTCCATGGAGATAAACTAATTAAAGTTTCCAACCTATAGTACAGAGTAAGGATTAAAAGAAATGGTTGCTCCCACAAGATTGATTAAGATTAAAACATGGCTCTTCTAGGGTACATAAATCCTTTCAAACCAGCACAACAAAATGTCAACTTCTGGCTCACCAGATGTTCAATGTCCAGCATAACCTACACTTGCTCACATCAATATATCCTTACTGAGAACAATATTTCTAATCTCCTGTCTTGTCCATGACTCCATACAGAACAAGACTAAGATGTTGAGCCAGATTAAAACACAGAGTTCCTTTCCTTCAGGTCACTCACAAGATTTGTCATTACTCATTTATTAGTTCATTTGTCTGTGCTTCTTACTGGTCTAACTCCATGAATATATTCCTTGAGTGGTTTTGGTCAAGTTTCCTTGTGAAAAGTACTAATGAATTATGAATCTAGAGAAAGTGTATGTCCATTATAAATTAATCTGACCTCAAATAACCTGGGCCTGAATGCCTGCAGTCAAATCCAATAATTCAAAAGTAAATACAGACATCCTTTTTGGTTAAAATTCTCTTCCTTATAAAACAGAGCTCAAACAGGCCAAAAATGCAAGTGAGTCAAGACTTACCAATGACACCTGCATCAAATTCCAGTGCTCAGAGGTTCTTTATTATGCTAGAAAAAGTACCATTTTTATGGAAGACTCTCCTTTAATGTAGTTGACAGTGTCATCAGTCCTATAATCCAAAACATACCCTTATTAATACAGATGATGGTAAAGATACATATAATCAACACATGCCTTCTTTAACACAATCTAACCATCAAATTGCATAAATCATTCAAATATCCTTTAATTCCTCCTAAAATCTAAAAACCAACCTCCCTATCTTTTCCCAGAGGACTCACTATTTTGTGGATTTTGATATGCTGGGTAAGTACTCTGGAGAATCTACAGGTAGGTGTCTACTACTCTACATCTCTAAAAGGACTTGTAATCAAGCACCATTCTCTAAGGATGTGTGCATCAGTGTAGTCTATATAACTGTTAGTGCTGAAAATATATATTCAAATAAAAAGTATTCATTTGCTTTTTTCTTTGCATGCTGTATGATGGGGGTCAATTTCATTCTTTTTCCAAGTGTGTATCCCCTATTGTGAGCATTATTTGTTGAATTTTTGTTTGGTTTGGCTTTTCATTTGTTTGTTTGGAAAGTGCATGGGCTGGGAATTGAACCTGGGTCTCTCATTTGTTTTTTAATGTACATATTTTATTACTGTACAAAGGAAAGAAATTACCATATCTCATCATCTCAGATTTAGCTGATGTTACAAGAACTCAAAACCCTATAAACCTTAAAATATTAAGATTCCCAGAATAAATAACCTAGATTCATTAATGATCTTAATATGAATAGGATTTGTACTATTTTGTTTCCTTAGATTCAGTCTGGAATCATGTATTACATTCAACTTTTATTGTCTATACAGTTTACTTTTTTTAATTGTAGAAACATCATATATATAACATAAACTTTCCAATATCAACCACTCCCCATCATACAAATCATGGGATTAATCACATGCAAAATTTTGTGCTGCCTTCATCAGCAACCTTTGCCACAACTTCACAATCACCAGAAACAGAAATCACATACCCAGCATTGACTATTTCCTTTAAATTAAAATATGACAGCATCAATCATATCTTAAAATATTTAAAAAAATTCAGATGCAAAAACAAGCAAATCATTTTAGGTGCAGGCATTTGATTTTTTTTTTTTTTTTTTTGGCATGGGCAGGCACTGGGAATCAAACCCAGGTTTCTAGCATGGCAGGTGAGAACTCTGCCTGCTAAGCCCTAGGCATTTGATTTTAAAAGAAAATTTTATCTTTTTTTTTTTACACTCACTGTTATGAAATTTAACAAGATGTATTCTGTATTAGTCTATTACTATGTATCTTAATACTCAGAGACTCCATTTTCATGGTTTTCTTGTACTCCAAAAGATTTCAGCTTAGTTATACTACAACATTTTTGAGGCAAATGACATTTTTGTCAGAAATGAAATTAAAAGGATAGATTGCCCAAAACTGTGGAGTTTAAGGGCTACATTAGAAGAGATTATTTATAGGGAAAAAATCAAGGATGCTTTGAATACAGAATCTAGAAATATTTCATTTTGAGAAATGGAAAATCCTCCCAGAAATGCAGGCATTTTGTACAAAATATTGCATCAGGTTTGTTTTTTACTCCAGCCATGAGTCACAGGTAAGGTAGTTATTAAAGTTTGAATAATCAAGGATGAGAAAGCTTTCAAAATATAATCAGTTCATCTACTTTACTGAAGAGAAAACTGAAATATTCCACTACAGAGATAAATATTCAGATGCAGTTATCAGATATTACAGTCAGACTTGGAAAGTATAAGTTTATAAATGTATAGATGATAAGTGAAGTCAAAGGAATGTAAGATATTGCCTAAGTAAAGAGGAAGAAGGAATGGGAGGCTGAGACTGAGGCCTATAGTTCCTATAATTAAGGTTTCAGAAGGAGCTGACATACACATAGAAAGTGGAGCCAGAGAAATCCAGGTGAATATTGATATAAGAGACCAAGACATAGGCAGATTCCAGAAAAAGGGTATCCAGGAATTTGTTGAGGAACATTGTAGGATGAAGCAGTATTCAGTGGAATCACTGAGGGGGAGATACTCTGACTCTCAAAGATAGTAGATGTACATGAAGACAGTTTAAAACATATTGGAGTGCACTGAGAAAAAAATGAAGAATTAAATGTTAAGTACCTACACCACAATGAACTATAGAGCTTTAGGGAGCTTTTCAGTAAGAACTGAAATTTATATTTCAGTAGAATTCAAGGGTTTCACTTTACTCCCTATTATTAGTGGATTTTGTTTATGACTATGTATGCAAATGTGAGTAGAAAAAGATGAGAAATATAATCCTAGGCTTTTATATAGGAAAATAATTTTCTTTTTATACAAATACATGCAATTTTGCAGACCCACTTCTGTAAGGTACTGAAAACTCAAACAGGCCCTGAACTCATGGTGTGTAGTAAATGGATCTGCAAATCAGCATGTCAGAAACACTGGGAGAAAACAATAATCAAACACCCCAAACTAGACTTTTCTAATCAGGATCTGTATTTTAATGAGATCTCAGGGGATTCATAAGTACAGAGCTTGGACTCTACAACTCCATGGTTACGTGAGACACTTTGATAAATTTTGTATTTACAGATATCTCCTGCTGATTCAGTTTCTCTAGAGAACCCTAGCTAATATACATTGGTACAGGGAGTTGTTCTTAAAACACAGACTCTTAAATTTTTTTTTACAATTGGTTTTCTCCTCTGATTGGACACAAAGGCCCTAAAGACTATTTCTGTAATCAGAATGATACTGCCAATCCATGGGGTGAGCTGGCAAAACAGATAGTCAAAATATCACCATTGGATTCTGCTAATGCTTTACTTATACAAAGTCAGGCTCTGAGGCATAATGTTTCTGAAATCTTGACAGGGTTTTGTGGAATTAGCATGTATAGAATGCTTGCCTGGTTGCTGTTAGATATGCTGTATACATTGATGAGGGGAAGGGATGAGCTAAAATCTTCAAATGAGAAGCTTAAACACTATAGTCCACTTATAAATGTTTCTATGAGTCTCCTGAAGGAAAATCTTATTTCCTGTAGCTGAAGACTTGAAATCTCTGAAAATCAGACTCAGAGAATCATTGCTAGGGTAGCAACTTTACAACATAAACTGAAATCCCAACCTTGCACAGTGCCTGCCATTAAAGTGAGGAGATGGAGCCTGAAAAATGGGATGGTGGCATATGGATTTATAATGATGGCTGTGGAGAGGTAGAAATCCTAGATTGTATGGAGTCTTTTCTAGAAAACCCTGAAATAGTCTACCCTGAAGACATAACCACCCCACCTTCTGGCTGCCCTGAGGCATTGGCCATCCAACCTCCACCTGAAGGAATGAACGCTGGCATGATTAATACTGTTTCACCAGATGAAACTGAAAATGAACGCCCTGAAGCAACTGGCTTTGAAAATATATCTTATTCTTTTCATGAAACAACCTCACCAACTCTCTTTTCTTCCAGACCTATAACTATGCAAAAGTACCAACAGGCCACAAAAGGTGAGGTACAAAGTGTCGCCCATGAGGAGGTATACTACAGTCCATAAGGGCTGCATGAGACAGAAATCAGAGGAATATGTATGGTAATGGATTTTAGGGGTAAGGGATAATGGTAGGAGGAATATAAAGCTGTATCAGGCTGAATTTATTGATCTGGGTCCACTAAGCAGAAAGTCTGCATTCAATCTTATAGCTTGAGTGGTTAGAAAAGGTATTAAGTTTGTTCAGATGCTTGGCTGAAAAAAATGGATCAAAAGATGGTTGACATGATCTGAGGTTGAAATGCCAAAACTTCCCTGATATAATGTAGATGAGGGGATCCAACAGCTTAGAGAGATTGGAATGTTAGAAAGCATTTATCATAGGAATCCTGCTCATATACCACAAGAATGTCCAGAGGATGTACCTTTTTTTTATGAGAACTGTGAGAAATAATTTTGTGAGACCAGCTCCATCATCCCTGAAGAACTCTGTAGTTGCCCTTTTCTGTAGGTCAGATATTACTATGGGAACTGCTATCACTGAGTTAGAATCCTTAAACACAAGGGAGATGAATGGATCCTGAGTTGGCAGAAGCCAAGTGGCAGCACTTAACCACAAAAGGCAAGGTGGACATGACTATCATAATGGACAGCAGACTTAAAGCAGGAGTCAAAATAATCTGCCTCACAGAGACTTGTGCATTGGCTAGTAGATCACGGGGCACCTAAAAGTACAATAGATGTGCAGTCTAAATTCTTGTTAGAGCTGTATAAACAAAAGTGTTCTAGGTCAAGTGAACAGAAATTTAACTTGAATTACAAAAATGAAGAGTCATGGCCCCTTAATCATTTTCCAGATTTGAGGCAGTTTACAGACCCAGACCCCATTGAATGAGGGGGAGGCCAGGTACCTTTGGGGGTAGGATTCTATTACACTGCACAAACTTATACTACTAATCTTCCTCAAAGCCTTTCCCAAGGAGACCTTTGGCCTTTTACCAGGGTAACTGTGCATTGGAGAAAAGGAAATGATCAGATATTTCAGGGAATATTAGACACTGGTCTGGTGCCAATAAAGTATCAATGGCTGAGAGATTCCAAACGGAGTCAAGAGGTTATCCTGGAGGTTATTCTTATGCATTAAGTAGATATCATCTTGTTGTTCAAGATGTAGTGGAGAGGCTGGAGGGAACTGCCTGAAAATGTAGAGCTGTGTCCCAGAAGCCATGTTTCTTGATAATGATTGAACAATGATATAGCTTTCACAATGTGACTCTGTGAATGTGAAAACCTTGTGTCTGATGCTCCTTTTATCTACCATATCAACAAAAGAGTAGAACATATGGAAAAAAATAAATAATAGGGGGAACAAATGTTAAAATAAATTTAGTTTGAAATGCTAATGGTAAATGAAAGCGAGGGGTAAAGGTGTATGGTATGCATAACTTGTTTTTCTCTATTATTGTTCTATTTCTTTTTCTGTTGTCTTTTTATTTCTTTTTCTAAATCGATGCAAATGTTCTAAGAAATGATGAATATGCAACTATGTGATGATATTAAGAATTACTGATTATACATGTAGAATGGAATGATATCTTTTTGTTTTGTTTGTTTGTTAACTTTTTTAATTAATAAAAAAAAGCATGAGAAATTGTATACTAAGATCAAGGTTCCAGCAAACCTACAGAACTCAGTAGTGCAGTAATAATAGACAGGGCTGCCCAAAACAGGATTTTCAGGTGAAAGAAATCTAGATATAATAGATTAAGACATGAAGTTAAAGCATTGGGAGTAATTTTACAATTATTTTGCAATGTTAGGGATGATAAGTGTTTAGATGCAATCAAAGTGAAGAAAAAATGAAGAAAATGACATTTTAAAACAAGTACTGACTCCAGAAAAATAAAAAGCTTTTTAATGAAAAATAAAAACTATTAAGGTTTTATCCACATTCAAAAATAATATAAACACTAAATATAATTTACAAGATTCATGATATAATTGTTTTGGGAACAGATTAGGGCTAGGAGTTGGGCAGATATAGTGTGTAAATGAAAGTACTCAACTTTTGAAACACAAGGGAACTTACAGATTCAGTATAAATTTGGAAAGATAAATTTAAAAATAAAAACATTATTAAAAACTGAGATATACAAAGAAGTCTGAAAATAATTGAAAATGCAAACTTCTCAGAAATGGGGATGAGGATGTGAAGAACTGGAGCATGGGGGCATTCTTGTTTGTTATACTGATGGCAACTGTATTATTCAGTATCTTAACCCAAGACGATTTCATTTTGATCCAACATCCCAAACAAGAAAAACAGTTTGGGGCAGCAAAAGTTCATTACCAAGTGTTAATTTCTTGGCAACCATCTATATTTCTCTTTGAAAGAGAGATGCTTTTGGATAAGAACAGAAGGAAGCAGTGGCAGTATCCTAATTTTTCTGCATAGGATTTAAGTATAGTGGTGTGGGAAGCTAAAGACAATTGAGAACAAATACTACTCATATTTCAACAACCACATGAATCTCTGCAATCTTGCAAAAATTCCGTTCCTGATTTAGTATGTTTGTGATGGGCCCTTTGAAAATGTTTTTCTAGCAAGCTCCTAATATGTCCTGATACCAGGGACCCATGTTGTGGTATTTACCATAGCAGCTCTGGCAAACTAAGACTGCTAGTATTAACTCATTTTTTTGTATGTAAAACTTCTTTTTCTCAATATGATTCAGAGACAATTGCTTAAAACAATAATTACAAACTCATGTTAATGGGAATAAAATATACAAAGATGCAAGGTGTGACAATAACAATTTAGACTAATCAATGGTGCTATGATCAATAATAAACAAGGAACTTTAAGCTATAAACCATCTAGATCTAGGAGACCTAAATAGAACATGTCACAGAACAGAAGCAAATATCCATTCTTTTCAAGCTCACATGGAATATTCTCAAGGGTGGATCACATATATAGTCACAAAACAAGTCTCAAGAATTTTTAAAAGGCTGAAATCACACAAAGTATCTTCCCAAACCACAATAAAATGAAACATAACTCAGTGACATAAGGAGAACTAGAGAATTCATAAATCTGTGGAAATTAAAAAAATAACCATTTAACAAACTGTGGGTGAAAAATCAATTACAAGGGATATTACAAAATACACTGAGATGAATGAAAATGATAATGCAACATACTAAATTTGTAGAATGAATGGAAAGCAGTGCTCAAGCAAATAATATCTTGAAACTTCTACTTTAATAAAAAAGAATAACTCCCAATTAAGAATCTAAGTTAACATTATATGCATTTAATGGAACTATAAAAAGAAGAGCACACTACCACAAAGTTATGAGAAAGAAGGAAACAATAAAAACTAGAGTGGAGGAACACAGAATACAGAAGAGAAATACAAAAGACAAAGTCAACAAAACCAAAAATGTGGTTCTTTGAAAATAACCAAGCCTTTACCTAGACTGACAAAAACAATTAAAGTGGGGGATTGCATGAGGATCCTATGAACAATAGTAATCCAATAATTTAAATAGTGTGGATTAGAAAAATTCCTAGAAATACACAATTTACAAAAACTGATTCAAGAAGAAATAGAATTTCTTAACAGAATTATAATAAGCAAAGAAGTTGAATCAGAAATAAAACCTCCCCATAAAGAAAACATTAAGACAAGATTCCTTTATTGCTGAAATTGACAGAACATTTAAAGAAGAATTGGTATCAATACTTCTCAATCTCTTCCATACAACAGAATAGGAGATATAATAAAAATGTTTTATATCCATTCAGTGGACAAATAAGAAAAAATGCAAAGTTAATAATAGTAGACATAAAAGTTCACATTTTTAAATTAACCTATTTATATGCAATATTCAGTATAGATAAATCCATAGACAGAGAAAGATTACTGGTTGACAGGGTTTGGTAGTAGGAGATATGGGGTCTCCTTTAAGGATGAAAAATATGTTTTGGCACTAGATATGGTGATGCACAACATTGTGAATATACTAAATGTCACTGATTGTGCACTTCAAAATGGTTAATTTGATGTCATGTGAATTTAGCTCTATTAAAAAAGGGGCATACAATGAAGAAGAACAAAGGAATGTCATTACTGCAGGGTGCTGAAAATAGATGGTAATTAATATTTTAAAATTTCATCTTGTGCATGAGACTAAAGCAAAAAATGTTTATTTGGTACAAAATTTATATTTTGACTAGTGCATTTCCTAATATAACTTATGTAAACAGCTTGATTGAACATCATAAGTACTTGGAACCTTAAGTAGGACATGAGATTTTGTTGGTTTGTCCAGAGTGATGCCCTGATGAATCCCACAGTGTTTTATCAGTAAGTGGAAAAGTATTTGCAAAGTCCCCTCCAGGGAATGGGGAGAATGGGGAGAATTTCAACTTCCCCAAGTTGAATTCTTGATATTCTCACAAGCACTGTGGACAACCAAAGCTATAGGCTCAGCCCCCAGTCTTGGGGTTTGTTCATATGAAACTTAATCCCATAAAGGATAGGTCAAGTCTACCTAAAATTAGGCCTGAGTCACCCCCAAGAGAATCTCTTTTGTTGCTCAGATGTGGCCTCTCTCTCCAGACAACACAACAAGCAAACTCACCACCCTCCCCCTGTCTATGTGGGACATGACTCCCAGGGGTGCTGACCTTCCTGGCAATGTGGGACAGAAATCCTAGAATGAGCTGAGACTCAGCATCAAGGGATTGAGAAAACCTTCTCAACCAAGAGGGGGAAGAGTGAAATGAGACAAAGTGTCAATGGTTGAGATTCCAGAGTTGGAGAGGTTATCCTGGAGGTTATTCTTATGCATTAAGTAGGTATCACCTTGTTATTCAAGATGTAATGGAGAGGCTGGAGGGAACTGCCTGAAAATGCAGAGATGTGTTCCAGTAGCCATGTTTCTTGATGATGACTGAATAATGATATAGCTTTCACAATGCGGCTGTGTGACTGTGAAAACCTTGTGTCTGATGCTCCTTTTATCTACCTTGTCAACAGAAGAGTAGAACATATGGAATAAAAATAAATAATAGGGGGAACAAATGTTAAAATAAATTTAGTTTGAAATGCTAGTGATCAATGAAAGGGAGGGGTAAGGGGTACGTTATGTATACATTTTTTTCTGTTTTCATTTTATTTCTTTTTTTGAATAGATGCAAATATTCCAAGAAATGATTATGATGATGACTATGCAACTATGTGATGATATTGTGAATTACTGATTATATACGTAGAATGGAATGATCAAAATAGGAATGTTTGCATTTGCCTTGTTTTTTTTGGTTTTAAAATAAAATAAAATTAAATTAAAATTTAAAAAAAGGGGGCATACAATCACAAGCTAAGGAAATCTAATTTACTTTTGAAACATAAAACATATTTTAATGTGGTCAATGCAATGGTGGCTCAGTGTGAGAGTTCTTGTCTGCCATGTTAGAGACCCAGGTTTGATTCCCAGTGCCTGCCAATGCATACACACTCACACACAAAAAACATTTTAATGTATCCATGTGGATACAAGCATTAATAGTTTAATATTTCAATGAACTTTTGTTTCTCATATTCACTTTTCATGCAAAGAACTACACATTAGAGAAAAAAATAAATGAAAAGTAGCAAATTAAGAAAAAAGCTCTGAAAAAAATTAAAATAAAAAAGCTCTGTAACTCCTTTCAAATGTTAAATTTGTGAATGAAATGGCAATAAAATTATGTCCTACAACTTTAGTGCCCTGTGTCAGAATTTTTACTTAATTTCTCCTTATCAAAAACAATCCTAAAATCATCTTCCCATTTTGTTAGAACAGCTAACATTCATAGCTCATCAAAGGAGTACTATGTGGCCTCTAACCTACCACCCCCATCCTCCCTTCTTTATTCCAGGGTTTTATTTTATTTTGTTCACATCATTTTGCATACTGAAATGTTCTTATTTATTCAACTTTGTGCTAGTCTGAAAGTATTATGTGCCCCAGAAAAACCATGTCTTAATCCTGATCCAATCTTATAGGAGTAAAAATTCTTTTAATCATAATTCAATATTGCAGGGCACATACTTTGATCAAATTATCTCCATGGAGATATGCTTAATTGTGGGTGTGACCTTTTTATTAGGTTGAGATGTAACTTCCCATTCATGGTTGGTCTTCATTAATTTACTGGAATTCTTTAAAAGAGGAAACATACTGGAGAGAGAGCTAGAAATGACAGAAGCCTCAGAGCCAACAGAGAGAGCAAATGCAGATGCTTGGAGAACAGTTGCTTCAGAGAATAAAAACATGGATGTTTAGAGATGCTTGGAGCCCAGCAGATGTTGCCATGAGATGTTAACCAAGCCTGAACCTGGAAAGCACCAGAGGAAGCCAAGAGATGAAAGCCAGTCCCAAAGAAGCAAAGTGAGGTGCCACCACATATCCAGAGACTGAAAACAATACAGCCCAGGAGCAAGGGACCAGCAGGTGTCAGCCATTTAATTTTCCAACTGCCAGAAGTGTTCCATACAATTTGGCATTTCTTGAGTGAAGATAACCTCTTGTTAGCACCTTAATTTGGACATTTCCATAGGCTTAGAACTGTAAACTTGTAATTTATTAAATTCCCCTTTGGAAAAGCTGTCCCACTTCTGATATATTGCATTCCAGCAGCTTGTAAGCTAACACAATCTTCCAATTGCCATTTCCAAGTGTATTTGAAGGAATTCCAATACATTGTCTATAGGGTATCCAGTCAATGTCTGTCTCTTTTCTCTATCTCCAGGACTATAATGATTTCTTACATGATAATAGAGTCAGAAACCTTTATTAAGGAACAAAGGAATCTATGAATCTCCTTCCATCCCTTCAAAATGGCCTTATGTCTTTATTTTCCAATATCATATAAGGGTTCTAGGTTTGTAATTGTTTGGTAAATCCTATCAAGATGAGGAGAGTGTACCCACAAAATGAAGCCTTAATTAAGTTCATTATATGTGTAACCAGGGTGTGACCCTTGGAATATAGCCTTTCTTAGATTTACTAACTGTTTTTAAATAGAATACAAAATGGAGGTTTAAACACCATAAAAATAAGCTGGAAAGTGCTGTAACTTGAGAGGACAGCGAAGTGCTTTTGTCTGAAACCTATCTGAGAAATTGATTGACCTGTGTCTTAAAATCTGGGGGATATAAACTCTCCAAAAATCTGGGAGATATTCTGAGTTCTCCAAATAGTAATCTGTGAGCAGGTTTCATTCCCCTATAATTTCATAAGCCCTGTTTATATCCAGACATTTGTTGTATCAAAGCAACTTTTATCCCATTATTTACATTTTCCTATTTTTGACTCCTTTTCTCCTTCTACCATCTGTGTTGGGAGATTCTTTCAGTAATTTTAACTGGCCCCTCCAAGATTCTAGGCCTATGCTGAGCAATATTGTAAACTCAAGCTACAAATCAGTTTGATTTACATTGGCATTAATGAAATCAATTCAAACTAAAAGTTCAGCTCCTCAGAAGCACCAGCTGTAACAGTCCCCTCCAAGATTCTAGATCCATGCTGTGCAATACTGTAAGCTTTAACATCAATTTGCTGTAAAATATATATTGATGTTACAAGTTTGAGCTAATAAACAAATTCAGCAAAGTGGCAGGATATAAATTTAATGTGAAAAATCAGTAACATTTCTATATACAAGCAATAAGCAAGTGGTGGAGTCAATAAAGGAAAAAATTCCATTCAAAATAGCAACTAAAAGAATCAAATACTTGATTATGAACTTAACTAGGGATATAAAGGACATGTACACAGAAAACTGCATAACATTACTAAAAGAAATCAAAGGCAATCTAAATAGGTGGAAAGACATTCCCTGCTCATGGATAGGAAGGTTAAATATAGTTAAGATGTCAATTCTCCCCAAGTTGATCTACAAATTCAACAGAGTACCAATCAAAATTCCAACCACCTACCTTGAAGATTTGGAAAAGCTAACTACCAAATTCATCTGGAAGAGAGAGAGATCCCAAATAGCTAAAAAAAGAAGGATGAAGTGGGAGGATTAACACTCTCTGACTTTAAGGCCTATTATAAAACCACAATTGTCAAAACAGTATGGTACTGGCAAAAAGACAAAAGCATTGACCAATGGAATTGAATTGAAAGTGCAGAAATAGACCACCAAATCTATGGTCAATTGATTTTTGACAAGGCCACCAAATCCTCTGAACTGGGACAAAATAGTCTTTTCAATAATTGGGCATGGAAGAGTTGGCTATTAATAGTGAAGAGAATGAAAGAGAACACCTATCTTACACCCTACACAAAAATTAACTCAAAGCAGATCAAACACCTAAACATAAAAACTAGCACCATAAAGATTCTAAAAGAAAATGTAGAGAAACATCTTCAAAGCTTCAAAGTTTACTAATAGGAGGTAGCTTCCTAAAGTTTACACTCAAAGCACAAGCAACAAAAGAAAAAATAGATAAATGGGAACTCCTCAAAATCAAATGCTACTGCACCTCAAAAGACTGTCAAAAAGGTGAAGAGGCATCCCACTAAATGGTAGAAAAATATTTGGAAAGCACATACCAGACAAAGGTTTGATTTCCTGTATATACAAAGAAATCATATAACTCAACAATGAAAGAAAAAACAATTCAATCATAAAATGAGCCAAAGATATGAACAGATATTTTTCTGAAGAGCAAATACAGATGGCTCAAAAGCACATGAAGAGATGCTCATTTTCACTGGCTATAAGGAAAATGCAGATCAAGACTACAATGATATAGCACCTCACACCTATAAGAATGGCTGCTATTAAACAATCAGGAAACTATAAATGTTGGAGAGGATGTGGAGAAACTGGGCACTTATGTACTTCTGGAGTGAATGTACAATGGTGCAGCCACTGTAGAAGATTGTTTGGTGGTTCCTTAGGAAACCAAATATCGAGCTGCCCTATGACTCAGCAATAACACTAATTGGTATATAACCAGAGAAGCTGAAAGCAACAACACAAACAGACATATTCACACTGATGTTCATAGCAACATTAATCACAATCATCAAAAGATGGAAACAAACCAAATGCCCATCAACAGATGAGTGGATCAACAAAATGTGGTATATACATATGATACAATATTAAGCAGCAGTAAGACAAAATGATGTCCTGAAGCACATGAAAAGATGGATGAGCCTTGAGGACATAATGCTGAGTGAAACTAGCCAGACACTAAAGGATAGATACTGTATAATTCCACTTTTATGACCAGCATAAAGGTATAATCAGAGACTTATAATATAGAATACAGGGGGCTTAGAGATACATAGACACTAGAGATGGGTGAACTGTTAGCTAATGAGGTTGAAGTCCAATGTAAGGGAATACATAGGAGTGAAGGTGATTCTCTAGTGGGTCTAGAAGTAATATTACCAAATTGAAGATGAACAAGATTGAAAGGAGTTGTATAGACCTATATGTCCCACTGACTCACCCTAGAAATATGAATGAGTTCTTGTAAGAATTACTCCAAAGATATGATTCTTGTATAAACAGCATTTAAGTCCAGGGTGCAGGGGAAAAACTGCTACTGCATGCTTTGAGCTATGTTCAAAAGGAAAAATGGAAACAACATTCTCTCAAGGAGCTTACATATTATATTGATGCCATGCTCAGCAGTAAGTCGTTAAATCCGTGTTAGGAAATATCTATATTTTCCATTTATAAACTTTGTAAGACCTTTCTGGATTTTATATGTGTGTAACTTAAGTGGTATTATCAATGTTTTTGTAAATATTTACTGTGTTTTTCTACTTAGCTTAAGTCTAACAATTTTGTACTTTAATAAAATGTTCTAAACCTTGTAAAAAAAAAAAAAAAAAAAAAGGAAACTATCAGCACTTACCAAAGCCACAGCAGAGGTGAATAATGGGGTGAGGGACAAGAGTTAAGAAGAGGTTTAGATCTCCTATTTGGTGAGAGTGTGTTTATTGGTTTTCTGTCACTTGGGAGCAATGAAATTGCCTAAAATTGAGAATGTTGATGGACTGTGGACTTTGGGCCCTCTACATGATGCCCAATGAATGTAGGTGGCTGAAGGATGCACTGATGGAGAAGTAGACTGGTGAATGATGGTGTATACTTATGAATAAAGGCTGCACTGCTACAAAAAGAAACATTGTCATGAGGCATGCAATGATGTGAATGAATATGAGGGATATTTGGTGAGACAAAATAAGCCAGAAACAAAAAAAATGACAATGGTATGGTCACCTTTAGGAAATGCTTATAAGAAAACAGGGGCCTAGATTGTAAACTTTTAGAGCAGACACACTAAGTATGGAGTGGTGATTATTATTTCTGGATTTTGAGAGGCTGTTTTATATACATAACCTGATATTTAGAGATAAAAATGACACTCAACAGGTTGGAGTTAAAGTAATTCAGAACATAGAGGTAAGGAAGAAAATATCTGTATTTTAGAACCACACATACTCTTTGAGATCAACGGAAGAAAGGTTTATTTGATCTGGAAATGAAATTTTCTGTAGTGCATAATCTAATTCAACCTATCTGTATAGCTCATTTAAGCAAATGAAACACAGAGAGCACAGAATGAGAAAGGTCCTTTAATTCCATATAGATTATTTTAATGCCTGGAAACATTCTAGAGCATATTAACCACATGATCAAAAAGTACTGGCAAGGTCCCCTGAGGGAGAGGAGAAAGACTATACAACTATTAAACCTTACCATCAGAGAATCCCCTGATACTGTGTCAAACTTTAGGGGCACCCAAATCAATAGGCCATGCCCTCCATCATGAGGTTTACTCTTGTGAAGCCTATGTGGGTAGCATAGAAACTTAGACTACCTATAGGCATGCCTAAGAGTTACTTTTGGAGGATCTCTGTTGTTGCTCAGATGTGACCTCAGTCTCTCTAAGCCCAACTCTCCAAGTGAAATCATTACCCTCCCCCTACATGGGACATGACATTGAGGGGTGAAAGTCTCCCTGGTGACATGGGAGAGGACTCCCAAGAATAAATCATGAATCTGGCACCATGGGATCAACAATTCCACCATGACCAAATTGGGGAAAAGAAGTATAATTAATAAGTATCAGTTGCAGAGAGTTCAAATAGAGTTGAAAGGCTACTCTGGAGGTTGCTCTTATGCAAGCCTCAGGTAGACCTGCCAACCCCCAACCAGGACCACTCCAGTCAATCCTAAAGAACATCTAGGGTAATTTATAAGATTCCACAATGGCTACAGGCACTAGAGTAACTTTCCAGAAACCTACAACCTCCAGATGGGTCCCTGGTCCAGATAAGTCCTGAAACCTAGGCCAGCCTCTCTAGAACATCAACTAGTTCCATCTCCCTACCCCTTATTAGTGACAGACACTTCCAATATCAAAAATTTGGAATTGCCATAGCCCAAACAACTCCAATGAGAGGTATGGAAATATCAAAGGTGATGGTGGAATTATACATAGAAGATAGGACTTAATAAATGAATATGAATGCTGAATCATTTAACTGATGTCTCTTTTAGTCTCCAGTATTTTAGAGAGGGTAGAAATAAAAACCTAAAATTGTGAAACTGTAGCCCATGTCACAGTTTGAAATATTTTACATTGAAATATTCTACAACTAATTGTGGTGCTGTGTTTGGAAATTTATAGCTTTTTTGTATATATGTTACTATTCACAAAAAGAAGGAAAAATGTCAACTGTGATGATAAAAAAAAGTATTTGAGCCCTCTAGCCTCCTATATTCTGGAGCAGCTAGAAGGAAAAATGTGAGAGTATCATATGGTAGCCCATAGCAAACTCTGGGATCGATTCTGTAACCCCTTTTTGAAGAGTGCTTTGAAAACTATTGCTGTTTTTCTTTCCTTTGTATATATGTTACAGTATAGAATAAAAAATGTTTTAATATTTATATTGATGCTAATCAAATAAAACTAAAATTTCAGCCCCTCCATAGCACCAACCAAAGTTTAAGATCTCGGTAGCTACAAGTGGTCTGTGGCCTTTGCAATGAACTGTGTAGAGATAGATGCAGAGATGGAATATGATCTTCATTTCTAAAAGCACTATTTTGGCAAGTTGATCTGCATATTAGTATTTCTTCTATTTTTTCTGTATAGAAGTAATTTATTTTGTCCTTCTCTCTACTAATTGCCCTCTATTTCTTCCTTCATATGATATTTTCAATTGTATTTCTTTTCACATCTTAAGGTAAGTATGCATATTGCTTAATTGGTATTTTTCACAAGATGAAGCAAAAATTATCCTATAATATTGGTTTAGTTTTTTTTTCCCAATTTCAGGATGCACAGCTTTCATATATAAATTTCTTGGATACACGTGGAATCCATTCTATCTTTAACATTATTGAATTTTTGGATATATAAGATGTTGAACATCAAGATGGGTTGGGTTTTGATATACGATCCAATATAAAAGGGTAGATTTGTGATTTATAATTTGAGTTAATACTTTATTTATATTAAAGGTATTTTGTTTTCTACAGTGTTGATCTTTGCTTTTCTTTCAGTGCTTTGCAAGAATGTAAGAGGAAAGAATACTTTTTTGTTCAATTGTCCATTTCTGCCTGTAACACTTGGAACGGTACCTATCCCATTGCTGGTACTGGGATTTGAGAGGAAACTTTTAATAACATTCCTTTAAAACATTGTATTATTGAATAAAAAGAAGACAAATGACAGGTGAATGGATAGTTTTTTACTAATAAAGATGTTGGGTGACATATTTTGGTGCAGAAACAAAGAGATGTCTAGCACTGAACCACAACACTAAGCAAAGCTGTCCAGACATAAAGAAGGGCTGGGAAATGACAGGCCTGTTTTTTCTACATGGCAATGAATACTTCATGCATAAAGTGGCACTGAGGATGTAGAACACCTCTTTAAGAGATCCAGGCAGATAGCCTAAGCAAAGCACTCACCCATCCTAAAGATACTAAGGACTTAAGTCACTATGTTTGCTCTGTTGAGAATTTGTACAATATTTTTTGTACAAAGTATTTTTGAATGAATGGATGCATGAATAATTTGGGAGCATTACAAAGTTGCTACAGGGTGCATGGGCAGTTCTGTGATAGAACGCTCGCCTTCCATATGGGAGACACAGGTTCAATTCCCAGACTATGTACCAAAAAAGAGTTGCTACTTCTCCTCAAGATCAACAGTGTAGGTATGTTTATAATATATTTCATCTCCATTTCATGACACAGTTTCTACTGACTCCATATTTCAGTCCACTATGAAATGTGATTTTGTTGACTTTTTTCACTTACTATATGTCCATATAAATTATTTGATCATATAAGTTATTTTAATTCATCTGTTGGCAGCTTCTATATGCAACAATTCTCTTAGGCCATCTCTTACTGTGATATTTTGAAAGAATGTATGCATTTATAATATTATAAGGATCATAACTGGATTCCCTGAAAGCGTATAGGCATTCCTCAGTATCTCATCAAGTTGGGGAAACTTATTCCCCTTTTTCGCTTGTTTCCTTTTTTATCCTGATTCTAAATATTTAAATTGAATTACAAATAGTGAGAATGACATTTGTTAAACCATTGTTATATTTATTTTTGTTTAACCACACTTTGAGCATTCTAAAACACTAAAATGAAGTTTCTTAATTAATTCTCATTGAATTAAATCAGAAAATTATTTTTCATATCATTTGCTTTTTCCTCTTTACTAATAATATTAATTTCTTCTCTTATAGAAACAATCAAACACTCAGTGGGACAAAGAAGAAATTGTAAAAGAAATCAATAAATATCTCAAGAAAAATGACAATGAGAATATAGCATATCAAAACTTATGGAATGCAGTAAAGGCAGTGCTAGGAGGAAAAATTGTATCCCTAAACACCTACACTAAAAAAGAAGGAAAGAATGAAAATAAAAGACCTAAGGAAACACTTAAACTAAATAAAGAAGAGCAAACTAACCTCAAATCAAGCAAAAGGAAAGAAGCAAACATTAGTCAGAAATAAATTAAATGGAGAACCAAAAAACAATAGATTCAATAAAACCAAAATTTGATTTTTTGAGGATCAATAAAATTAACAAACTCTTTGCTACACTGAAAATTTAAAAACAGAGAAAACACAAATAAATAAATTCAGAAATGAGAGGGGTGACATTACTACTGACCCCTCAGAAGTAAAAAGGAGCATAAAAGGATACTAGAACAACTAACTGTGGGTCAAAAAATTAAACATGCTAGATAAAATGGACAAATTTCAAAAATTACATGAATCCTACCCTGGCTCTAGAAGAAATAGAAGACCTCAAAAGGCCAGTTACAAGAAAGGTGATTGAATCTAACATCAAAACCCTCCACAAAAAGAAAGGCCCAGGACCAGATGGCTTCACAGGTGATGCTACCTATCATTTCAAGAAGTATTAATATCAATTAGGCTCAAACTCTTTCAAAAAATTGAAGAACACTACCTAAATCATTCTATTATTCCAACATCATCCTAAGACCAAAGCCAGATAAATATACTGTAAGAAAAGACCTGGGTTCAATTCCTGGTGCCTGCCCATGTAAAAAAAAAAGTTCCTCAACATAATAAAGGACATATGTGATAAAAACACATTGACATCATACACAATGGTGAAAGACTGAAAGATTTCCCTCTAAGATTTGGAACTATGCAATGATGCCCACATCCAATACTGTTATTCAACATCATGCTTGAAGTTCTACTAGAGAAATTAGGAAATAAAATGCATTCACATTGAAAAGAGAGAATTAAAACATTCATTCTTTGCAGATAATATGATCCTGTATAAATAAATTTCCAGAAACTCAATAACAAAACTACCAGAGCTAATAAATGAGCTCATCAAAGTAGTGAGATATAAGACCATCATGCAAAAATCAGTAGTTTTTCTATGCACTAGTAATGAGCATTCAGAAGAGGAAATTTAGAGAAAAATATTCCATTTACAATGGCAACTAAAAGAATCAAATATCATGGAATAAATTAACCAAATATATAAAGGACTTGTATTCAGAAAACTACAAAACATTGCTAAAGGAATCAAAGAAAAATTAAATAAATTGAAGGACATTCCACGTTCATGTCTTGGAAGAATAAATATTGATAGAAGTCACTTCTACCAAAATTGATTTACAAATTCAATGCAATCCAAATCAAAATACCAACAGCTGACATTGAAGAAATAGAAAGGGAAGTTATCAAATTTGTTTGGAAGTTTAAGATGCCCAGAATAGCCAGAAACATCCTGAAAAAGAAGAAAGAAGTTGAAGGACTCACACTTCCTGACTTCAAAGCACATTGCAGACAGTGATTAAACAACCTGGACCTGACATGAAGATAAACATATTGATTAATGGAAGCAACTGAGAATTCAGAAATAGACCTGCACACTTTTCAACAATTGATGGCTCACAAGGCTGCCAGGTCCACTCTACCGGGACAGAACAGTCTCTTCAACAAATGGTGCTGGAAGAAATGGATGATATCTATACCAAAGATCTAAGAGGATCACAATCCCATGACATACAAAAATTACTTCAAAACAGATCAAAGACCAAAATATAAGTGATAGGAACATAAAATTCCTTGAAGAAAATGTATGGAGGCATCTGTAAGAAATTGGGGTATGCAAAGGTTTATTAGATTTTACACCCAAAGCACAAGCAATGAAAGAAAGAATATGTAAATGAAAACTCATCAAAATTGAATACTTTAGTGCTTCAAAGGACTTTTCCAAGAAAGTGAAAAGGCAGCCTTCTCAATGGGAAAAAATATTTGGAAACCACATACTCAGTAAGTGTTTACTATCCAGATATTATAAAGAAATCCTAAACTCAATGATAAAATGTCAAACCCGATAAAAAAATGGGCAAAAGACAAAGACTGAACGGATATTTTCCAAAGAGAAAATATTAATGGCTAACATTTACATGAAGAAATGCTCAGCATTACTACCTTTTAGGGAAATGTAAATCAAAATCATGAGGTTTCATTTCACACCTACTAGAATGGCCAATATTTGAATGGCCAATAAAACAAAAAACTGCAAATGTTGAGAAAATGAAAAAATACAAGTGTTGGAGAAGATATGGAGAAATAGGGACACTCATTTACTGCTGGTGGAAATGTAAAATGGTGCAGCTGCTGTAGAAGACAGTTTTGACATTTCTCAGGAAGCTAAGTATAGAACTGCCATATGATGCAGCAATCCTGTTACTGGGTATATACCCAGAAGTACTGAAAGCAGGACATGAACAGACATCTGCACACCAATGTTCATAGCATCACTATTCACAACTGCCAAAAGATGGAAACAACTGGAGTGTCCATCAACAGATGAAGGATGAACATAAATATGACTGAACGCTATTCAGCTGTAAAAAGGAATAAATTCTTGATGCCTGCAACAACACTGATGAACCTTCAGTACATTATGCTGTGTTAAATAGGCCAGACACAAAATGACAAATATTTTATGATCTCACTAATGTGAATTAATAATAAACAAAGTCATAGAGTTATAATCTAGGATATAGGTTACCAGGACATAGGAGTGTAGAGAATGGGGAGCTGATGCATATTTTTTGTAGAACTTTTAATTACATTGATTCATAATATTTTGATATGGATAAAAGGTAATGTTACCACATTATTGTGAGTCTAATTAGAACTGTTAATTTGTGTGATTGTGGTTAAAAGGGAAAGTTTAAAGTAACGTGTGTCACTAGAAGGAAAGCCAGATAACATGAACTAGAACAAATGTATGATGTTATTACAAGATGTTAATAATAGGGTGATAGTTTGGAAAAGTTATACCTAAAACAAACTATGGACTAGAGTTAACAATATTTTAAAATTCTTTCATCAACTGTAAAATTGTCTCCACACTTATTTTGATAGTTGCAAGTCATTTAATACCTCTTTCTTACTGAAAGTAATGAACATCATCCAATATAAAAATGATTCTTGAAAAAATGCTCATAAAGGGATAAACAGTGGGGTTTTTTGTTCTACAAAGTGAGCTGCTTTTTAAAGTCCCAGCTCTGTGACATTTATATATACACTTCAATTGTTCTCCTCAGCAAACTTGAAATTGCATTAAGCCATACCATGCAGCCATGTTAGCTATAATTGTGGCAAAAATACTGAATCCATTTCATTACACAGCAGAATCAACAATAGCTGAAATATAATTTAAAAATTTCCAGTCTAACAGTAACTATAACTTTCTGAATTCTCATCAATGAGCATATATCAGTTTTGAAATTAGAAAGTGAATGGGATAAACACAGTGTTTAAATGCTTTGTTGCTTTTTGTTGTTGTTGTTGTTTTTAATGCCTAATTGCCACAAGTCTCATTAAGGATCAGGGACCCCAGTGGGACTCAGGCCCTAGGAGTGCAATGCAGGAGACCAAGCTGACTACAACTCCCTGTCCTAGAAAGTATTGACATCTAGAAACTCCCTCCAGCTAGTCCCTCTTAACTTTGAGGATTTGTCAAAGAGTATGCATATTATTGAGTATGTTCAATGTTTATAACCTAGGTTGGCTTGCTTAAGGACAGTAGGAAAGATAATGGAGAGGAAATAAACCAAACTCCAGGAGGCCTCTGAAGGAGTGGTAGGAAGTCTGTTGACATTTTTGTCAATAAAGGGATATATTTCAGGAAGTTGTTTCAAGTAGGCCCCATGTTTTTAATCAAATCACTTTATTCAAGATTTAGATAAAGGAAAATGTATTAAAATATGTTTAAAGGTATGAAAAGATGTCTGCTTTAACAATACTGTTGTAGCAGTCTCTGAGTATTGGGAGTGCAGATGCAATGCTTTCAAATTATATGTTTTCTTTTACTTCATAACTAACTCATAACACTCACTGCAACAAAATTTGCATGGGCTTTGCTAGGTGGAGTAATGGTTTAAGATCTGAAGTATGCATTTAATTAAGGCCAGGGTAACCCTAACTATAGATAAGGATAACATAATGATCATCTAGTTAAGGTTGTTGTAGAGTAGAAATTTTGTCTTTAGGGAAAGTCTTCTGATAACTTTTACTCTAGGCGAACACATTAATGAAGGACGATCTTTAAAATGAGATGTTCATTCTAATTCAATTTCTGAGTATGGAGCTTTTTCAGAATGTCAATTGTTTTATTTAGTTATTTGATAAAATTGAGAAGCCACATTGCCAAATGGTTGAAAGTGCTACTTATAGAGTCATAACAGATTTGTTTTAAATTCCAGCTCTAAAGTGAAATGACTCTGAGTATTCAAGAAGTTTGCTGGTAAAGGGATTAGTTAGCATAATGCTTGGAATATAGTAAGCAACTCAGTAAATGTTAGTAATTATTAAGGATTGTAAATTTTATTGAGCACTTATTCTGTGTCAGATCTGTACTAGGTGTTAGAGATAAAGAACTGATATAATATTCTTCCCAGAAACCTGGCACAGAATATTATTTTTCCCCTCATTATCATTAAACAGTTGTCATCTATATATTGAGTAATAGCAGTCTTCATACAACTTAATTCTTCATTCACTTAGCTTCGTGTCTGGCTATTGTCCTGCTATAATTTATTGACATTTCTCATACTGCTACTATAACAGGTATGGGGAATATGACATGTACATAAGAAATTAGTTACCTTCAGGAACTGTATAGTATGAAGTTTTTTCTTTTAATTCAATATTTAATTTAATAATTAATGAATATAATTTTTCTTAGCACACACAAAAATAGGCACTACACCAATGCTAAGTTTCAATAATAAAGGGCTATAATGATTAAGAGATTTTTTTTGGGAGGAATGAAAGTGTTCTAAAATTATGCTGATGAATGCATTATTCTTGTTCATTATGCTGTGAGCCAGTGATTGTACACTTTGCATGGATTGCATGCTATGTGACTATACATTAATTTGGACTGTGACTATATCTCAATAAAACTGCTTTAAAAATAAAAGAAATAAACCTTGGACACAATAAGGCAGTGGGAAGAAATATTATAAATTACTGAAAAAAAATAGTTACCAAACAAGACTGATTATACCCAGAGAACCTCTCTTTCAAAATTGAAGGAGAGATTAAGATATTTAAAGACAAACAAAAGCTGAGTATGCATCACCACTTGATCTATAATGCCAGCAAAGCTAAAGTGTGTTCTTAAAACTGAAAGGAAAGGACACAAGACCAATAATCAAAGCATCATGAAAAGATACAGATTTCCAGTAAGATAATTATGTTGGTAATTATAAATTCCAGTACTATTTTATTATATTTTTGGTATGTCACTCCACACATAGAATTTAACAAGTATATGCATTAAAGTAATGACAAACATGGTTTTATACTCACAAGGAATAAACACATAATTTGTGACAAGAACTTTATAAAGAAGGGAAAACAGAGAAACACAGGAACAAAGTTTATAGGTGATATTGAAGTTAGATTGGAATCAAATCTAAAGAGATTATTAGATTCAGGATTACAAAAAAAGGAAATAAGAAGTATTCTTAGTGTTTCTGGAGTAGTCCATTAAAAATTTCAACTAAATTAAAAGGGAGGAAGTAATGAAATAATAATTAAGGTACAAAAAAAGTATGACTTACAAAAATCAAATACCAGAATGGCAGAAGTCCTGAATTATCAGGAGTTAAATGTAAATGTCTTAAATTTCTCAAGCAGAAATTGCAGTTATCCCTTCTACATCATGACTTTTTCCATCACATATTCAATATACCACACATTAGTATAAGAAATTTTTCTTTTTTTTTTTGCATGGGCAGGAACCAGAATTGGAACCTGGGTCTCCAGCATGACAGGCAAGAATTCTGCAGCTGAGCCACCATTACAGCACCCAAAATAAGAATTAAAGGAAATTTTCAGGAGAGTTTTGCAGAAGCTGCAGGTGACTCATGAAGGCCATGAGACAACAAATGTTTTGCAACTCAAAAATGTATAAAATTTGTATATACTACTATATAATATCCATGTCATTTTTTAATACCAATAAGTTATTATAAACAGAAGAGAAAAATTCAGACTTATTCTCTGATATGAGAGAGGGTCAAAAAATTTTATGCACATTTTCTGCATTGTGGGGGCACTGCTTTCTCCTCCAACCCCTGTGATGTGGAAAGTAGAACTTTATTCTACTTACAAGAGACACACTTTAAATTCAAAGACAAGCAAGTTAAAGGTAAAGGGATGGAAAAATATTCCATGAATATTGTGATCAAAACAGAGTGGGGATGGTTAAATAATCAGCAGACAAAATAAACTAAAAGCCAAATATTCTTAGCAGGAACAAAGAAAGACCCTATATATATGGATAAAAGGATCAATTACAAAAATAACTAGGATATGTGAACTCTGTTTTAAAAGATACAATAGCCAGAAGCTAGAGAAAAGGGGAGTAATTACCTAATACACATAGAATTTTAATATAAGGTTGAATTTATATGTTTGGAAACAGATAAAGGTAAAGATAATTTGTTATTGGGATTAAAAGTAATAGTTCTAATTGGAGAAATTGGGACAGAGAGAATGGGGTGGATGTGCTCAGTCATGACTCCACTTACCCCCACAGCTGGCTTGGGAAGATTTTGCCTTCGGCTTTGCAGATGGGTGTGTCCATGGTGAACTTGGAAGATAACAGATGTGCTTTCCCTATACACAGATGCCACTTAGCGGAGGAAAAGTGTCTACTCCCCACCTCCGAGATACACTGCTGTGAATTTTTTTTTTTTTAAGCAAGAACTGGGCTGGGGAAGGGAGAGATCTGGAGTGTGCTGGTCTGATATCCAACCAGTGAAAGAGACCTTTTTGGGTCCTAGGGCCACTCCCCTCCCCCATGGAGGTCTAAAGACTGCAGGTATGTGCAGACAGACAGGTGAGGCAGAGGAGGCCAGACAAGTTGAATGCCATGACTGACCTCCAGACATTTCTAGACTGTCTGTATGTGAGTGAAGCTGAAATATCCAGTCCTACGGTTCCACGTCATCAGGGGAGGGGGAGTAGCAGTGGTGGAGTCAGGACATAACTAGAGATCCATGGGCCACCCAGAGAAGTCTCTGTTGGGGGGCTGCTGCTTGTCCCAGGGTTGGCAGATTTTGGCACATGCCAGAGTTGATGGCCCTGGCTGGAGTCCCATTGGGCTTTCACTTGATTTGGTAAGGGTCAGGTGGGCCTAAGTGGATGAGAGAGTTCAAGAGCACCATCTGCTGGGGAGAAAAGGAAAACCCAGTTTGACAAATTACTTATCTGCCTAGCTCTCAAACAAAGTTGTAATTCCAATCCTCCCTTTGAGATTAGGGTCTTGGTCTCACAGGGAAAGACTAATAACCCAAATCCAAAAGGGGATCTTCAAAATTAATTCAAGTAGACCCAAAATCTTAGACGTGGGAAGGAAATAAATCAGCAAAGTAACCTACTTAAAACATTAAAATGCCCTGTTCACACTGTTCACAACAGAAGATCATAAAGCATGGGAAGACCAGGCAGGTATAGCTCAGCCAAATGACCAAATTAAGTCACCCAAGAGGACATAGAATTTGGAAAGGCTGAGTAAGCTTGTTCAGAATGAGGTAAAAAGACATCAAGAACACACTGGGGGAGCAAAAAGTAGAGGTAGATATGGCTCAGCCAAATGACCAAATTGAATCATCTGAGGGGACTTAGAATTTGTATCAACAAATAAAGGCTGTTCAGAGATATGAAGGATATCAAGTAGAAACTAGAGGAACATGAAGAATTTGAAAGACCAAATAGAAAAATATCAGACATCACAGAGATGAAAGATAATGCAGACCAAATTAAAAACAGATAAATTGAGTAGACGGAAATACCAGTGGTCAATGAAAGGGAGTGGTAAGGGGTATGACATGTATGAGTTTTTTTATTTTTTCTTCTTTTGCTAGAGAGATGCAAATGTTCAAAAAAATGATTACAGTGATGGATATACAACTATGTGATGATATTGTGAGCCACTGATTATAACTATGTCAAGAATGTTTGTATGTTTGTTGGTTGTTTACAATAAAAGTATTTAAAAAAAAGTAATAGTTCTCTATTGTTGGCAAGTTTGGTTGAAAGTAGTTGTTTAGAGTCATAATAAGTCATTGATTAACATTGCAAATATAATCAATTTCTTGTATGAATTAGTACAACTATACAACACTTGTATAAAGAGCTAATAATAAGTGGCAT
Source organism: Tamandua tetradactyla (assembly GCF_023851605.1). Classification (NCBI taxonomy): domain Eukaryota; kingdom Metazoa; phylum Chordata; class Mammalia; order Pilosa; family Myrmecophagidae; genus Tamandua; species Tamandua tetradactyla. Next base: position 99,623,314 of record NC_135337.1, on the reverse strand, counting down.
ATGGGGAAAATATCTATTGCCATCTATGGACTAGAGTTAACAGTAATACCTCAATATTATTTCATCAACAATAACAAGTATACCAAACCAACTCTAGAGGTCAACAATAGAGGAGATAGTGGAAATGGGATGTTCTGGTTTTTCTCTTTTATATGTCTATGTGTTGTTTCTCTTTCTGGAGCAATGAAAATGGTCTAAAACTGAGTGTGATGATGATGGAACTATGAGGTGAAGCTACTGTGAGACTGATGGGAGAAATAGGTGACTCCATATTAGTAGTAAAAGACTTCAATATATCACTTTATGTAATCCACACTGCAGACCAAAAGAAACAGAGATCTTGAATAATAATATGTACCACATAGATGTGGCAGACATATATAGTTGTATATAATATATACAGAATGGGAGAAATATATAAAACAAATATATTTGAAAACAACAGAGTAAGTATTTTTCTCAAGTACTCAAGGATCATTCTCTAGGACAGACTATATATTATATCACAAATACACTGGAATACAAATTTCAATAAATTTTGAAAGATTGAAATCATATAAAGACTTTGACTGAACAAAATAAAATGAAACTAATTATCAGTAAAGAGAACATGAAAATTTACAAATATGTGGAAGTTAAGCAATGCACTCATAAAACATCAATGTGACAAAGAAGAAATCACCAGGAAATTTGGAAATATCTTAAGATGAATGAAAAGGAAAATACAAAATAATCAGACATGACAAATATTAGATAGACTAATAAAGAAACAAAAAGAGAGGATGCAAATAACAAAAATCACTTGAACTGAAAGGGGGAATATTACTGCTGAATTTACAGAAATAAAAGAGATTGTAAGAAGATATTAAGAACGATTCTGTGCTAATAAATTAGGTAACAGATAAAATAGACAAATTCTCAGAGAAATACAAATTGACTAAATTTATTCAATAAGAAATATAATTTCAAAAGACCAAGAACAATTAAGTATTATATCAGTCATCAAAAACTTCCCAATTGGTGGTGCAACAGTGGTTCAGTGGCAGAATTCTCACCTGCCATGCTGGAGACCTAGATTCAATTCCCAGAGCCTGCCCATGCACACACACAAAAAACCCTCCCAATGCAACAATGTCTAGGACAGTATAGCTTCATTAATGATTTAAGTAGAATTTCTCCAAAGAAAATACAAATAGCCAATAGCACATTAAAAGATATTCAGCATCATTGGTTATCAGAGAAATGCAAATCAAAAGCAAAATGAGATTATCACTTTCCATCCTGTACATGACTATTGCTAACCAAGTCAAAAATAATAAATGTTGATGAAGATACAGAGAAATAGGAATCCTGATATTATTGCTAGCAGCATTGTAAAATGGTACAGACATGTGGAAGCTAGTTGGGCAGTGCTATAGAATGTTGAAACCAGAATTCTCATAAGACCTAGCAATCCCACTTCTTGGTATATACTCAAAAGAACTGAAGGCAGGAACATTGATAAATATGGTATACCAATGTTTATGGCAGCATTGTTCAAAGGGGTTAAAAGGTGGAAGCAACCCATGTCCCTTAATAGACAAATGAGTAAACAAAAAGCAGTATACAAATGTTCTGGAGCAGCTAGAAGGAAAAATATGAAATGGTGGTATGGTAGCACATGACAAACTCTGGGATCTGTCTTGTAACTACTTGCTAAAGAGTGCTTTCAAAACTATTGCTTTTGTCTTTCTTTGCTTTGCATAGATATACATATATTTTATTATGTTATTAAAAAGTTAAAAAATAAAATGCAACTAAGTTCAATAGCTAACAATAATACTGTAATATTCTGTCATTAATTGTAACAAAGTCACCATACCAAAGCTAACTGTCAATATTAGGAGGATATAAGGGGTGTGGTATATTTTTGGAAGAAATAACAAGGTTCTTATATTGACAGTGATGATGAGTGCGTAACTATGTGATTATAACAAAAGCCATTGATTGTGCACTTAGAATCAATTGTATAGAGAGTAAATAAAAACTGTTTAAAAAAGTGGTATACATACAATGGAATATCATTCAGCTGTAAAAGTGAATGAAGCTCTAATACATACTATAACATGAATAAATCATGAAGGTAACATATTGTGTAAAATAAGCCTGACACAAAATGACAAATATTGTAAGAACTTGCTTATGCAAAATAACTAAAAGAAAGAAATTTCATAGTGACCAAAGGCTGCTGTGTTACCAAATTATGTTAAGTTACCAAAGTCTGGAGGGGTATAGAGGGACAGGGAATTGTTGTTTGATGTTGATGGAGAAGTTGAGATAATGGACATTGGCAATGGTAACACAATGTCATGAATGTAACTGAACCAATTGAAATGTCCACTTGAAAGTGGTTAAATGGGAAATTGTAGGTAGTTTAAGTGGTACCACAAGAACAAGTTTCTAAAAATCACAGTGGCACTTCACTTTCATGAGAATGGCTACTATTAAAATAAAACAAAATAAATACTCACAATGAGGCAGTGAATTAGAGACCCTTGTACATTTCTGGTGGAAATATAAAATGATGCAACCACTGTGTGAAAGAGTTTGGAGGTTCCTCAAATAGTTAAACATACAACTCTCATCTGACCTGGCATACTACTTATGGGTATTGTGCTGGTTTGAAAGGAAGTATGCCCCCTAGAAAATCCATGTTTTAACCAAAATTCCATTTCATAAAGGTAGAATGGTCTCTGTTCAATATGTATCTTTGAGACTGTGATTGGATCATCTCCCTGGATGATGTGATTTAGTCAAGAATAGTTGTTAAACTGGATTAGGGGATGACATGTCTCCACCCATTTGAGTGGGTCTTCATTAGTTTCTGAAGTCCTATAAAAGAGGAAATATTTTGGAGAAAGAGAGATTTAGAGAGATTCAGAGAATGCTGCAGCACCACGAAGCAGAGATCCCACGACCCACCGACCTTGGAGATGCAGAAGGAAAATGCCTCCTGGGGAGCTTCATGAAACCGGAAGCCAGGAGAGGAAGCTAGCAGATGATGCCGTATTTGCCATGTGCCCTTCCAGCTGAGAGAGAAGCCCTGACTGTGTTCACCATGTGCCTTGTCACTTAAGAGAGAAACCCTGAACTTCATTGGCCTTCTTGAACTAAGGTATCTTTCCCTGGATGCCTTTGATTGGACATTTCTATAGACTTGTTTTAATCGGGGCATTTTCTCAGACTTAGAACTGTAAACTAGCAACTCATTAAATTCCCCCTTTTAAAAGCCATTCTGTTTCTGGTATATTGCATTCCGGCAGCTAGCAAACTAGAACAGGTATATTCCTCTAAGAATGGGGAACTCAAACAGTTAGTTATACAGAAGTACTTATAGAAATGGTTTTCTTATAGTCAAAAGATGGAAGCAATCCAAGGATGCATCAATGGAAGAGATAAAATGCATTGCATATACAGACAATGGAATATTATTCAGCTGTAGAATGAAATTCGGACATATGGTACAATATGGTCAAACTAGGAGACATCACATGGGATGAAATGTCAGGCACACAGAGACATACTGTATGATTTCACTCATTTGAAATAACTGAAATAAGCAAGTTCAGAGACAGAAAATAGATTAACACTTATCTGGTGCAGGATAGATGTGCAACAGTGAATTAATGTACAATGGGTACAAGGTTTCTGCTTAGGGTAAAGGGAAAGTTCTGGAAATGGATGGTGATGAGCACAGTCCAACACTGTCTATGTAATTAAGCTCAGTGAACATTATTCTTAAGAGTGTTTGATATGGTACCATAGATGTTGTATATACGCTTCCACAATTTAAAGAAAGGGCAACAAAAGTGTCAAGGACAATTAAATGCAATGCATACACAAGATTGGATCTAATAATGTAGAAAAATCTTGAAAAGACCTTGTTGGACATATGAAAAAAATTGGAAAACAGAATATGACTTGTAACAATATTAAATGTATTTAACTTGTTAATTCTACATAAGGCAGTTACATTAGTGATTATCCTAGTTCTAAGGATAGTTGCATAGAAGTATTGTGCACAAGGACAATGGTGTATCAATCTATTCTAGCCAGCCAAACATGGAAAGGCACAAGGCAGTATCTGCTGGCAATCTCTCTAGGTTTCAGGTTTCAAATAGCTTTCCCAGGGTTGATTCCCTTCTGCAGCTCCAAAGTTCTGGGCTGAGCTGTGAGTGCTGAGATGAGGTATGATGAGCTGCTTGGGTATATGCTGCATTGAGCTCTCTCTTTTAAGCTTCCCATGAATTGAATTAAACATCACTCATTGACAAAGGCACTCCCTTCAGAGACTGCAGATGTAATCAGCCATAGATGAGTTTCACAAGCTAATGATTCAAATCCACAGCCACGGAACTAGGCACCACCACCTGGCCAAGTTGACACCTGTACCTAACTACCATTCCAAACTACTATCAAATGTTTGGGAATGAGAAAGACCTAAAGGAAGAAAGAAGGAATGGCAAATATGGGAAAATACAAAAAATGTTAAATCAGGATATAAGTGACAGGGGTGTATTTTGATATTCTTTATTTTTTGCATTTGCCCTGTGTGCCAGTTTGAAAGGATTTATGCACCCTAGAAAACCATGCTTTAATCTTAGTACAATTTTGTGGAGACAGCCTTTCTTTAGACCCTGTTTGGCACTGTATGTTGTGAACTTGATTAGATTACTGAGATACTGCATGCAAATAATACCAAAATATTAAATAGGCACACTGTAATAATAGATAAGATTAAAACATTGTTACAAAAAACAAACAACTACTATATATAAATATTAAAGTGTCAACTTATCAAGAACATCTAAAAATTATAAGCTTTAATGCAAGAAACAACAAAGTACCAAAGTATATGGAGGAAGAAATAAATGTATGTCTATTTGAATAGACATATAATTCTCTATTATGGTAGATAGTTCTAACACAATAGTTGGAAAGCTAAATTTCTCATTTCACAAATGAATAGAAAAACTAGACAGGTGATTGATGAAGTAAAGGACAACATGATACACAAGCTAGTTCCAGCAGAATATTCATTCTTCTGAGGTCCATGTGGAACATTTCCAGAATAGACCATGTTACTCTATAAAATACATAAAAACATTGAAAACATAAGTATCTTCTTTGACTGAAGTGGAATGAAATTAGAAATCAATGACAGAAGGGAAAGTGGGAAGTGCTACAAATATGTGAAAATTGACCAACACAATCAACCAAAGGGTCACAGAGAAAGCATGAAGAATATTAGAAAACACTTTGAGATATACAAAAGTGAATACACAACATAACTTATAGGATGCTCTGAAAACCTTCCTAATACAAACACCCATATTTAAAAAGAATAACAATTTTAAATTGATACCAAAATTTACATCTTAAGGAAATAGAAAAAGAAGAACTACCTAAGCCCATATCTGGTAGAAGGAAGGAAATAAAGATTAGATCAGAGATGAATTAGAGAATTGAAAATTAGAACCAACACAACTAAAAGTTGGTCTTTGAAAAGATTAACCAAATTGAAAATCTTATACCTAGACAAAGAATAAAAGAGAGAAGAAACAATTCACTAAAGTTAGTAGCAAATGATGACATTTCTAACCTTACAGAAATAAAATGGGTTTTAAGAAAACACTATAAACATTTCTGATGGAACAAATTAGATATCTTTGACAACATGGGCCAATTCCCAGAAACACACATTGTCTACATTTATTATATTTACTCTTAAAAGTTTACTTTTTTTAAAAAAAAGTACATATTAAAAAAAAATTTTTTTAGGTTATCAAGGGTTTTACTTTTATATTACTCATAGTTTTATGTCACCCTTTGTCTTTCTAGCTTAGCTGTTATGCAACATTTTTAAGGGAATTAATCATCTCTTTGAGTCAAGGCTGTATTAGTCAATGAAAATATAGAGGCAAACAAAACAGTCAATTGTCTGTCCTGTTGTGTTTAAGTTTAGTTTACAAAGGATAACTTAAAGTTAAAAAATAGCAATGTTAACTTGTGCACATTGTATATAAGGACTTCATTTTTGAGGAGGGAAAATCTTCTTGGGAAGAATAGGTGTGTTTGGTGAAACCTGAAGTATTCAGCTGGGCAAAGTCCTGGAAAATTTGCTTGGTTTACAAACTGGTTTAATGGGAAAATGCACAAAATCCCTGCAACAATAGACTGCGCTTCACAAAAACTAAGACTGGAATGGACTGCAGGCAATTGGGATGGACTGGATGGCAAAGGGTGACAGAGAGAAGTATTCAGGGTCTGAAGACAATTGTAAGCCCTATGGCTCTTGTTCAAAGAACAGTGTATATGCGTGGACAAATTTAAAGAATGACATGATGAGATATCTATGTCCAAGTGAGCCCTTTATGTTTAAGTTGTGCTGACATAAGGACTAAAGAGGTATATTAAGAGAAAATTTAGAAGAGTATTGGTGAATTTTAAATATCCAAAGATGGATGCCTATGAACCTTAATGAAAGAAATTAGACATGTATCATAGGATGAACCATGGAATTGAAATCAGGTATAATTTACTACTCTCTCTTTGAATCCCACCTAGACTAAGGACAGGTGACTTACTTGGAACCTCACTTGAATCAGCTTGCAGGAGATCCTATCAGTGCAATCTGGTACAGCTTAAGCATCAAAATAAATAACAGATGAGAACACACTGAATAAAATAGAATACATGAATCTTGAGTACTATAACATAGCCAGTGAACAAGCAAGCCCTTTATAAGGTAGAAAGCCAAATAAAATATAGAAGCACTGTTAGAAATGGAAAAAATAACCAGTTAGCAACTATTAGAGTGGTGGTTGACTGGGTTGAAAGGATGGGGGGGTGAAGGATGAGTGGAGATGACAGCATTGATATAATCTCAAAATACGTCTTTGTAAAATATTATTATAATACAAAGCTAAAGCATATTTTGTATATGGAAGAACTTGCAAAATTTCAACAGGGTATCAATTTCATCTCACCAATGGCTGAGGAAAGTGGATTTCTGATCACTCTAGATGGACTGCAGTGAATAAAGCATAGCATCAAGCTAGGTTTCTACTGGGGATGTAGGGCCTAAATCTCAAAAGGGAACACTGGGAAGATCAAGGTTGGGGTTCATATATGCTCCTTAAATTTGTCAAAGATGTGAAAATGAAAGAACCACAGGAGGCACTCCATATTGAATTTAACAGGAAAAATAGATATTTTTGAGACAGTTTGTGAAGGGTGGAACAGTGGCTAAAAGTTGAAGGGGTGCGTGAGTGGGTTTATAGCATTGAAGCAAAGTTGATTTCTAATTTGAAGTTTTCTAAGAGCATGTCTTTGTTTTGTAGATAAATATAGTGGAGTATTTTTATGAAATGTTTGTCAGTGACCAAATATATTAGTAAATTATGATAAAATTAGAACAGCTGGAGAAACTTAGTAATGGGATCAGGAACTTTTCATACCTAGAAACTTACTCTTGTAATTTTTTATACATTTGATATTATTTCAAAATAAATTACTTCAAAAACACCCATGTCCCTCTCCCAACATCCCAGCAGACCTTATTAGGGCATTAATTAGAAATCATTCCCTTTCTAAACTACTTTTTGGAGTATGAACATCAATGTTACATGACTATTGAGAACATGGTTACATATTTTCATTCATTTGGAATGCTGTTTATGTCTTTCAATGATATTTTATGGTTTTCTTCACATAGGACTTTTCTTGTTAAATTTATCTTACTTGTTTATGTTGCTGTTGTAGACAAGACATTTCCTTCAACTTCTATTTCTAGTTCTTGCTAGCTTTTCTCTGGTTTACTCCTATTGTGGAGAAAAACTATTATTAATTTTGTGTGTAGCCATTTTACCCAATTGTCTGATTAATTTTAGTTTTGCTTTTAAACTATAGAACTTTGTGTTTTCTAAGTCTATAAACATGTTATTGGCAAAAGAAAACCAGCACATATCAATTATACAAAATTTTTAGTCTTAATGTATTTCTTTATCAGAAGCAATGCAATATTCAATAATAATGACATTAGTAGCAAAAAAAGAGAAAGAAATGTTTACAAAGAACAAATGCTCTAAATGGAAAATTTCAAGATTAATTTTTAAAAAAGTCATCAGTATTCTACCTTTATATTTTTCTCCAGAGTAGATGCTTTGGTTATTATTCCCTTCTTCATATTGAGTAATGGACTTTCTATTACAAAATATGCAATTATATTTCTTTCCATGATGCCTGAGTTGCAAAAAAACTCAAAAACATAGTTTATCTTCCTATATAATGTAAATATGAAAATTAAATATTTTGCAATTTTATAAAATAAAACATCCATGTCACTACCATGGCACTAAGGTATTCAGAGGCCAAATCTACCTAAATGCAATTCAACCAAAATTTTGAAGCAATCAGCCTTTTAAGAGTCTGGATGTTATTAAGTAGGAAATATGTCATTATATTAATAGCACTATATTAATAGCACTATGGTGTCTTGAATGATTTGGGCTCTTTGTGGGAACGGTGAGGTGTTTGCACTCAAGTTTCACACAGAAACTTCTTCCTCTGTTACATGTTTTGGAGACTGCCTGCACTATATCCCAGGTTGAAAGCCATGGAGAAAACCATGTATTATATACATCCATTCTCCAAGCCAGGGATGTCTTACTCTAGAATTTCTTGTGCTCACTCTGCCTTCAAGAGGTGGATCAGATTTTAGTCATATTTCTGTACTTGGCCTTTTTTGCCTGACTGTGTTTGTGTGTTTGAGGGGATTATCTATCTTTTTCCATTTCAATAGTCTTTTGATAGATATTAGTGACTTTTTGTAGATATTAGGGGAATGAGGTTGTGACTTGATCACAGCAGGGATTTGCTGATGAAGAAGTCCTATGGGCTATGAAATGTGAGGGTTTATCTTTATGTGTTAAGCTGGGAGGGTAGCACATGTAACCAAGGCACTGATTCTTGTTGAAAGTAATTACAAACATATATGAAATTTATTAGTCTGAGATGATATACTGCACCATGAGAAATCAGTTAATAAATCTGAACAAAATTCCAAATAATATAAAAAGGTAGATGGTTCTTAGCTTTATACCCCCTACACCATATATCATTAAAGTGAAATTCAACTAGACATGAATAGACATTCAAATTTCAAAGTACAGAAGGAGAAAAGAAATTGAAAATGGTTCATAATCTTTTTTTTTTGCATGGGTAGGCTCTGGGAATCAAACCCTGGTCTCTGGCACAGCAGGCAAGAACTCTGCCAGTGAGCCACTGTTGCCCACCTAGTTGATAACCTTTTGAAATATTGATTCTCAGAGGAAATAGGCACATACAAAATGATAAGATTGTAGACTTACTTATTTCACCTTTCCAAGGAAATATACAAAAGTAAACTAAGTGCAGACTCAGAATTTGAATTTTCAACAAGAGAAATTTACTTTCAATGAACACATCTGAATTACAAAAAAAAAAAAAAAAAACAGCTTCTGACATGGACCTTCAATAAACTCATAATTTAAGTGCCACACAAATTTCATCTTAAATAGTTTAAACAGTATGCAATACTAGCTACTTAAAATCACAATACTATCTTAAATATCAAAAACTAGTTTCTGCTCATGCATGAGCTTTACTCAATGCAAGTATATCCTCACTTGAAGTTTGAATATTTGTTAAATTCACATAGCAAATAACCAACTTAAAGTGTACAATTGGTTCAAGGGCATTTCGGTCATTCTCATGTCATGCAAGTATCACCTGTATTGATCTATCTATATAAATAGTATAGTATCAGTAACACTAAAACAAAAGTATTTCAGAAAGCTAAACTTAAAAGTGACTGAGGATCATCACTTGGTCATGAGAAAATTGTAAAGTATAGCATTTGAAAATAAGAAAAATTTAAAATGCATATTTCAAAAATTTTACTCAGAAGTTTGCTTTCATTAAAGCTATCAAAGAAAAATTATTATGAAGGATGGAATTTGGGGTAACTAACATTTAACATTAATATTGGGAGTTGTATTACCTATACTTGCAAAGTCTTCAATATGTTGTTCAATTATGTAATTTTAGCAGGAAAAAATTAAACAAAAAGAGAAATAATAGAGGCATATACCTGTGAGCACCATTTTCTCGGTGAGCACTTTTACCGGACTCTGATAAGGCTCAGCCAGAACTGTTCTGTCCCTCTCCTGCTCCACCGGAAGGCTGAAATATTTTGCATATCAATTTCAGTATTTTAGAATGATTTTTCCCTGTCTTTGAATCTCTATTAGGATTGTCGCTCGGAAGAGTCCTGACTGCATAAAAAAATCCCAGTTTCCGACCTGGCAAAGCCCCCCGACAAGCAGACACTTTGCTACGATACCTCTTGCTAAGAAAGTAGAGAATGAACTACGTGCATAAAATGAAGGTTCTGTGCTTGCTATTTAGAAATAAATCTCACAGAACAGCAACAAAGTCCGCCCCCCTCAGTCTAGGCATGAACAGGAAGCTATTTACTCACGTGGCTGTACTCCAAGTATTCCCAGAGCTATACGGGCGCCTCCTCTGTGTGTCCCATGGGAAGAAATTGTTTCTCCTTCCTGTGGCTGTGGTGGCGTTGCGGCGGGGGAAGAACCAGCACCGAGGTTTGGTCAGAAAAGGCATTTTCGCGCCCCCTCTGCTGGTCGGCGGTCCACAGTGCAGGAAGCTTTGGGCTCTGCTTCATTGGAAAAACGTGGCTACTCCCTCGATGACTGAATAACTGAGTCTGTGTTCAGACTGTTCACTACCCGGAGACTGAGGCTGGGTGAAGTGAACTCCTCAGCACAGTTAATATTGAAGGTTTAGAAAGAAAGACCTGCAGAAGTAATGAGAGTTCTGTAACTTCCTCTCTATGACCTGACTCCTCTGTCCACATCATGCTTTTGTCCCCACCCCCACCTGTCTGGACAATTCCAGGATAAAACCCCTGGTGCATCACAAAGGGTGTCTGTGACCTCCCATGTGACCTCCTACTTTGGCCCCACTTAGCCAGAGTCCTTGCTGCCACCATGGCACCGATTTTCTGCCTTAACCAGTTTAGAGATAGCCACAGCTCTGCTGATGCATTTGTTGGACATCAATGTAGGTGATTTGCCCAGGATCTCACTGCCACCTGGAAGCATGGCAGGCCTGATCCCATGTTCCCAGCTCAGGGTACACAGAGTTCCAAGGATCAAAACAGCTTAGGAGGGGCTGTTTAAGTCATAAGGAGTGGTGATTGAAGTCCCTTCTCCACAGCTTTTTCTTTGAACCTGACCCATGGAATCCCTGCCAAGTGCTCACTGGAATGGGGGTTGGAGGGGCTTCATGATATAAGTAAAGAACCTCTTCTTTTTTCATTCTTGTGAATTTATTATATATGCTGCTATTATATGTAAACTTTGTTCCAAGGAAGTGAACTATGAACAATTATATTTGCAAATCTTGTTTTATGCGGAGAAAAAAAAAGATACTCCTGAAAGACTTTATATCATAGTATCTGATCCACCTCAAGCTCCTTGTAGTCCTGCAAGGTGTAATCAAGTGCCTGAATATTGGTCTCTATCTGACACTGTGTCTCTACTATGTCTTCACCTCTCTCTGCATCTCTGTCACCATCCATATATAAAGAGAAGAAGACCAGAACCTGACTCAGAGGGCTGCCAGGAGGTTTGTGGGAACCAATTAAAGAGCTGAGAATAATATCTGTGCTTTCTTTGAACTCTTGTATGGTCTATTCTGAATTTTTAAAACTCTGTGAGCAAGTCTCAGGGTGACAATTTTCCATATATGTCTCCCCTTGATACATTGTGTTGCAGTTCTTGCATCAGACTTAAGATGTGCATGGTTCATCCATGTTTTTCCATCTACCTCTTTGTAGTATTGACAAGGCAAATGAAATCACGTCTCTATATATCTGTTGTTGGTGTGTGAAATTAGAATATTTCCAATGGGAAGCGCCTGGGAGAGTAAGAATGAATCATTTAATCTGAGGATTAATCATCAAAATCTGTTGGTATAGCAGTGTTGCAGCAGGAGTTTGCTGACTCCATAACACATGGCTGACATGCAAAATCCATATTCCCCTGTGCTTTGGTCCCATCTCTCCATCCTACCTTTTAACCATGAACTACAGGTTACCAAGATAATGTGATAACATCCCTTTTACTTGACCACTCCCATGGAAAACATAATTAAAATGTCTTCCTATGCATAGTGGTTTGGTAGAGATTTATGGGTAGGAGAAATGAGAGACTGAATTTCCCAACTTCTGAGTGCTTTCATACCCCCTAATGTTGTTAACTCACACATTCTGGAAAAGCTCTCCTATATACTTCTACTTACAAATCTTTACACTCCAAGTTGGAGAAAAGCCCTGAGGATGCTGAAGTGGGAGGTGGGGAGTTGAAGGTGGGGAAAAAGTGCAGTCCCCATGATCTGGAACCTGGAAACATGAAAGGCCCTAGAAAAAATCCAAAATGGTTGCCACAAAACTATGTTTTCTTCAGGTCACTGAATAAGAGATCAGGGGAGATAGGATGCTAGCTATGATTTCATATACACAGTGCCATATTTTTAGATAAGAAAATAAAAGAAAGAAAGAAGGGCAGATTATTCCAAAGATATTTTCCATTTTCCAAAACAGGAGCAACTGCACACAATATAATTCACAGAATGTGTTGAATGTACAATATGAATGTATTTTCAAGATGCCATTGCTTCTCTTAGAGCTGAGCCTCCTTGAAGTTGGCTATCCTTGAAGTGAGGTATTTGCAGTCTAACTCAGAGACCAAGATGGTTCTTGACATTTGAAATTTATAGTTCATTTAACAGAGTACTGTGTAGAGCTGGCACTGAACAATTATGTTGAAAATTGAAAATTTTAATATATATATTATATGTATGTATTTGTATATATGTGTATGCATTGCATGTATAAATCAATAAAAATAAATAAATGTATAAACACATGTGAATTTATTCATATGTGCATAAATAAACATCTTTATATGTATTTTGGAACCAAAGGGTATGAAGAATTTGTATAACAGAAGTATTTGCCTCTCTAAGATGAAAAAATATATAAAAGATCACTTTTATTGATGTAACAGAGGGATTTGAAATATTTAGCCTCCATGTGTAACTGAAGATAGCTGGACCACCCAAAATTATGTTTGGAACTTTCTTTCAAGGGCTTTCCTGGGAATAACTGGGAAGGCTTTTCCTGTCATTATGATTCACAACTCAGTGATATCAGCTGCATTGCCTTGATTTCAGTGCCAGGTCTATCCCTTCTTAGATGGTTCATTTTGGGCAACTTGCTTATCCTATCTGTCCTTCCATTTACTCTTTAGAAAGTCAATTGATTGTAACAGTGTCCAGCTCAGAAGATTAATAAGAAAAGGAATATTGGCAGTGTATGGGTAGTTCAGTGGTAAAATGCTCACTGTCATGTGGGAAACCGAGGTTCAAGTCCTAGCCCATGCACCCCCCAAAAAAAAGGTAAAAATAAATAAATAAATAAAAAAAAGGTGAGTGTTGTAAAATACTTAGAACAGTTCATGACATATTTCATTTAAACATTAGCTTGTTACTACAATCATTCTCAAAGCAATCTTGGCAGAAGATCATAGTTCACAACTTCACAAACAAATGAATTACCCATCTCCTGTGAACCCCTCTTCCATTCCCAATGGGAACATTCCATGATTCAGATATTTCCATGATTCCATGGTAAAAGGACTGGTCACATCATACTATCCTGTCACAATGGGAGGTTTTATATATATATATATATATATATATATATATATATATATATATATTATTTTTTTACAGGAGCAGGCACTAAGAAATGAGCAAGGGTCTCCAGCAAGGCAGGTGAGAATTCTGCCACTGAGCCACCATTGCACCACCCTGGGAGGATATTTTTATGAGACTACTTCAGTTAAGTTGTAGCCCCATCCATCATGGGGCTTTGTAGAATCTTGTATGTTGCCCAAGGTACTCTTTAGGATTGACAGCAATGGTTTTACTTGGGGGTTGGAAAGTTATGATAGGTAGCAATGTTTAACTGAAGCTTGCATAAGAGTGTCCTCCAGAGTAGTCTCTTGACTTTATTTGAACTCTCTGAGCCACTGATACTTTATTAGTTACTCTTCTTTTCCCCATTTTGGTCAGGAAGGTATTGTTGATCCTACAGTGCCAAGTCCATGCTTATCCCTGAGAGTCATCTCCCATGCTCCCAGGGAGATTTTCACCATGGATGTCATGTCCCACATAGGTGGGAGGGCAAAGATTTCCCTTGCAGAGTTGAGCTTAGAAAGAGTGTGGCCACATATGAACAACAAAAGAGCTCCTCCAGAAGTGACTCAGGCATACCTATAGGTGGGCTAAGTTTCTCCACTACTTATATAAGCTTTGTAAGAGTAAGCCTCAAGATCAAAGGCTTGGCCTATTGATTTGGGTGTCCCTAAGGTTTCAGAGGATTCCCTAATGATAAAGTTTAACAGCTCCATATTTTTTTCTCCCATCCCTCAAGGAACTTTGCCATAACTTTTTAATTATCTGCTTAATATATCATAGGGTGTATCTAGGCATTACATTAAGCCAATCAGGATTAAAGACACTCATTCTCATTCTGGGCTCCCTGTGTTTCAGTTGTTCAAATGAGATACCAAATAGATTATTTATTTGATTAGATTATTTGATACCGAAAATTTAGGCTCCAGACAAAAGAAATCTTTCTTCCTTTGGTTGCAAAAAGTAGATGTGGTTCTAAAATATAGACAATGTCTTCCTTAACCCTGTGTTCTGAATTACTTTAATCCTGACCAATCAGCCTCATTATTATCTCTAAATAACAGATTTTAGATATATAAAACATCCTCTCAAAATCCAGAAATAGTAATTACCACTCCAGAACAAATGTGTCTGCTAGAAGAGCTTGCAATCAAGGCCCCCATTTTCCTATAAGCATTTTCTAAAGGAAACCACACAATAATTTTTCTTTTATTTCTGGCTCATTTTTGTGCCACCAAATGTATCACAGGTTCATTCATATTAATGCATACCTCACAACTTCATTCCCTTTTGTAGCAGCACAATATTCCATCATATGTATACTCCATCATTCCCCAATCTACTCTCGATCAGTGTATCCTTCAGACACTTGCATTCATTAGGCATCATGTATAATGTTCAAAGTTCACAGTCCATCAAAACTCTCAATTTTTGACAATTTCATTGTTCCCAAGAGAAAGAAAACCAATAAACACTCTTGCCAAATAGGAAACCTAAACTTCCCCTTAATTCTTGTCCCTCCCTCCATTATTTACCCATGTTGTTGCTGTGGTACTGTGCATGTTTTACTTTTAAACACACCCCATAGCATGTAATAGCAGTTTCCCCCCTGCTAGGGGGACTTAAACACTCTTTGTACAGTCATGCCTTTGTAGTAGTTCTTGCAAGAACTTATTCATATTTCTAGAATTAATCAGTGAGACACACAGGTCTAAACAATCACTTTCAATCATGATCACCTTCTTATAGACCCAGTATAGAACTACCTTCACTTCCATCTATTCCTTTACATCTGAATTTAACCTCATTAGGTAACCAATCATCCATCTCTAGCCTCTGTGTATCTCCAATTACCATATATTCTGTATTATAAGCCTCTGATTTTACCTTTATCATAGTCATAAAAGTGGAGTCATGCTGTATCTATATATTTGTGTCTGGCTTTTTTCACACAGTATTTTGTCCTCAATGCTCATCCATTTTGCCATGTGCTTCAGAATGACATTTTGTCTTATTGCTGCATAATATTCCATCTATGTATATACCATGTTTTATTAATCAAGCCATCTGTTGATGACATTTTGGATTGTATCTATTTTTTGGTGATTGTGAATAATGCTGCTATGAACATTGGTGTGCAAATGTCTCTTTGTGTCACTGCTTTCAGCTCTTCTGGCTATGTACCAAGTAGTGATATTGCTGGGTCATAGTGCAACTTGAGATTTAGTTCCTAAAGAAGTACCAAACTGTCTTCCACAGTGACTGTACCATTATACATTCCCACCAGCAGTGCATAGGTGTTCCAATTTCTTCACATTCCCTCAAACATTTGTAGTGTCCTTTTTGTTTAATAGCGGCCATTCTTATAGAGTGTGAGATGGTATCTCATTATATTCTTGATCTGTATTTCCCTTATAGCTAATGAAAAGGAACATCTTTTCATGTGCTTTTGAGCCATCTATGTTTGCTCTTCAGAAAAATGCCTATTCATATCTTTAGTCTATTTTGTAATTGGATTGTTTGTTCTTTTGTTGTTGAGTTGTATGATTTCTTTAACTATACAGGATACCAAACCTTTGTGCAATGTGTGATTTCTGAAAATCTCTCTTTATATGGCTGTGTCATTACATTTTGACAAAGTATTTTGAGGTGCAGAAGCATTTGATTTTGAGGAGTTTCCATAACTCCTCAAATATATTCTGTATTTTAAGCCTCTGATTTTACCTTTATCATAGTCATAAAAGTGGAGTCATGCTGTATCTATATATTTGTGTCTGGCTTTTTTCACACAGTATTTTGTCCTCAATGCTCATCCATCTTGCCATGTGCTTCAGAATGACATTTTGTCTTATTGCTGCATAATATTCCATTTATGTATATACCATGTTTTATTAATCAAGCCATCTGTTGATGACATTTGGATTGTATCTATTTTTTGGTGATTGTGAATAATGCTGCTTTGAACATTGGTTCATACTTTTTATGTTTTTTCTATTTTTAATTTTGTTGCTTGTACTTTGGATTTCAAGTTTACCAAGCTACCTACTATTGCTAGGTCTTGAATATATTTCCCTACATTTTCTTCTAGAAGCTTTGTGGTGCTAGTTCTTATTTTTAAGTATTGGATCCATTTTGGGTTAACTTTTGTATAGAGTATAAGGTAAGAGTACTCTTTCATTCTTTTGACTATTTATATTCAATTCTCCCATACTCATTTATTGAAAATACTATTTTTTCCTAGTTCAGTAGCTTTTGGGACCTTGTCAAAAATCAGTTGACCATAGACTTGATGGTCTATTTCTGCAGTTTCAATTCAATTCCATTGGTCAATACTTCTATCTTTGTGCCAGTACCATGCTGATTTGACCACTGTGGCTTTATAATAAGTCTTCAAGTCAGGAAGTGTCCATCCTCTACTTTCTTTTTCATTTTTAGGATACCTTCAGCTCTTTGGGGTCTCTTTCCCTTCCAGATGAATTTGGTAACTAGCTTTTCCAAGTCTTCAAAGTAGGCTGTTGTAATTTTGATTGGTACTGCATTGAATCTGCAGATCAATTTGAGTGGAATTGACATCTTAATTATACTCAGCCTTCCTATCCATGAGGAGGGAAGATCTTTTCACCTTTTTAGATACTATTTGATTTCTTTTAGCAGTATTACGTAGTTTTCTATGTACAAGTCTGTCACATCCCTAGTTAATATCATTCCTAGATATTTGATTTTTTATTTGCTATTTTGAATTGAACTTTTCCTTAACTGACACTTCAGTTAGGTCATTGCTTATGTATTGAAATGTTACTGATTTTTGCTCATTAATTTTATATCCCATCACTTTGCTGAATTTGTTTTATTAGTTCACATAACTTTGTTGCAATTTTCTCAGGCTTTTCCAAGTATAGTATCATGTCACTTGCAAATAATGAAAGTTTTAATTCTTCCTTTCCAATTTGGAAGTCTTATTTTTTTTGTCCTGTATGATTGCTAATGTGCAATGTTGACTAATAGTGATGACAGAGCGCATCCTTGTCTCGTTCCTGATCTTAGGGGGACTGCTTTCAGTCTTTCTCTATTGAGTATGATGCAGGCTATGAGCTTTTCATATTTGCCCTTCATCATATTGAGGAAGTTACATTTGATTCTGCTCCTTTGAAGTGTTTTTATCAGAAAAGGATGTTGAAAATAGTACTTTTTTAGCATTGTATTGGCTAGGATTCTCTAGAAAAGCAGAATTAGAAGGAAATAGTCATAGAAATAAAATTTATAAAAATGTCTCATGTAACCGTGGGAATGTAGAGTCCAAAATCTGTAGGACAGGCTGTGAAGCTGAAGACTCCAATGAAAGATCTGGGTGAACTTCACAGGAGAGGCTCATCAGCCAGTGCAGGAAGAGATACTGCCTCTTCTGAATCCTCCTTAAAAGGCTTCCAGTAATTAGAATAAGCATCACTCATTGCAGAAGACACTCCCCTTGGCTGATTACAAGTGCAATCAGCTGTGGATGCAGCCACCATGATCATGATTTACTTCTATGAGATGTCCTCATAGCAACAGACAGACCAAATCTTGCCCAGCTAAGACAAACAGGCAACATCACCTGGTCAAGTTGCCACATGAACCTGACCATGACAAGCATCAATCAAGTTGATCATGTAATTTATGTTTTTCAATTTCTTAATGCGATGTTTTAAATTAATTGATTTTCTTTTGTTGAGCCATTCTGGCATTCCTGATTTAAACACCATTCAGTCATGGTGTATAATTCTTTTAATGTGTTACTGGATTCACTGCTAATATTCTGTTGAGAATATTGCCTCTCTGTTCACTAGTGAGATTGGCCTGTAGTTTTCCTTTCTTACAGCATCAAAATGATATTCTGGTTTGCTAGCTGACAGATGCAATTTACCAGAAATAGAGAAGCTTTTGAAAGGGGTAATTTTTTAAGTTGCAAGTTTACAGTTATATTCTGTGAAAATGTCCCAATTAAAGCAATATTTACAAAAACATTCAATATAAGGAATCAGGGAATGGTGCCTTGGTTCAGGAAGGCTGATAAAGATAAGGGTTCCTTTCTCAACTGGAAAGGCACATGGTGAACATGGTTATGTCCAATAGCTTTATCTCCAGGCCTCTTGCTTCATGAAGCTATCCTGGGGGAATATTTCTTCCTCATTCTTCAAAGTTTTGTGGTTGCATAGGCTCTTGTGTTCATCATTCTCTCATCATTCTGAAACTTTCTCCAAAATGCTTCCTCTTTTAAAAGATTATAGTAAAGTAGTCAAGACCCACATGAAATGTGTGTTGTCACATCTCCCTCTATTCCAAGGTAAATACCCACAATTGTGTGTGTTACATCTTCTTGGAGATAATCTAATCAAGTTTTCACTCAGCAATGATGAATAAGGATTAAAGGACATGGCTTTTCCGGGGTCCACCACAGATTCAAACCAGAACAAATGGTACTAGTTTCATAAAATTAGTTAGGTACAGATGTTAAAATAAATTGGGTAGAGGGAAATACTTGTAGTCAATGACAGGGAGGAGTAAACAGGTGCAGTATATATGAGTTTTTTTTTCTTTCTTCTTTTATTTCTTTTTATGAAGTGATGTAAATATTCTGAGAAATGATCATGGTGATGAATATAAAACTATGTGGTGATATTATGAGCCATTGATCGCATACCAAGTATGGAATGTTCATATGTTGAGAATGATTATATTGTATGTTGAATTGATTTTATTAATATCAATTTTTAAAAAATAGTTAGGTAGTGTTACATTTCCCTCATTTTTTTTTGGAAAAGTTTGAGCAGGATTGGTGTTAGCTCTTTTGGGAATGTTTAACAAAATTCCCCTTTGGAGCCAACTGGCCTTGGGTTTTGCTTTGTAGTAAGATTTTTGATGACTGATTGAATCTGTTTACTTGTGATTGGTTTGTTGAGATCTTCTATTTCTTCCTGAGTCAGTGTAGCTTGTCTGTATGCTTCCAGGAACGTGGCCATTTCATCTAAGTTGTCTAGTTTGTTGACATATAGTTGTTCATATTTTCCTCATGATTTCTTTCATTTCTTCAGGGTCTGTCATAACACACCCCTTCTCATTTCTGATTTTGTTTATTTGTATCCTGTAGGAGCCAGGGTTAATGGAAAACCTGCAGAATTTATTGGGAGCAACTGGCTTCAGAGTGGCATTGACAGTAAACTGTGGAGACTGTTATCTTTTTAATTGGAGGACAGTCTGAGAGGGAGTGAATGCTTGTTTTTTCTTAAACCCCAAAGTCTTGTTAGCTATCTCTTGTATGTAGGGAGTAATATACTGAAAAGGAGGCACTCTGTCTTATCATGAAATGTATGCATGCTTTTAGTCACATAAACCCTGCAGTATATAAGCAGAAACTAGTTAAGAATAAAGTTGTCTGTTGTATTTATTGATAAGCTTCAGACCCCCGATCCCATCTTTCTTTCTTTATTTCTTTCTCATCATTCCTTAATATCATTTGAGCTCCATTTCATAGGAAGCAACATCCTCTCTCTTTTTCTTTGTCAGTCTTGCTAGTGGCCCATAAATTTTATTAATTTTTTCAAAGAACTAACTTTTAATTGTGTTGATTCTTTCTATTGTTTTACTGTTCCCCAGTTTGTTTATTTCTGCTTTAGTCTTTAGTATTTCTCTTCTTTTATTTGCATTGGGGTTAGTTTGCTGTTCTCTCTCTAAATCCTCCAGGTGACCAATTAAATCCTCAAGTTCTGCTCATTTTTATTTTTTGATCTAGACATTAAGGCAATAAATTTTCATCTAAGCACTGTCATTCCCTCATCCTATGAGTTTTAATATGCTGTATTCTCATCACTTTTCTCCAGATATTTACTGATTTCTCTGCCAATTTCTTCCTTGATGCACTGATTATTTAAGAATGTGTTGTTTAATTGCCATATAATTGTGAAAGCTCTGGTTCTTTGGCACTATTAATTTCTAACTTTGTTCCATTGTGATCAGAGAATGTTTTCTGGATAATTTCAATCTTATTAAATTTATAGAGACTCAGTTTGTGTCCCAGTATATGATCTATCCTTTAGAATGTCCTTAGAGAACAATGTGTATCCTGGTGTTTTGGGATATTATTATCTACCTATGTCTATTAGATCTAATTCATTTATCTTATTGTTTATATTCTCTATTTCCTTGTTGATCCTCTGTGTTGTTCTTTCTATAGTGAACAGTGGTGTATTGAAGTCTCCCACTATAACTGTTGATATGTCTATAGCTCCCTTCAGTTTTTCCAATATGTGCCCCACATACTTTGGAGCTCCTTGATTGGGAGCATATACATTTATGTTTGTCATTTTTTCTTAGCAAATTGTCCCTTCTATTAATATGTAATGTCCTTCTTTGTCTCTTATGATGTTTTTACATTTAAAGCCTATTTTGTCTGATATTAGTATAGCTACCCTTACTTTCTTTTGGTTGCAGCTAGCATAGAAGATCTGTTTCCATCCTTTCACTTTCAATCTAATTGTGTCCTTGAGTCTAAGATATATTTCTTGAAAACAGCATATAGATGGATTATGCTTTTTGTAACATTTTGTCAGTCTGTATCTTTTAATTGGTGAGTTTAGTACATTAACATTCAAAGTAATTACTGTAAAAGCAGTTCTTGATTCTACCATCTTGTCCTTTAGTCTTCATTAATCAGATCTATATATTATTTTCCCTCTCTCTTTTCCTTTAAATTACCTCTACTCAAATACTTCAATTTTGTGCCCTGCTCCAGACATCCTTCTCCTGTGTTTATTTATCAGCTGGCAGGACTCCCTTTTGTATTTCTTGTAAGGCTTGTTTCTTGTTCACTAGTTCTCTCAATCTTTCTTCATCTTTGGAGATTTTAATATCTCCCTCAATTGTCAGGGATAACTTGGCTGGATGAAGAATTCTTAGTTGAAAGTCTTTCTCATTCAGGATCTTAAAAATATCATACCACTGCCTTCTTGCTTCCCTGAGGCCTGTTGAATAGTCTGCATGTGTTTTCTCTTGTATGTAGTAGATTGCTCTTCTTATGCTGCTTTCAGAACTTGCTGTTTGTCTTCAACACCTGACAGTCTGATTAGTATGTGCCTTAGAGGAGGTTTGTTCAAATTTGTTCTATTTGGAGTTCACTGGCCCTCTTTGATGTTCATATTCATGTGTTTTATAAGGTTTGGGAAGTTCTCTCCAATTGTATTTTCAACTAACTTTCATTTTTGTGCCTCTTGTCCATCATTCCCTATGAACTTGCTACATTTTTTCCATCTTTCTGGCCATTTGTTCTTTGTGCGCTCTAATTCTATTGTTCTATCTTCTAACTCACTTATTTTTCCTCCTGTTTCTTCCAATCTGCCATCGTATGCCTCCAATATATTTTTTATTTGGTCTATGTATCTTTCATTTCCATGAGATATGCTATTTTTCTATTTAACCTCCTAAATTCTTCTTTATGCTCTTCTAGTGTCTTCCTGATACCCTTTATTTCCTTATAAATACCCTTGAATATTTTTCCATATTCTCTGTCCCCTCTGGAATTTTGATTTGGTCATTTGATTGGGCCATTTCTGCTTGGATCTTCATGTGTTTTGTGATTTTCTGCTGCATTCAGGGCATTTGATCATCTTGATGTGGTTGTAATGGAAGTTGGTTTCCTTCACTCTTCTAAAGATTTGTATTTACTTAGTTTTTGCTAAATGACTCCTGTTGTATTTTATTAGTTACTCTCTGCCAAATCAAGGTCCAAATCTCATGCAGAGGATACAGTTCAACTTAAGGGTCTATTATAAGGTAGGCTGGAGTGCACAGGTACTTCAGTGGCAGAATAGCTGCCCACCACGCAGGAGACCCAAGCTGAACTCTTAGCCTATGCACACACACACTCAAAAGATCAAGAAAAGAAAAAAGAGATAATAATAATATGGCAAAATAATGATATAGTAAAAATATGATACACAGAAAGAAGGACCACAGCAAATACACCTCATCAATAGTAGGCACCAGAATCAAAAGGATACACCCCAGGACATACTGGGAGTGAAGTCAGGCTGGTGTCCAACAGAGGGAGAGAAAATTTAAGAAACCAGTTATATGGTAATAATAAAAATGAATGAAATGTAATAGTAAAGATAATGGGTGGAGTAAAAAATAGGAAATAGGTAAAAATGCAATATAAAATATCTATTAAAATTTTTAAAAATAATGAAGAATTATATTACTAATAAAATGTATAGAAAGAATATGTTTTAAAAGGGAGAGACAAAAAAGAATATTAAGAAAAAAAATGAAATAAATAAAAATAAAAATAAGGGTCTAGGAAGATAGTATTTAGCTTGCTTGCATTTACCTCTTCTTCCCATCAGGTGGTGACCATGAGGCTCTGCCTCCTTCAAGCTCTTCCCTACTTATCTGGTGCAGCCAACTTGCACTTACTGCATTTGGCCAGCAGATAACATGGCTGAGTCTCCTCCTCCCTTAGCCCTGCTCAGAAGGGGGGCTTCTTCAACAGGGGGGCTGCTCCACTAGGGGCAGCTGTCAGTGGGTCTCTGCCAGGCGATCTTGGGAGCCAACCAGTATGTGGCAGATCAGCTGATCCACAGCATTGATGGGCCTCCCAGACACCACAACTGTGGGTGGTATTTACTGTACCCCACTGGGTGATCACTCCCCCCCACCAAGGCCTGCCCTGTGGTGGATCTCTACCTCAGTTTTGAAGAACAATTTGCCTGGGTACAGAATTTTTGGCTGGAAGTCTTTCTCTTTCAGGACCTTAAATATATTGTACCCTTACCTTCTTGCCTCTATAGTACCAGTTGAGTATTCTGAACTCAGTCTTATGTGGTCACCCTTGTAGGTAATAAATTGTTTTTCTCTTGCCACTTTCAGGATTTTCTGCTTCTCTTCAACATTTGACAGATTGATTAGCATGTGTCTTGGGGAGGGCCTATTTGGAGTTATTCTGTTTGGAGTTTGTTGAGCTTCTTTGACTTTCATATTTATGCCCTTTTTAATGGTTTGGGAGTCCCCCCCCCCCATATCCTCATTTGCTCTTCCTAACCCTTTACTCTTCTCTTCTTCTGGAACACTAATGATTCTTATATCTGTGCACTTTGTTTTGTCCATAATTTTCCTGAGATCTAATTAAAAATTTTCCCTCTTTTTTGCCATTTATTGTTTTGACTGTTTAAAGTCAGTTGCCTTATCTTCTAGTTTGCTTTTTCTTTCTTCTGCCTCTTCAAATTTGTTATGTATTTCTCTATTATGTTTTTTATTTGGTCCAAACCATCTTTAATCTCTGTGATATCTGCCATTTTTTCTCTTTATTCATTCAAATTCCTCTTTATGGTCTTCTAGTGTCTTCTTGATCTCCTTCATGTCATTAATCATCCCATTTATTCTATTTAGTAGAGTTATATGAAAACCTTTGATTAATTGTTCCAATGTTTGTGTCTTCTCTGGTATTTTAGTTTGGTCACTAAGTTGGACTATATCTATCTGCATCACGATATGCTCAGTGATCTGCTGTCTTCAAAGAATGTAAATATCTAGATTGGTTTACTTTGGAAGATGTCTTCCTTCAGTAGTCTAAAGCCTTGTATTTGTAGGATGGGTGTGGAACAGGATGCAGGGTGTGAGGTGAGCAGAACAGTGTGGTGATGAATAGCAGCACAGGTATATGTGCAAGTTGGGGATACTATGCTGGTGCCTGTAAGCATAGGCACCAAGCATTGGGGAGAATGTGGTTGTGTAGGTGCACAGATCTGTGGGGCAGAGCTCTGGTGTGTGTTGGTCTAGGGTATGTGGCCCATTTTGTGCATATGCAGATCTCAGGGCAGCCAGTTGGCATTGTTCTTGCATGAGCTGAGGTAGATGAGGCCTAGTTGTGCAAGTCAGTGCTTGCCCATAGCTAAGAGGCAAATCTGGGGCTGTGCACATGCACACATCTAGGATCTGTCCAATCCCAGGAGGATCTCTGGCTAGATCCTCCAACACAATGTTGAATAATAGTGGTGATAATGGACATCCTTGTCTTGTTCCTGATTTTAGCGGGAAAGTTTTCAATTTTTCCCCATTGAGGATGATATTAGCTGTGGGTTTTTCATATATTCCCTCTATCATTTTAAGGAAGTTCCTTTGTATTCCTATCTTTTGAAGTGTTTTCAACAGGAAAGGATGTTGAATCTTGTCAAATGCCTTCTCTGCATCAATTGAGATGATCATGTGATTTTTCTGCTTTGATTTGTTGATATGGTGTATTACATTAATTGATTTTCTTATGTTGAACCATCCGTGCATACCTGGGATGAATCCTACTTGGTCATGATGTATAATTCTTTTAACGTGTTGTTGGATACGATTTGCTAGAATTTTATTGAGGATTTTTGCATTTATATTCATTAGAGAGATTGGTCTGTAGTTTTCTCTTTTTGTAATATCTTTGCTTGGTTTTGGTATGAGGATGATGTTGGCTTCATAGAATGAATTAGGTAGTTTTCCCTCCACTTCAATTTTTTTGAAGAGTTTGAGAAGAGTTGGTACTAACTCTTTCTGGAATATTTGATAGAATTCACATGTGAAGCCGTCTGGTCCTGGACTTTTCTTTTTAGGAAGCTTTTGAATGACTAATTCAATTTCTTTACTTGTGATTAGTTTGTTGAGGTCATCTATTTCTTCTTGAGTCAAAGTTGGTTGTTCATGTCTTTCCAGGAAGCCGTCCATTTCCTCTAAATTGTTGTATTTATTAGCGTAAAGTTGTTCATAGTATCCTGTTATTACCTCCTTTATTTCTGTGAGGTCAGTAGTTATGTCTCCTCTTCCATTTCTGATCTTATTTATTTGCATCCTCTCTCTTCTTCTTTTTGTCAATCTTGATAGGGGCCCATCAATCTTATTGATTTTCTCATAGAACCAACTTCTGGTCTTATTGATTTTCTCTATTGTTTTCATGTTTTCAATTTCATTTATTTCTGCTCTAATCTTTGTTATTTCTTTCCTTTTGCTTGCTTTGGGATTAGTTTGCTGTTCTTTCTCCAGTTCTTCCAAGTGGACAGTTAATTCCTGCATTTTTGCCTTTTCTTCTTTTCTGATATAGGCACTTAGGGCAATAAATTTCCCTCTTAGCACTGCCTTTGCTGCATCCCATAAGTTTTGATATGTTGTGTTTTCGTTTTCATTCACCTCGAGGTATTTACTAATTTCTCTTGCAATTTCTTCTTTGACCCACTCGTTGTTTAAGAGTGTGTTGTTGAGCCTCCACGTATTTGTGAATTTTCTGGCACTCTGCTTATTATTGATTTCCAACTTCATTTCTTTATGATCTGAGAAAGTGTTGTGTATGATTTCAATCTTTTCAAATTTGTTAAGACTTGCTTTGTGACCCAGCATATGGTCTATCTTTGAGAATGATCCATGAGCACTTGAGAAAAAGGTGTATCCTGCTGTTGTGGGATTTAATGTCCTATAAATGTCTGTTAAGTCTAGCTCATTTATAGTAATATTCAGATTCTCTATTTCTTTATTGATCCTCTGTCTAGATGTTCTGTCCATTGATGAGAGTGGTGAATTGAAGTCTCCAACTATTATGGTATATGTGTCTATTTCCCTTTTCAGTGTTTCCAGTGTATTCCTCACGTATTTTGGGGCATTCTGGTTCGGTGTGTAAATATTTATGATTGTTATGTCTTCTTGTTTAATTGTCCTTTTATTAGTATATAGTGTCCTTCTTTGTCTCTTTTAACTGTTTTACATTTGAAGTCTAACTTATTGAATATTAGTATAGCCACTCCTGCTATTTTCTGGTTGTTATTTGCATGAAATATCTTTTCCCAACCTTTCACTTTCAACCTATGTTTATCTTTGGGTCTAAGATGTGTTTCCTGTAGACAGCATATAGAATGATCCTGTTTTTTAATCCATTCTGCCAGTCTATGTCTTTTGATTGGGGAATTCAGTCCATTAACATTTAGTGTTATTACTGTTTGGATAATATTTTCCTCTACCATTTTGCCTTTTGTATTATATATATCATATCTTACTTTCCTTCTTTCTACACCCTTCTCCATACCTCTCTCTTCTGTCTTTTCGTATCTGACTCTAGTGCTCCCTTTAGTATTTCTTGCAGAGCTGGTCTCTTGGTCACAAATTCTCTCAGTGACTTTTTGTCTGAGAATGTTTTAATTTCTCCCTCATTTTTGAAGGACAATTTTGCTGAATATAGGAGTCTTGGTTGGCAGTTTTAGTAATTTAAATATATCATCCCACTGTCTTCTAGCTTCCATGGTTTCTGCTGAGAAATCTACACATAGTCTTATTGGGTTTCCATTGTATGTGATGGATTGCTTTTCTCTTGCTGCTTTCAAGATCCTCTCTTTCTCTTTGACCTCTGACATTCTAACTAGTAAGTGTCTTGGAGAACGCCTATTTGGGTCTAATCTCTTTGGGATGCGCTGCACTTCTTGGATCTGTAATTTTAGGTCTTTCATAAGAGTTGGGAAATTTTCAGTGATAGTTTCTTCCATTAGTTTTTCTCCTCCTTTTCCCTTCTCTTCTCCTTCTGGGACACCCACAACACGTATATTTGTGCGCTTCATATTGTCCTTCAGTTCCCTGATCCCCTGTTCAAAATTTTCCATTCTTTTCCCTATAGTTTCTGTTTCTTTTTGGAATTCAGATGTTCCATCCTCCAAGTCACTAATTCTATCTTATGTCTCTTTCTTTAAATCTATCATTGTAGGTATCCATTGTTTTTTCCATCTTTTCTACTTTGTCCTTCACTTCCATAAGTTCTGTGATTTTTTTTTCAGTTTTTCTATTTCTTCTTTTTGTTCAGCCCATGTCTTCTTCATGTCCTCCCTCAATTTATCGATTTCGTTTTTGAAGAGGTTTTCCATTTCTGTTCGTATATTCAGCATTTGTTTTCTCAGCTCCTGTATCTCATTTGAGCTATTGGTTTGTTCCTTTGACTGGGCCATATTTTCAATTTTCTGTGCATGATCCATTATCTTCTGCTGGCATCTGGGCATTTAGTCAGATTTCCCTGGGTGTTGGACCCAACAGGTTGAAAGATTTTTCTGTGAAATCTCTGAGTTCTGTTTTTCTTATCCTGCCCAGAAGTTGGCGCTCGTGACACCCGTTTTTCTGTGGGCCCCACCAGTAAAAGGTGCTGTGGATCCTTTAACTTTCTAAAACTCTCGCTGTGGGGGAGGTTCGCCAGCCAAAGCGGCTTGGAAGAGTGCCAGCCGACCCGGGGGTCTGAACGTGGGGAGGGTCGCCGTCTGCTGCAGCCCAGGAGAGCGCCCATCCGAATTTCCTAGTCAACCCAGGGTGCCAAGCGTGGCAGGAGGGCGCCAGCAACCGCGGCCTGGGAGAGTGCACCATTCCCGTCCGGACCAGGGAGTCACATGTTTGGAAGGGACCCCCCCCCAGTCACCATTCTCCGTGACCTGGGAATTTCTGATCCAATTCTCTCAGTTGGTCTGGGGAGCCACGTGTGATGGGGGCGCCAGCCGCCATGGTTTGAGGGGACCGCCTGCCCAATTCTTCCAGCTAGCCCGGGAAGGAGGACGGGAGGGACTCCGGCCACTTGCCGCCCCTCCTGGGGAAGCCCGTGCCCCTTGGCAATCTAACCGGAGCGGGTTCTCCCAGCCAGTCAGCCATTCCAGGATGGGGTACACTGTCTTTTTTATCTCTGTCGTGGCTCCAGGAGCTGTTCTGTATCATTTCTACTCCCCTAGTAGCTGTTCTGGAGGAGGAAATGTGAGGATGGCAAGGCTGTTGAGGACGGTGGCGGAGGAGCCGGTGAAGGCGGAAGAGGGCACAGTGGTGATTTGAGAGCCACTTTTACTTCTACCAAGGTATCGTTTCTGCATAACACAAGGATCTCTGTGTATTGCAGACTCAACAGGACTCTAAAAATGGGTTTTTACAATTGGTTTTCTACTCTGATTAAATCCAAAGCCACTACCGTCTGATTCTAATAATCAAGAGGGCAATAACAGTACAAGCGATAAGTTGTCAAGAGAGATGTGCAAAATATCACCATTAGATTCTGCTAATGGTACTCTTATATGAGATGAAGCTCTGTGTGAAAGTGTTTTGTATTCCTTTACAGAGTTTTGTGGAACTAAAATGTAAAATGATGTTGACTGATTGTTCATATTTACACTGGATATAATGAAGAGGGAAAGAGATGAGCTGAAAGCTTCAAATTTGCAATTTAGGCATGATACTAATGATTTAAAAGTTTCAATGTGTACTGTGAATGAAAATAATATCTCTGGTCGTCCCAGATTTAAGATCTTTAGAAAACAAACACAGATCGTCATTGTGTGAGTAGCAAACTTAAAACATAAAGTAAAATCTCAACCTTGCAGGGTGTCTTCTGTTAAAGTGAGGGCTTTGATTGGAAAATATTGGGATTCTGTAACTTTAGATGAGGATATATGACTTGCTAATGATGGTTATGGAGTCCCAGAAATCTTCTGAAGCTTTGCTAGATAGATGTGTAGTGGACTGCCCTGAAGAAAGAGCTTTCTGACCTCCAGCTTGCCTTGAGGAACCAGTTTCCCAGTCTCCATCTGCCCAGAGAAATCAGCCATCCAACCTCGAGCTGAAGAGATTAAACCTTCAGTGTTAGCTAAACCTGTGACCACTTTCTCTGAGGAAAGAGCCCTCACTCTTCTATCTGGAGTGATTAATCCTGCATTACCAGATGAAACTGCAATAGAATGCCCCATGGTAATTGTCTTGAAAGATAGTTCTTCATTTCATGAGCCACTCCCACCACCCCTGTTTTCTTCAAGACCTGTAACTAGACCAAAGTTTGTTTCAACAAGCTCTAAAAGGTGAGGTTCAAAGTGTGACACATGAGGAAGTATACTATAATCTGAAAGAACTACATGAGCTTTTCACTCTATGAAAGGAGCAATCATGGGAATTTGTTGAGAATGGATATTAAGGGTATGAGATAATGGTGGAAGGAATATAAAGTTGGATCAAGCTGAATTTATTGATCTAGGCCCACTAAACAGAGATAGGCACTCAGTGTTTTAGCTCAAGGGATTAGAAAGAGGATTAATAGTTTGTATGGATGGTTGACTGAAATATGAGTCAAAGCTGGCCAGCATTACCTGAGGTTGAAGTGCCAGAACTGTGCTGGTATAATGTAGCTGAGGGGATGCAGAGGCTTAGAAAAATGTAAATGTTACAGTGGATTTATCATGAAAGACCTGCTCATATATCCCAGGAATGTTCAGAGGACACACCTTAAACTAGCATGATGATAAATAAATTCAGGTGACTAGCTCCATTATCCCTGAAGACTCTGTATTTGCCCTACTCTGTGTGTCAGTTATTACTGTGAGAATTGCTGTCAATGAGCTAGAATCATTAAAAAGAATGGAGATGAACATATCCCAAGTTGGCAGAAGCCATTTGGTGACAGTTATTCACCATAGACAAGGTGGGATTGATCACCATATTAGGCAGGGGACACAAAGGAGTATTCAAAATTATCTGAGAGACTTGAGACATCTGATAATAGATGATGGGGTACTTAGAAGTCAAATAGGTGGGCAGTCTACCAAATTCTTGTTTGAGCTGTATAAGGAGAGGAATTCCATGTCAAGTGAATATAAGTCTAAATTTAATTACGAAAACAGAGAGTTAGGGCCCCTTATTCAATTTCCAGGCTTAAGACAGTTTATAGACCCAGAGCCCATGAATGAGGATAGGCCTAGGTACCTTGGGGTAGGACATTTTACACTGCCTAAAATTTACACTCTTAACTTTTTTCTCAAGGAGACCTAAAGTCTTTTACCAGGTTAACTGTGAGTTGGGGAAAATAAATGATCAGATATTTGGGGGGTGAATAGAAACTGGCTCAGAAGTGACAGTAATTCCAGGAGACCCAATCACTCTGATCCACCAGTCAGAGTAGAGACTTATTAGGTCAGGAAATTGATGGAGTTTTAACCCAAACCCACCCCACAGTGGGCCCAATATGTCTCACTGTGGGCCCAATATGACTCATTCTTTGGTCATTTCCCCAGTTATAGAATGCATAATTGGAATCAACATATTAAGAATCCCCTCATAGGTTTTATGACACATGGAGTAAGGCTTATTATAGTAGGAAAAACCAAGTAGAAGACACTAGAACTGCTCATGCCAAGGAAAATAGTGAATCCAAAGTAATACTGGATTCCTGGAAAGTCTGCACATTTTAGTGCCACACTTGAATGATGCAGGGGTGGTGTTTCCCATCACATCCCCATTCAACTTTCATATTTGGCCTGTGCAGAACACAGTTGAGTTTTGGGGCATGGCAGTGGATTACTGTAAACTTAACCAGCTGGTGACTGTAATCAGAATGGCTGTTTCAGATGTGGTATCAATGCCTGATCAAATCAACACATGACCTGGTACTTGGTATGCAGCTATTTATCTGGCAATCTTTCCCAACGGCAATTGGAGCTGAAGGGATAAAGCTTGTGTGCAACAGAACTGTTTGTAAAAATTCAGAAATGCATAGCACTATACTACCTAACTAATACAATAATGTTAGAAGACTGAAGCTGAATGAGAGAATGATAGAGGGAGGAGACCTGGGGGCACAAATGAAATCAGAAGGAAAGATAGGTGATAAAGACTGAGATGGTATAATCTAGGAATGCCTAGAGTGTGTAATGATAGTGACTAAATGTACAAATTTAGAAATGTTTTTGCATGAGGAAGAACAAAAGAATGTCAATACTGCAGAGTTTTGAAAATAAATGGTAAATAATGTTTTAAAAACTTTAACTTATGTGTGGGACTAAAATGAAAAATGTTTATTTGGTGCAAAAGTTATATTTTGACTAGTGCATTTCCTAATACAACTTGTGTGGACAGCTTAGTTGAACACCATAGTACATGGAACATTGAGTAAGGCATGAGATTTTGTGGGTTTGTTCAGAGAGATGCCCCGATAAATCCCAGAGTGATTTGAACAGTGAATAAAAAAGTATTTGTAAAGTACCCTTAGGGGTATGGTGAGAAAGGGGGAAAATTCAACTTCCCCAAGTGGAGAATTCTTGATATTCTCACAAGCAGTGGGGACAATGCTTGTCCTCAGCAATGGGCTGAGCCCTCAGTCTTGAGGTTTGTTCATATGAGGCTTGACCCTGCAAAGAATAGGTTGAACATATATGACATTGGGCCTAAGAGTCACCTCCAAGAGAACATCTTTTGTTGCTCAAATGTGGCCTCTCTCCCAGCCAATATGACAGGCAAGCTCACTGCCCTCCGCCTGTTTACGTGGGACATGACTCCCAGGGGTGAGGACTTCCTGGAAACGTGGGACAGAAATCCTAGAATGAGCTGGGACTCAACACCAAGGGATTGAGAAGAACTTTTCAACCAAAAGGGGGAAGAATGAAATGAGACAAAATAAAGTGTCAATGGCTGGGAGAGTCCAAACAAAGTCAAGAGATTATCTTGGAGGTTATTCTTATGCACAATATACATATCACCTTTTTAGTTAAGGTGTAATGGAGAGGCTGGAGGGAACTGCCTGAAAATGTAAAGCTGTGTTCTAGTGGCCATGTTTCTTGGAGATGATTGTAGAAGGATATAGCTTTTGCAATGTGAGTGTGTGGTTGGGAGATCCTTGTGTCTGATGCTTCTTTTATCTACCTTATTGACAGACTAGTGAAACATCTGTATTAAAAATAAATAAATAATAGGGGAACAAATGTTAAAATAAATTTAGTAGATTGAAATGCTAGTGATCAATGAAAGGGAAGGGTAAGGGGTAATGGTATGTATGAATTTTTTTCTCTGTTCCTTTTATTTCTTTTTTTGAATTGATGAAAATGTTCTGAGAAATGATCATGATGATAAGTATAAAACTATGTGATGATGTGAGTTATTGATTATATATCAAGAATGGAATGATCATATGGTAAGAATGTTTCTGTTGGTATGTTGGAATGTTTAAAAAATAAAATTAAAAAAAATCTCCCAATAGCTCTCAGTAAAGACCACCAGAAATTGTTTACATTCAGCTAGCATGGTCAGCAGTATACCTTCACTGCCCTGCCCCAGGTGTATATCACCTCTCCAGTTTCTCACAATCTTGTCTGCAGAGATCTTGACCATTTTTCCTTCTCACAAGATGTTATACTGGTCCATTATATGGATGATATCATATTGATTGAAACTAGTTAGCAAGAAGTCGCAGCTACTCTAGACTTATCAGTAGAGCATTTGTGCTTCAGGGGATAGGAGATAAATCTAACAAAAATACAAGGTACTTCCACCTCAGTGAAATTTGTAGGTGCCCAGTGTTATGAGATATGTGGACATATCCCTTCTTATGTGAAGGATATTTAGTTGCATCTGGCCCCTTCTACAATCAAAAAAGAGGCACAATGCCTACTTTATCTCTTTGGGTTATGGAGACAACTTGTTCCTATTTGGGTGTACTTCTCTAGCCCATTTAGTGAATGAGAAGAAAAGCTGCTAGTTTTGAATGTGGACTTAAAAAAGAGGAGACAAGTCTAGGTTGCTGCACAAACTTCTCAGCCATTTGGTCCAGCAGATGCAGTGGTGCTGGAAGTGTCAGTGCAAATAGGGATGCAGTCAAGAACTTTTGACAGGCCTATATAGGAGAATTACAATGCAGGAACAGGATTTTTTAGCAAGCCCTTGCCATCCACAGCAGAAAACTACTTTTCTTTTCAGAAACAGCTTTTAGCAAACTAGGACCTTAGGCTACACTGAAAACTTAACTATTGACCACCAAGTTACCATGAGACCTGATTTGCCTTTCATGAGCTGGGTGTTGTCTGACCCACAAAGCCATAAAGTTGGGTTTGCATAGTAGCACTCCATCATGAAGTGGAAATGGCATTTTTCTTAGTGCTCAAGCAGGTTCTGAAGGCACAAGAGGGTAACACGAGGAAGTAGCTCAAACACCCATGGGCCAAACTCCTATCACGTTACCTTCTTTTTCGCAGACCAGAGTAATGGCCACTTGGAGAGTTCCATTTGGTTAGTTGACTGATAAGGGAAACTTGGTCCTGGTTAACAGATGGTTGTACATGATATGCAGGGATGACCTGGAGGTGGAAATCTGCAGCACTAAAATCCTTTACTGGGCTGTCCTTAAAGGATGGTGATGAGGGAAAATCCTCCCTGTAGGTGGAAATTTGAGCTGTGCACTTAGTTGTTCATTTTCCTTTGATTGGCCAGAGGTGCATTTGTATAATGACTCACGGGTGGTTGCTAATGATTTGGCTGAATAGTCAGGGACTTGGAAGAAGCACGATTGAAAAATTACTGACTAAGATGTCTGGGAAAGTCATATGTGTGAATAGACATTTTTGAGTGGTCAAAGAACATGAAGATATGTGTGTCTTATATGAATCCTCACCAGAGGGTGACTTCAGAAGAGGAAGGTTTTAAGAATCAACTGGATAAAATGACCCCTCCAATGGATACTAGTCATCTTCTCCCCCAACCACTCCTACCATTTCCCAATAGGCATATTAACATGGTGTGCCTGACAGTAGGGATAGAAGTTATGCATGAGTTCAGCAACATGTACTTCTACTCACTCTCACCATGGCTGACCTGTCTAGAGCCACTGCTGAGTGCCCCATATGATGGCAGCAGAGACCCATACTCCATCTCCAATATGGCAGCATTCCCTAAGGTGATCAGCCTGCTACCTGGTGGCAGGTTGATTACATTGGAACACTTTCATAATAGAAGGGGCAGTGATTTGTTCTAAATAGATAGAGAAATATGGAGAAATACTCTGGATATAGGTTTGCTTTCCTTCCATGCAATGTTTCTGCAAAAACTACCATCCATGAACTTATGGAATGCCTTATACATCATCATTGTATTTCACATAGCATTGATACTGATCCAGAAACCTACTTTGCAGCATATGAAGTGTTGGATTAGGCAGATATTAATGGAATTTTCTGGTCTTAACATATTCCATATCATCTAAAGGTAGGTTGATTGATAGAATGATGGAATGGCCAATTGAAGACCTAATTTCTCTGCCAACTAGGTGGAAATTCCTTGTAAAGCTAAGGCAATGTTCTCCAGGAAGCTGTGCATGCTCTTAATCAGCTTCCATTGTATGCACTCTTTCTCCCTTAGCCAGGATTAATGGGTCCATGTATCACAGGGTGGAGATGGGAGTGGCACCACTCACTATCATCTCTAGTGATCCACTAAGAAAACTTTTGGCTTCTGTCCCTGAAACTTTAGGATCTATTGTTGCACAAGTCTTAGTTCCAAAAAGAGGAGTATTCCTAACATTAGACACAACAATAACTCCACTGAATGGTAAGTTAAGATTGCCACTTGGCCACTTTGGTATTCTCATGCTTCTGAATCAACAGGCATCAAAAAGGATTGCTATTTTGTCTGGAGTGATGGATCCCATCTATCAAGGTGAAATAGGATTTCAGCTACACATTGGAGGTAAAGAAGAGTTCCACTGGAATACAGGAGATACCTTAGGGTGTTTCTTAGTACTACTATGCCTTGTTAATGGATAAGTGTAAGAAGTCAATGCAAGTAGGACTACCAACTGCTCAGAAACTTCAGGAATGGTGGTTTAGGTCAGCCCACCTAACAAAGACTGCTGCCAGCTAAATTGCTGAGAGTAAAGGGAACATGGAATGGGTAGAAGTAGTGTTATATATGAACCAAGACCACATGACCAGTTACAGAAATGAGAATTGTGATTGTATGAATATGTCTTCCTTATCTTTTATGAGTATGTTAGCATTTGTACATAAGAAAAAACATCTTGTTTTCCTCTTATCAAGTAACATAATTTATTGCTCATGTTATAGTATTTAAGTCATAGCATAAAAAGTCTAAGAGTGAATGATACCTAAGGACTTACTTGGCCCTACTGGGGAGAGACATAGTGAATTTCAATTCAATACAGGACAGGTGAGTATTGTTTGATGAAGTGTATGTCCATTATGATGTTGTATTTGGAAATTAAGCATGTTTCAAGGTGATGTGCATACCTGTCAAGTTGGTAAGGGTTGGACCTGGATAGCTTCTGGTGTCAACTTGGCCAAATGAAGAGGCCCAATTCTTTCATCAGGCAAGCACTGTACTGACTGTTTCTGCAAGGACCTTTTATGACTGGTTGATAAACCAGAAGGTTGGTTTATTAAATCTTCAGGCATTGGATAGCAGCTGGGACTGATTACACCTGAAATCAGCTAAAGTATATCCCTGCCAAATGAGATAATCCAATCAGTTGAAGACATTTAGAGGACAAGAGAGATTTTTTTACTGCTTCTTTAGCCAGAGAGCCTCTCCTATGGAAACCATCCAGACACTGCATTGGAGCTGCCAACTTCATAGCCTGCATTATGGATTTTGGAATCTTCCTTTCCCATAGTTGTGTGAGACACCTTTATAAATTTCACATTTACAGATATCACCGGTTGGTTCTTTTACTCTGGAGAACACTGACTAATAGAGTACTGTGCTCAATCAAGTATAGAAACATTGGAAAGATGTTATAGGAAACACATGCACAATACTACACAAATACAATATATATTTTATCTATAAAAATAAAGAGATTTTGATGGAAATAATTATTAAATATGATAAATTGTAAGAATAATTGATAAATAACATATTCACAGATAACAAAACACCATACATATAAATATTCCAAAAGTAACCAAAAGTTTATTATTTTTTAAAAAATTGCACACACCTCTTTTATGTGCATACCATATATGTGTATATAATGTTACAAACCATTTGTGAAATATCAGTGCTTCAATAATGAGTTTATGGATATTACTATGTAACATATACGGGATAAATAAAAGAAAATAATTTTCTTAATGTGTCAGCACTTTTTAAAATAAAAAATAAAGGTCAGTGCAATTTACTTTGAGAACAGAAAAATAATACAACAAAATTCAGAGCTTAGAACACCACCTGTGAAAATACAGACTTTTTATATTTAATATTTGTGGTATCATATATAGAGCATGGTATTATTAAAAAGCTTGGTGTGAAAAGTTATTATAGTCATTGAAGTGTGCAAAGTCCATTTATTATCAACAGGAAAATTTTAGGAATATTAGGCCCTATCATCTACCATGTATAATGTCCAACTTTCTATGTATCAAAGATGTAATTATATAGTGAATAAAATGAGAAATAAAGATAATTGGGAACAATTGCTTAACCAAGACATTTAAAGACAGTTGACCAAGTGTATGTAAACATGTCACTCTCTTTCTTTGAAGTAACATCTGAGAATATTCTGTAGCATGTAGAGTTGAGATCTGATCAAACTAAATCCCAGTATATATTCCCCTTCAGAATTTCCACAAGAAACAGAAAAGGGAATATCAACATGCTTATATCATAGTAAACATTACTAAGATTACCCATGAAACCACTGAAAATCTTAAAATCTAGTTTTGCCTTTTTATTGTTCATGTTCATAAAAAGGAATAGAATTCTCTGTCACATGTCCCCTGTAAATAATGAAATAATAATAAAATTAAATAAAAATATCTTCTAAAGAGATTCTTAGGAGATTCATTAAAATATTTAGAAAAGGAAAGTTAAGACACTGACAAAAATGTCTCAGTTTTCAGCTTGAAAATACTCTCAAATAATTGAGGAGAAAGGGAAAGAAAAATGTGAAATTGTAAAATACTTAGAAATTAATGAAAAGCAAATGACAGATCCCGTCTGAATTTTCTGAAAATCAAATTGAATTTTATTGTATAATTAAATATTTAATTTACTTTGGGAAACATAGTCTAGAATATGAAATTAAATTCAAAGAAGAGAAAAAGAACTTATGTCCAGACAAACAAATTATTGTTCAAGTGTAGAATAGTCTCAGGCCTATTCTCAACTCTAATACAGGACATGATCTTATCAAATTAAGAAATTTCCTGCTTGAAGACAATATGAAATTTCACATAATGATAGCAGAGTTTGGCATTTAACATTATCTTTTCTATTACCTATGAAGACAACTCCATTCTTTGCTTATTCAAAAATTTTAATTTGAGACTTTCAAGCTAGAATATTTAAATATTCTTGTTTGAGATATTCTAATTCATTTCTTGTTCTCAAGATATTTTCAGTTATTTGGGGCATCTTGACCTTCCAAATAAATTTGATTATTGTTTTTTCTACTTCTGCAAGGTAGGTTGTTCAGAATTTAATTGATAGTTGTGTCAACTGGGCCAAAAGATTATGTCCAGTTTTCTGGTCAGGCAAACACTAGACTGATGGTTGCTGCAAGGATATTTCATGGCTAGTTTATTAAATCATGAATCAGTTGATTGCATCTGTGGCTAATTCCATCTGAGATCACACACACACACACACACACATCAAGATAATCCAATTACTTAGAGGCTTTTAAGGAAGAAGAGAGACTTTCACTACATCTTAAGCCAATGACCTCTCCTGTACAATTCATCCAGAGCATTCCCTCCTCTGCAATGTTTTGAAGATGTAGAACAAGATTGGTACTAATTAGTTATTGAATGCTTGGTAGAATTTAAATGTGAAGCCACTTGGTCCTAGACTTTTCTCTTTTGGGAGCTTCTTCATGACTGATTCAATCTCCTTGTTTGTGATTGATTTGTTGAGTTTTTTTTCTTCTTGAGTCAATGTTGTTCATTCATGCATTTCCTTTAAGTTGTGCATTTCATCTCCATTGTTTAATTTATTAGCATATAGTTTTTCATAGTATCCCCTAATTATCTCCTTTATTTCTACAGGGTCAATGATTATGTTCCCTTTCACATTTCTGAGTTTATTTGCCACCTTTCTCTTTTTAATCAACTTAGCTAAGGATCCATTGATTTTATTGATTTTCTTAATGAACTAACTTTTGCTTTTGTTGATTTTCTCTATTGTTTTGATATTCTGAAGTTAACTTATTTTTGCTCTAACCTTCAGTTTTTCTTTCTTTTTGTTGGCTTTGGGGTTAGTTTGCTGTTCTTACTCTAGTTCTTCCTAGTGAACATTTAATTCCAGAATTCTTGCCTGCACAAGCAAACAATGGCCTTTCCCCTACATCTCACACATCCTCTGAGAGGGAAAATTGTTTGTGATGTTTCAGCTATTTTAATTCATAATTCTCTAAAATATCTGTTGTTCTTTCCTTGAGAAATTCAACTAAAATATGACCTATCTGTACATCATCCTCAATTGACATTTCAGTCAGTTGTCCTATGCTGAGAAATAGGCCAGAACCTCAGATTGTGGGATCATAGTGCTTCATCAGGTGGTATATTTCGCTATGTATTACCGAAGTTAATAATGACATGGTGAAATGGTATAACAAAACTGATTAGAAAGTATGTTTTTTAATTAAAGTATGTTTTAGAAGGATTTAATTAGTTAATTCTTTAGGTAACTTGGGATACTTATTGCACACAAGGAAATGTCAAAAAGTTCATTATTTTTACAAACATGAGATTTTAAAATTTTTCTTCGGTTATGTATTTATTGACTTGTAGTTCAATTGGATCAAATTTTGTCAACTTTTAAATAAAAATTGACACTTTATTGAATTATTTTATTGTTCCTAATAGTTTGAATGAATTATATTTGGTATCTTCAGTAAAGAATAATTTTTTCAGCTAATGACAATTGTTTAACAAATGTTGTCCTCTTTAATTTGTAAAATTTTATTAACTGAATCAATTGTATTGAAAATTTTGCTATCATGTTAAAATATATGTTAAATTTTATATAATATAGTTAATTTTGTTGGTGGGTGTTTTGTCATATGACGTCTCCATCTCTACTTATATGAGTAGGCAAAGACATAAGTAGAAGCATGTCAATTTCATGAATGACTAAACTTGCAAATAGCATGCTACAGCTTAAGTATCTACTAGAAAATTGATTAAACGAATTGTGCTAAATTTATTTTCCAAAACAATACTAACCTATTCTAAAAAACTGAAGAAATGAGGACATAATTCTGATTTACAAACACTTCCAAATTAATACACAACAAAAAGGAATATATTGCATATTATTTAATAGCAGTTTTGAAGGAGACCAATGAGTATTTTTTAATTTGAAATACATTTACACAATGCTTACAATGTTTAATTTTAACAAATATTCAATTGTTTGGTCCTAACAATCCATGGTAGATTCTATTAGTGCAATCTCAACTTTACTGATAAAGAAACAGGGGCTTATGATATAATAACTCACCAAACTTTCAGGATTCCTACTCACGCTAAGATCCCTCTTTCATCTTTCCCTCAAATAATATATTTAAAAATGTATATTTCATATGCATTAAAATATTTGAATGTGTACAGAAGTATTCTTCATATCCTGAGGAGAGGAAGACAAGGGATTTGGACATGAAGCAGCTTTTTTTGCATTTCATTAATGTTGCACTTTTAAATTTTTAGTATGATTTTTACATGTTTACATTCAGATGAATTAAGGAACTAAAAATTTTATATAATCCTTAAAATAATATAAGAACTACAAAAATATAGATAATAAAGAAGTTGTAAAGATAAAAGAAAACAGTACTTTTATCAAAGATTTCAAAAAATCCATATCTGAAAATTTTTTCAAAAGAGGTTTTCAAGAAAAAGACTTCCTTATAACCTAAAGAACTGACTTGAGCAATAGATGGAATGGGAGATTGTATTTTAGGTTACATTTTACTATTCACCTTTTGGTGCTTGTGTGTGTCCGTGTATGTATATGTTGGTGTGTACATATATTTCAAATTAAGAAAACAAACAAAATCTTGTAATCACTAAACTCTGCCATCACATACTTTGTTACTTAGCATGGGTCAAATTATGCCTTAGTAAAATCAAATGTATAATTTTCACATCATTGTCAAAAGTTTCAGTCCAGGTTCACCATAATTCAATTTAATAACCTCTATTGTTGCAAATCTGAAGCTTTCAAATTTTTCATTTCCAAACAAAAATTATTTCTGGAAGAATTACTGACAATAAACATTGGATCATTTCTATACAAAAGGAAATTTCAGATCTAAGGCTTCTGATACTGATGCTGGGTGTCCCCAAGGTGAGATTCCTGGGTAGAGAGGAATACACAAGGGTTGCTGGTGAATTCCTCAGAGCACAGACCAGCAATGTTGCTGCAACAGGAAAAAAGTGTAAGATATCTCAGGAAAGTGAGTCTCAGTTCATCTGAGTACTCATCTTGGGTTGTTGCATACCTTACATATTGAGGGATTTACTTACATGGATAATACATATTTCAAATATTAATATACCCATGATGGAAAATGCATTAGCCAGGATTTTCTAGAGAAACATAATGTATAGAGATAACTGCAAATATTATGAGATTTTATAAAAATTATCTCACATGACTGTGGAAACTGGCAAGTTTAAATTCTTTAGGGTAGGTGGCAAGCCCTGCCCTAAAGGTTTTTCATGAAAGTCTTCCATGAATTCACCAGGAGAAGCTGACTGATTGAAGCTGAGATGGAAATTCTCTCTTCTGCTTGGTGAAATAATCACTTCTTTTAAGTCCTACAACTGATTGGATGAGATATCTCTCATTGTTGAAGGCAATCTCCACAGTTGACTACACATGTAATCATCCATAGATGCAATCAATTTACAGTTGGTTGTGTCCAGAAAATAGCCTCAGTGTAACACTAAGGACAGAACTTGCTCCATCAAACAACCAGACATTATAAGCAGGTCAAGTCGGTACCAGAACTTAACCATCACACAGTCCTTTATGCCACCCTCCTTGATTCCCTACTCCAGTCTTCGGCCTGTGGATCAATGCCACCTTAATAACACAATTTCCTAGATTAAATTTGGATTATGTGTGGCTATTTAATCCAAAATTCATCATCCTTAATGCCTCTATTTCCTTATTTAATTTTTTATTGTAAGTATAACATATATAAAAAGCAAATAAATAAAAAGCAATAGTTTTCAAAGCACTCTTCAACAACTAGTTACAGGACAGATCCCAGAGTTTGTCATAGGCTACCATATGATCCCCTCAGATTTTCCCTTCTAGCTGCTCAAGAATATAGAAGGCTAGAAGGCTTAAATAGTTTTTATCACCACAATTGAAATTTTTCTTTCTTTTGTTGTAAAAAATAGTGTATATACAAAGAAACCATAAATTTCAAAGCACAGCACTGCAATTAACTCTAGAACATATTTCAGAGTTTGAAATGGGTTAAGATTTGACAGTTATGGGTTTTTACTTCTAGGGTACCTAAGATACTGGAGATGAAAAGAGATATCAATTTAATGATTCAGCAATCATATTCATTTGTTAAATCCTATCTTCTCTGTATAACTCAATCATCACCTTTGATCTTTCTAACTTTTGGCCATTCTAACTTTTTCATGTTTGAAGGGTCTGTCACTAATATGGAGTAGGGATATGGAACTATCTGATGTTCTGGATAAGCTGGGCCTTCTAGGTTTCAGAACTTAATCTGGTCCAGGAACTTATCTGGAGGTTGTAGATTTCTGGAAAGTTGCACTAGTGTATGGAAACCTTGTGGAATCTTATATATTGCCCTAGGTGTTCTTTAGAATTGACTGGAATAGTCCAGGTTGGGTGTTGACAGGTTATGAAGGTTATGATAGGTAGCAATGTCTAACTGAAGTAGGTATGAGAGCAACATCCAGAGAAGGCTTTCAGCTCCATTTGAACTTTCTCTGCCACTGATATTTTATTAATTATACTTCTTTTCCCACTTCTGGCCAGGATGGAATTGTTGACCCCATGGTGCCTGGGTTGGATTCATCTCTTGGGAGTCATCTCCCACATTGCTAGAGAGAATTTCACCCTTGGATGTCATGCCCAATGTAGTGAGGTGGACAACCATTTCACTTGCACAATTGGGCTTAGAGGGAGGGAGGTCACTTCTGGGCAACAACAGATGTCCTCCAGAAGTAACTCTTAGGCATACCTATAGGTGGACTAGGCTTCTCTGCTAGGTTCACTAGAGTAAGCCTCAAGATCAAGCGCATGACCTATTGATTTGGAGGCCCATATTGTTTGACACCATGTCAGGGGATTTCCTAACAGCAAAGTTTAATAGTTTCATATTTCTTCTCCCATTCCTCAAAGGAGTTTGCCAATACTTTTTGATTATCTGCTTAATATACTCGAGGATGTATCTATGCTTAATACTGCCATTGCTTTTACATAATACACAAACCAAAAGGAAATTACTTTGGATAGCTGATCCCTTTTATTGGCTTTGTTCAACTTTATATTATGAATAGTGGGCTTAATTGATAGCTTCTTAATGGAACTAATTTCTAATAAGCTCTCTTTACACTTTGCACTCATAGAGAATCCATTTAAAACATGAACTTCAAAAGTCACTCCCCTACTTAATTCTCCTCATGGTTCTGTTGGCTCTTAGCATAAAATCCAGTTGCATTACCAAAGTGCTTTCCTATACTTGGTTCATGATTATCAACAGTTTTCTTCCCATATAATTCCTTTCCTTTCACACATGGTCCTGGGTTACAGACCAC
This sequence comes from Tamandua tetradactyla, assembly GCF_023851605.1. NCBI lineage: Eukaryota > Metazoa > Chordata > Mammalia > Pilosa > Myrmecophagidae > Tamandua > Tamandua tetradactyla. Next base: position 99,579,869 of record NC_135337.1, on the reverse strand, counting down.
ACATCTATCCTTCTAGTGAAACTTGTCCATCCTCATTGAAGAGATTTTACAATAATCTATCCACCATCTGAAATGACAACATGTTTGCTTTTGGTGAGCCAACTCCTGTTTATTCATCAGCTCCAGTGTTATCTCCTATAATTCATATACTTGTATATTTAGATTCCATCAGTAGGGCCACCTTCTCTTCATTCTTGTGAAGTTTATTGTGTTTTATCTTATGTAATTTTAATCACTTTGTACTGGTGGTCAAACTTTCATCATAACTTGAATATAATTGTTTTTTTCCCAGGCTACTGTTTTTTTCAAGGCTACTGTTTTGCATTGAAATATTACACTATATGTTATAAAATATTGTTTTTATAGATGTTTCTCTCAATTCCTATTTCTTTTTTAATATGTAATGATATCATCTGTGTCATTGTCAGGTTCATGTGTCAACTTAGTCAGGTTCATGTGTCAACTTGGTCAAGGGGTGGTACCTGTTTGTCTGGTTGAGCAAGTCCTGGCCCATCTTTTATTGTGAGGACATTTCATGCCATTAAATCATGATCACATTGGGTACATTTGCTGTTGATTCTATTTATAATCAGCCAAGGGCAGTGTCTTCTTTAATGAGTGATGTTTGACCTAATTGCTGGAAGCATTTTAAGGAGGATTCAAAAGAGACAGTCTCTTCTTCCTCTATTGGCCAGTGAGCCTCTCCTGTGGAGTTAGTCCAGAAATTCCATTGGACTCATCAGCTTCACAGCCTGCCCTATGGATTTTAGACTCTATGTTCCAGTGGTTACACAGGACCCTTTTATAAATTTTATATTTATACATATTTCCTGTCGATTCTGTTTCTCTAGAGAACCCTAACTAATACAACTTGGTAACTGGACTGGGGTGGTTCTTAAGAAACAGAATCTTAAAAATCGGCTTTTATGAATGGTTTTATATTCTGACTGGACTCAAAGGCACTAAGGACTCTGATTCCCATAATCAGAATGACATTGCCAATCTGTGGAGTGAGTTGGCAAAAGAGACAGTCAAATATCACCATTTAATTTTTCTAATGTTTCACTAGTATGAAGCAAGGCTCGGAGGGATAATGTTTTTTACACCCTTATGGAGTTTGGTGGAAATAGGAAGCATAGAGACATTGGCTGGTTGTTGTTAGATACACTATATTCATTAATGCCTGAAAGGGTTGGGTTTAAGGCTTCAAACGAGAAGCTTACACGCCATCTGACAGATGTAGACATTTCTGCGAATGTCTTGAAGGAAAACTCATTTACGGTAGCAATAGACTTGAAATCTCTGAAAATCAGACTCAGAATCTTATAGTTAGAATAGCCACTTTACAACATAAACTGAAATCTCAATCTTGCATGGTGCCTTTAAAGTGAGGGCACTGATTGGAAAGGAGTGGGACCCTGAAAAATGGGATGGTGACATATGGATTGATAATGATGTCAGAGGAGAGGTTGAAGCCCTAGGCCATGCTGAGTCTTCTCTTGATAATCCTGTAATAGTCTGCCCTGAGGACATAGTCACCCCACCTCCAGTTGGCCTTAAGGAGTTGGTCACCCAACCTCCACCTGAAGGGATTAGCCCTGGAGTGATTAATCCTGTTTCACCAGATGAAACTAAATGAATGCCCTGAAGAATATGGCTTGGAAGATACTTCTAATTCTTTTCATGACCCACCCCCACCACCCCTCATTTCTTCCAGACCTATAACTAGACGAAAGCCCCAACAGACCCCTAAAGGTGAGGTACAAAGTATTGCACATGAAGAGGTATATTATACTGCAAATGAGCTGCATGAGTTTTCCAATTTATATAAACAAAAATCAGGGGAATATGTGTGGCAATGGATTTTAAGGGTGTGAGATAACGGTGGGAGGAATAGAAGGTTGGATCAGGCTGAATTTATTGATATCGGCCCACTAAGCAGAGATTCTGCATTAAATGCTGTAGCTTGAGGGGTTAGAAAAGGCATTAACTGTTTGGGATGGTTGGTTGAAGCATGGATCAAAATGTGGGCCAACATTCCTTGAGGTTGAAATGCCAGAAATGCCCTGGTATAATGTAGATGAGGGAACCCAGAGGCTTAGAGAGATTGGAATGTTAGAGTGGATTTATCAGGCAAAGTTGGCTCTTACACTGCAGGAATGTCTGGATGTCTGGAGGATGCCCTTTTTACCAGAACAGTGAGAAATAAATTTGTGAAGCGTAGCACCATCATCCCTAAAGAGCTCTGTGGTTGCAATTCTCTGTAGGTCAGATAATACTGTGGGAATCCCCACATTGGCTCTCTAACTCATGGGGTGAAGGCTATTATGGTGGGAAAGTCTAAGTGGAAGCCACTAGAACTGCCCCTACTTAGCAAAATAAAAAATATATATATATGACACAGGAGGCTCACATTTCTTTGTAGCTACAAATAAATTAATCCTAATAAATACATGGCAACAGTCCAACAAGAACAATAAATAGTGACCAAGTTCAGATTATTCTTGAAATTCAAGAATGATTGTAATAACATATAGTTCATCATATTAACAGAGATAAGGAGGGAAAATATGATCATGCTTAAAGATACGAAATATATATTTTGTAGAACTCACCAACATTTTCTATTTTTGTTTAGGCTGCATATCTCTACTAGAGCGCAAAATGGTAAAGTATATTTCTTAGAAATTTCCCATAACATCAAGGCTTTCTAATTATTTGTATTGGGGTATACAAATGAGCACAGAGTTTTCTATTATCAATTGTCAACATTTGGGCTCTTCTTTTAATTCTTAACAAATTTAAAATTATTCTGAATACATTTTACTGATTCCATTTCTCTGCCTATAACATGGCAGATTGGATAGCTCATGAGTCTAAAGACTGACAAAGAGAGATTTTGGGTAAAGGCCTTCTCATAGAAGCAAAAATCCAGTAAAGCACTCATATTATACTGCAATTCCTTCAAATATCAGACCTCACCAATTCTTGCTGACTCCATGTGAGACCCTATCTGCCTACAGGGATCCTTCAAAAAGGAGAGCATGTCCTAAACTTGCCAAACTCTGTAGAAGTTTTCTAGATGTCTGTAATTGTTTCTGATAATTGGTAACTTGGACATTGATTTTAAAAAATATTCTCAACTCCCCAAGCATATACTGTTAACTTTCCATTGCTGAAAGGATAATTGCAATTCTGTGGGGAGGTGAGGTCATGGAATCACTAACCCATACTTTAGAGTCTGGCTACCACCTTTTCACACTTGCTTTGCTGTTCTGAACCACACTTGAACCCTTGTGTGAGTACTTTTTATTTCAGAATTACAGAAATAGTCTGTGAATGCAGGAGAACCACCAGGAGTCCAGGTATGTGCTCATGATTGGAAAAGATAGTTTTTATAGTTTTAGAAACAGGCTAAGTGTGAATTCTAGACAGGAGAGTGGAATAAATCCTGAGTCACAGTGGAGTGTGAGGGTGCTTCTGGAGATATACTGGTTGTCCTAGAACTTGTATCAATCTCTGATATTTCCTAAAATAATCTATTACAACTTTCATGGCTCATGATTGTTGAATTTTGATCTATGCATGAACTAAGTCTGATATTTTAAATCCTCTGGTATGATAAGTTGGAAAGACATCTATATCTTCCCAAGAAGAAACAAAAGAATGTTTCCAGAACTTAAAGGGCCTTTCTAAAATAACTTCCTTTTTAATCTAAAATTTTCTGGTCTGCCTCAGCATCCATCCTCCTTTGCCAAGTCACTTGCTTCAAACACTCATCTTTGCTATAGTTATAAAGCAGATTTCCATCCTTGGGGTATTAACTCCCCAAGTGTTCAAATGCAGTCTGAAACCACCACCCACACAACCCATACATTTACTCAAAACCTGGAGCCCAGAAACAAAAAGAAAGAAAAAATAAACAAAACCTGGAGCTGATTCCAAATGATAAGCTACCCATACCCGCAGCCAACAGACCACCAGTTGCTTTATCTTTATACGTGCACTTGCTTTAAAATAAGCAACTTTTGACTCCTCAGGATACCTACTAACCTCTACCTTAAGACAACAACAAGGCCCTATCCTATGAGTCCCTCTTTCCACCTGTCATCTGAGTGGAACATGCTTTCTGGTGACCCTTTAAGTCACCCTCTTTCTCTTTGAGGGTTGAGAGTAATGAACTATCTTTTATTATGTATTATGGGCTGAATTCCTATTGCATTACACCTGATCTCCATCCAGACCCAAATTCAAAATCTAACTTAACTATTTCAAAACACCCCCATTCTTATATTAATTATTAAGCTGGAAGTAATTAAATTAGCTGATTTTGTGCAGAAATAGAAGATATCAAAAATTTTTTCTTACTCCAGCTGAGTCATTTATAATGGAGGTGGTAATTGTATATAGATGGAAGACATCTGGTTCTTTTAATTGTGGTAAGATTGATCACTCTTTGCCGTTCCAGTCAGAAATGGAGCATTTCAGGAAATGCTCATTTCATGAACTAAGCTTATCAGCATTAGAAAAACAAATCAGGGACTTCAGCAACTTTAAGTTAATTTGTGTTTTTTTTCCTGTGCTTGCAAAATATGCTTTATGTCATTCATAGTTTCATTCCTTATCTTGTTACTATTTAAATTTATTCAGTACATACATTTCCATACTGTCATATTCACTTTTGTGCAATAGACACATGTTTTGCTATCTTTACCACTTCTGATATTATATAATAGAATTTCATATGAAGCTTATGCATTACTAAAGAAGTAATGATGCCTTGTAAAAGTAATGGCCATAAAGTATCTCCTCTGCAATATTTTACCTGTGTCCACTTTCATGTCCATTGTTTTAAATATAATCCTTCCAATTGCACAGTACTTTCTGATTGAGATGGTAAAATGTTGTACAATTTTTGCATTCAAATTGTCCATTTGTTGTTTGATGATTATTCTGAGGTATTATACTGAAATCAGTATAATATTTGGATCTCTGAAAATTTGTCGGCATTTGCTTAAAAATAAACAATTAGGAATAAGTGGAAAATTACTATAACAAAAATGTTAAAAGAAAGCACAGCCAATATTTTAGGACACTACAGGATATACCAAACATGTACTTTTGTGGATTATTTGAAATGTAGAATTGTCTGAGGTTTGACAGCATAATGTTTAACATTGTCAACAACTGACATTGTTCTTTACTTGAAAGTTAATTTAGAAACTTGATATAGTTTCTCTCTGCCTAAATTCTTCTCTCCAGTACGATGATAACAACTCAGCATTTACTTTAGAATGTGGTTTTACTTATTATAAATAAGGCATTAATAGCACTCTGTGTCTGAGTGTGTTTGTGTGTGTTTACATTTTCCATTACAAGAAAGTAGTCAAAGGTAGTAAATCCCTAAAGGAAAGGAAACAATGTTTTAGTAAGATTTAACATTAACTGGAGAATATTTGTTTTCAGTTGCCAGGATAAAAGACATCTGTCTCATGTTTCTCTGTAGGATGCTTAGACTTTGAATGTGTCATTTCGAGAATGATGCTTCTACTCACTGAGAATTAACAGAATGGCTGCTAGTGATTTGGCAATAGCAGTGATGCTCTTATTACAAACAACATTTGGAATTTGGGGGAATTTCTCTCTTCTTTGCCATTATATCTTCTTTTACTCCACTGGATACAGGTTAAAGTCCACAGACTTGATTCTCACATACCTTACTATAGCAAACTTCCTGGTCATTGCCTCTAAAGGAATCCCCCAGACAATGGCAGCTTTTGGTTTGAAAAATTTCCTCAATGATTTTGGATGCAAACTTGTTTTCTACATTCACAAAGTGTCCAGAAATATGTCCATTAGTACTGCCTGCCTCTTGAGCATTTTCCAGGCCATAAAAATTAGTCACAGGAATTCCAGGTTGGCATACCTTAAAGTGCTATCTCACAAGTGTATCACTGCCTCCCTTAACCTATGTTGGATCTTGTACATACTGGTAAATATCAATTTTCCTCTTTATGTGTCTGGCAAGTGGAATAGCATAAATGTCACCATGAAAATGAATTTGGGGTACTGTTTTGGTATAAATGATTACAAAGGCTCAGAGACACTGTTTACAGCACTTTTAATCTGTCCTGATATTGTGTGTTTAGTTCTCATGATCTGGGCCAGTGGATCTATGGTTCTCACCCTGTATGGGCACAAGAAGCAGGTCCAACACATTCGAAGTAAAAATTTGTCTCCCAGATCCTCCCCTGAGAAGGGAGTTGCCCAAAGCATCATTTACCTGGTGAGCACATTTGTATGTTGTTACATGCTGTCCTGCTTCTTTTCATTTTACTGGGCTCTTTTTGCTAATCCCAGTTTATTCCTGCTGGACATCCATGCCCTTATTGTTTCATGTTTCCCAACAGTCAGTCCATTTCTTCTCTGGAGCCGTGACTCCAGGTTACCCAAACACTGCTCTGCCTACCACAGAAGGATTACCCAATTTCCTAAGTTTTTTCATACAGTTTTATACTTCACTTTTTCTTTTGCACAATATAGAGGAGTTTATTAATTAATTTGCTTCTCTTATCTAAGCACAAAAACAGTCACATAATAAAGAGACTGTGGAAAACAGCCTTCATATGATTCATAATTTTGATGTCAGCCGAGACACTAGTGCAGAATTCTTTTATTTTCTCCATTATTAAATTATAATGAAGGAGGTTAGAACCTAATAATTCATTAAACTAAGGCTGTGTCATATTTTGGAAGTAATAAAACCTATATGACTTTAAACCCAATAATTAAAACTTTGAAGATTTTAACTTGGCAGAAAAATTTGAGAAGAGCTTAAAGAAATGGAAAATCTAGGAAAATAGTCAACTAAGCCTATGAAAAGGAAAAATAATTGCTCTGCAGTAAAGGGTCCTGAATGGAACAGCTGGAGATAAAATATCATATACTTCAGGACATTAAAGAAGGTTTTTAATTGTTTTTATCCCAATCTTGAGATGAAAGATGGTCAGATAAAATATATAATTGTTTGGGGATTATGGGCAGCATATTTAATATATTTCCATGTAAAAATGGGCTAACAGTTAGCTAACTGACTGGGACAGAGTGTACTCAGAAAGCCGTTCAGAAGGTTTTAGAGAGAATTTAATAGAAGATGTATATTAGAATTAAAAAAGGAAAGAAAAAAATAACTGGATACTCATATTTTTGGATGGTTAAATATTACTTACCATGCCTTGATGACAATTGTCATGTTATAAGAAGACTGTATTTAGTGTGGACTCCACATTCCCAATTTGAGGAAAATGAGTCTATTATGGGTTTGTTCATCAATAACAATGATGTTATTGCTATTTCATCCCAGCAGAGAAAGAAACATTTTAGATTGGTTATGGGATTGTTTTGTTTATGGAAGGTAAGTGCTCCCTTGAGATATGTATGGTTGAAAATTTACCAATTCCAGACAAAAAATGGACAATATCTCATATTTTAAAACATTGAGAAGATTTTCTCAATTATTATCAAATACAGTACATGAAATTTATTGTGGAATCTACAATTTAAACAATAAAGTGAATAAACTTGACCTAATAGAATATATTGAAACTGCTATGTTACATTTTTTAGCACATGAGGAAAGATAAAATAGAAGTACAAAGAAAATTTTGAAAAATATAAATTTCACAATAAGACAGATCATGCTTACTTTTATAAACTTAGTACTATTAAAACACTGAAAACATTTTAAAAGCTGGTTAGTATTTCCAATGAATAATTAGAATAGTTAGAAAAAATAATGAAAATGATCTATGTGAACACTATATAAGGTGTTTAATTTAAGTGTAGAGTATTTAGGGGAAATAAGATTCCTGCAGATCCTTATAGGAGAATAGAAGCTGTCTGGATCAACTGCTTTATATTGTATGGACAGCTACTATGTACTATGTATCCAATCTTGGGATTTAGAAAATGTAAATATAGGCTAGTATAAAATAAAGTAGTAATGTAAATAACAAATTTAGAACAAAAATACACAAAATATCATAAAAATTATTAAAATAAAAGTGTTGACTAAACAGAGCCATGAAAATGTTGATAAAATTGAAAATGAACCTTGTGCAGTTAAGGAACAGCCTTCTCCAAAAAAATGGACTGGCCTTTGTCCTTAGTTCTTGGGAGGTAATTTCTAAGCCCTAATACTCTGCCAGAAAAGAGAGACTTGGTGTAATTGGCTCTATACTAATAATGTGATTTATGGTGTGGACATTTACCCACTCTGCATTAGATAAATCTTCAGAGAGGCTGGACACTAAAATCAACCATGGAGTAGGACAACATACCAAAATGAACAAGAACAAATCCCTGGACACCAAGACAAGTATGGGCTTCCCTAGTTGTCCTTGTCTTGTGCATATTGCTGCACACATTAACTGAGAGAAGTTTAGCCCTGTCCTTGTCTCAACTGGTATAGGACAATTAGGAAATTCATACTTGAACTGTCCTACACTCTGACCCATATGCCTCTAGTATTAGATAATTTTAATTTGTATCCTTTTTCTGTTACAAAACAAAGCCCTGAATATAATATAATAGCTTTCAGAGGTAGTATTTGTCCTTCTAGCAAATTATTGAGCTTGAGGGTGGTCTTAGGAATATCTCAACTTGCAATTGGTGATGTTGGGAAAGTATGAAAGAAGTGAAGGTGATGTTGGGAAATCCCAAACTCTGCAGACACATGTTATGATAAGAATACATAATACTTAAAATTATTGCTTGACTTTGGATTCAAAAAATGCCTAGAGACTAATATAACTTAACTTGTTCTCATAAATTAGGAAATGAAGGAAAAAATGTGTATTTACAAAAATATGGAATACCAAGACAGAATGAAAACTAGTTTAAATCAAGAAACCATAAATAACAATTCAGTGCTTTGAAACATCAATGATCCCTTTTGATTGTTATAAAATAATTTTCTGCTGTATTTATAATATTTTGGCCATCTTTCTTGTTCCACATGTACTTTACAAACCCAAAAGAAGATAAAATATATGAAATATATTTATAAATGTAATATAAATGTAATATATTCTGATATCAAAAATTTAAAAATAAACCAGTATGAGATATGAATGTATATATTCTATTAGTAATTAAAATATTCCATTAGCAATTAAAATATTCTATCTGAATGAAAAAGGTTTATTTCTGGAATATGGGATATGCCAACAAGCAAATCTAACATCATCCAAAGTGTTAACAATTAAGTGAAAAAAAATAATATTGGTCATGTAAATATTTTATAAGCCTTACATACTTTTCTCATCAATAAATTAAATTAGAGTTAACACTCCTTCTTCACTTCGATTAAAAATAAATACAGTAATAAATGAAAAATTTTAATGAACAACCAGGTCCACTATGTAAAATGTCCCTTTTATAATCCATTTAATGAACATCTTCATTTTCTTACACTTATATCTTTTTGTTCATGAACAGACTATTTTTTAAGCTGATAATGGAATGATTTCCAGATACGCACAGTTGTATTTCAAGGAATCTTAAACTTTCATTGTTTTTCATGAAATTTTTCTGGAGAAGAAAACTGAAGATCTGAAGTCAAGCCTATAGATGACTACAGACCTGGTCAGCAGTGTTAAATACCTCCTCATGAGAGACATGAATACAGAATGACCCGATTAAGCTGTTCTCAAATTTTAGAAACTGCAATAACAGGAGCTTATGGTTTAATAAGTACATGGGCCATAATATTACCAGACTTCTGTCTGACAACCTGACATGATTTTTGAATTAGAATCTCCAAGCTTATCCCTATAAACTGTCTCTTTCATAAATATTCCCTGGTTTGATTTACACAGAGTTCTAAATGAATTTCTGACCCCAGAAAATTTCTACTATCAGCCAGTGAGACCAGTTAGATGGGAGGGTCCTCAGGTCATGTGACAATCATCTGCTCTTTCCCAAGATTGCCATAACAAGGTACCACTAGCAGAGTAACTTAGAACAAGTCAAACTTGATATCTCACTGTATTGGGGGCCAGAAGACTGACATCATATTGTTGGCAGGACCATGCTTCCCTGAAGCCTGTAAGAGAGCATCCTTGTCTCTCTCTCCTTCACGTGGTTCCTAGTATTTCTTGTCTTTTGACGAATCCAATCTAAGCCTCTGCATTCAAGTTACAGTTTTCCTCTGGGTCAGTGTCTCTGTTGAGTGTGATCATTATGTTCTGGTGCCAATTCAGCCAAATGATGATGTTCAGATATTTCATTTGTTAAGTACTTGTCTGACTGTCACTGCAAGGATATTTCATGGGTTCTTAATAAACTGGAAGGTTGGTGTTTAAAATCTTCAGTCATTTAATTGCAGCTGTGGCTCCTTGTATCTGTGATCAGCTAAGGCATATCTCCCACCAATGAGATAATGCAATCATGTGAAGAACAGAGAATTTTTTTTCATGCTTCCTCAACCACTGAGCCTCTCCTGTGGGATTCATTGAGACACTTCATTCAAATTTCCAGATTCAAAGCCTGCCCTATGGATTTTGGACCCTTTCATCTCATGTTTACAGCTATCTTTGCTTTGTTCTCTTTCTCTAGAGAACACTGACTAATATACTGGTATAAGGCTTACTGTAAATTAGTATGATATCACCTAAACTTGGAATTAAATAAATATTTAGAAATTACTAACTTAAGCAAATTAAAGAATGGTATCTCAAAAGTGTATAAAAATTATGTAATTCATCAAAGTAATGTGGAGTTGAATAATAAATTAATTTTTAAGAGGGAAATGGAATTTGTGCATTTATAAAAAAAAATTTGTTATTTTGAAGCAATGCCTCAGCCAGCCTTCCACTACCACATCCCAGGTCCTGGTTCTGAAATCCTTGGAGTGTTTCTCTACCTGCCAAGTGAATAAAGGGCAGAAATGGAATTATTTTGTGATGGTATGAGTTTGAAATTTTGTTTCCTCACATGTAGAATTTTAAATTTCACCTTTAATTTTCTTCACTTATGCAGATGAATCCAGTTGCTTAAGCAAAAAACATTCTAACTGTGGGAGCCTCAGACATTCCGTGTCCACCTCCTTAATCTTTCCCTATGTCAACCCTCACCCAAGTCCCATTACACCGAATTCTGTGTCGTGACTCACGAGTAGTAACTACTTCCCCACTTGTCCCCCAAATGAAAGCTCTGACTTAAATAGTTTTCAGTATGTTAGTAGAAATACATTTCAGCTTCCAATATAAGGGGCTCACAGAACTATGTTTTTACCATAAATAGTTGGATATATTTGATATAAAATAGAAAGGAAATAGCCTTGGTCCACTGGACAATGAAAAGATTCAAATGGATACAAATGCAGAGACTTAAATTTCATTGGGAAAAGTATAGAAAGGGATGAGTCCTCACTGTGTACATGATACAGGCAAGGCCTAGGTCCCTAAAGTACAGTGACACAACCTCCTACTCAAACTCCACCCTTATACTGATCACAATATCTGTCCCTGTGTCTCTGTGTCTGTGAGGGTTCCTGCAGATATAGAAGCAGATGTCACATAGACTGTCACACTCATTTTACTGATTTTCCATCTTTATAGTGGAAATCTGCACTTTGTCACCTCAGGTCTTAAACTGTTAGGAATTATGGTCTGCTCTGGACATTAAAGTTGCTGCACCCAGTGGTCCTGCTTATGTAGTGAGTCTAGGACCATGAGAGATTATGAAGCCTGGTGGTTCTGCTACTTCCTATGTTCATTCCTAGTTAATATCACCCCAAGGACAGAGATCATCCCAAGCCTTCTGCTTTTGGTGCACTTAGACACCATCTGCTATGTCATTTTCCTACTTCACTTCACTATCACCAACACCACTGCAACTCAGCTTTCTGCACCTGGATAAATCCTCAAGAAAGAGATGTATTCATACCCCTTTTCCCTCTTTGAATGCAACAATGAAACACCATGTCTTCCTTTTTGGCCTGGGATTCTGTAAATCCCACTCCCCTGGGAGTTCCATCTGCATGACCTTTGGATGAGTCTTCCTGTTCCCAAGGCAGTCATCACCTGGGTATGTCTCTTGACCTCCAGTGTGGAAAAGGTGACTGACCCCTACCCTAAGGTACTCCATATACTTCTGTCCCAAATCCTATCCCTGTGACAATGCTGTAACAGACCCAATCAGATGTTTATTCACCTACCAGCACATAACTGCCCAAACAGCTCCTTCACTAAGTTGCAAAATTTACATTTCTCTTTTCTCTGGTACTCCCACCTATACACTGCATAGACACATTGTTGTTTCAGAGACTCTAGGCAGACTAGACTTCATTAGCTTTAACCAAGACTTAAAATAACCAAGACTTAAAATAAACCATAGAAATATAATACATTTTAGCAAAATCAAGATGAACAGAGGCAACAGGAGAGAGTAATACCAGACCTGAAAGAAAGCCAGAGGTCCAACTGTTGCAAACTCCAACATCACAAGCCTACTCCTTAAGAAAACAGGTAACAGGTACCAGAATCCATCAGTCAATGATACCATTCTACTTGCAATCTCTAATTTAAATGTAGACACAACCAATGATAATAGCTATGGATGTGTGGATCTGTTACATACCCTAGAAAAGGCCATGTTCTTTTAAAACCTCTTGTGGGGTTGTAGATCATTGTGTGTGGGAGTTTTGCTTTGGTTATTTCAATTGGGATGTGACCCACCCATTCAAATTGGATCTTATTCACTTACTGAAGCCCTTTATAAGTGGATAAAGAGCACATGGTGGGCTTCTTTCAAACTGTTGTGCACCCTAGGAAAACCATGTTCTTTCATCATAATCCAATATTGCAGAGTGGGATCTTTTTGATTAAGTGGTTTCATGGAGTTATGTCACCACCCATTCAAAATTGATTGTTTACTGGAGTCTTTTAAGAAAGAACCATATTGGAAAAATCTTCAGAGTCAACTCAAACAGAGGTCTTTGGAGATACCAAGAAAGAAAACAACCCAGGGAAGCTGTTTGAAACTAAAAGCCAAGGGACAACCTTTTCTGCTAATAGAGGTGTTCTGGACCCATTGGCTTATCTTGAGTCAAGGCATCTTTCCCTAGATGCCTTACTTTTGATATTTTTATGGTCTAACAATTGTAAATTTGTAACTTAATAAATTCCATTTATAAATGCCAATCCATTTTTGGTATATTGCATTTCCAGTAACATTAACAAATGAAAACACATGGAAAATGCCCATAGAGCCTGGATAAAAGTACTGGAGAAGATAAGATAAGATCCACAGAAACTCAGAGAGGAACCACTGGAACCAGAATCAGAAAGTGACAAAACCAGTAGTGAAGAACCAACAGATGCCAGTGAAGTGCTTTCTGTTCATCCTTCTGTTGATACCATTTTTTTTCGACATTTTCACTTTCAAAGAACTATACATTGTAAGGTAATCAATCTTCATTGTAAATGTGAACCCATTTCTGGTGTATTTCATTCTGACTGCATTAACAAATGCAAAGCAATAGTCAACACACTATCCTAAATGTGTCCTCTTATATGCCAATGGATTTATACATAAGCACACGTCCCTTTTGTTTAATCCAATAAATATTTCTCACCTTACCAGCTGAATGACATCTATTAGGAGGTATTTATCCTCCTGTCTCTGCAAGGATATCCTTCACAGAACAAACATTTTCTTTCCTTAAAATCCTGGTGGTTTCTGATTAATTTTTTGTACAGTTGGTGAGGACTCCCTTTTGAGACCTAACAATTCCAAGGTATGGTTTGATTTTATTTTGGATGTTCCAGTGGAAAGCGCCCTTCCAGGGTAGGATGCATTTTTATTCCACCAATTTGAATGCAGGTTGGGTTCCTGTAAGGGAATAGTGAGATGAAAAGAGAGCCAAAATGGGTAAACTGAGGAAGTAAGGCAGATACAGGGAGAAAATGAGAAGGAAAATAGAGGTTGGGCATGTGTGGTAGACTTGGAAAGAGACAATAGAGCTAGAGTGAAACAGAGGGAGAGTAGAAGTAGACAAAAATAGATCAATGGAGATATAAAGGGGGGGAAAATTGAGGAAATGGCATTGACTAAGAGTATCATTGGGGACAATGGAACAGAGGAACCTTAAGTTATTAGATTCTCTTTTCTTAATTTTGAAATTACCTCCCATCTTAAACGTACTGTATCAGATTCAGATTTCTCAATATTTTAAAGTCTTTAATATATATTTAAAATATTTTTTGTGCTTAGTGAATAATTTTACCATGTTTTACTGTACACCTTATACTTATGCTGATGATTTTTATTAACCATTAAAAATGAGTGTAGCTGGTTAAATAATATTTAACAGCCTATTTTCTTCCCTTATGTGATCTGTGAGCTATCGGTATGAGAAAGGATCCAATCAAGTAGATATTCTCTTTAACTTTCCTGTGTCCATTCTCTGTAAATACTAAAGGGTGGTCTGAATTGACTCTGAGTTTTGTATCAATAGCACATCTGTCATGTGAATAAGCAGCTCAGGGAAATTTCTGTAGTTGATCCTTTTTCATGTCTTCCAGTGACAATAGTTATGCCTTTTGCCTCCTCAGTTTAGGGTTATTTTATAGCTTATTGTTATTTCCTAGAAAAGGGATATTAGGTGCTTAAGATCAATCTGAGTAAAATCATGAAATAGAACTTTCTTTTACTCATGAATATGACAAAAAAAATGATCTGGAAACTTGAAGTGAAAAAGAGTGCACCCCAAAACTACCCATCTATGCCACACATCATTTCTTAGAGGCCAGTGTTGATTCATCACTGGTGTCTAGTTAACTTTCTGTCTGTCCAAGTATACGTGCATGGTGTCACAAGACAGTTGGGGATTGGAGGCTTGAGAATTAAGAACAGTAAGGCAAAGGTATCTTTTCAGTGAAAAGAGATAATAGTAGACTCTAAAGAGGGGCCTTGGAAAAGCAAAGGGAAATGCAGGTTGGCTATTAAGACTTGAGGAAGGGGAGGGAAACTTGGATGGTCAAACTAGAGAAAGAAAAAGCTCTGTGAATTCTTACCTGGTGACTGTGCTCAGCAGGTAACAAAAAAATATCACATCTGTGACATGAAGTGAAGATTCAGTCTACCCCACATACAATCCTTCTACATTAAATGTGGGTTTCTTGAGTGTGAGAGTGCATTCTGAAGAATGAGAAATAAAACCCACTTGCTGTTCTCAAAATGCTCAATTCTTTTGTCTCTGAATTCCTCCACTTTCCTTTTTTCCCAGTATTTTAAATCTATTTATTAATTAAAAAATTTAACAAATAAAATAAAACATTAACATATATAATCAGTAATTCACAATATCATCACTTAGTTGCATATTCATCATTTCTTAGAAAATTTGCATCAATTCAGAAAAAGAAATAAAAAAGAAATAAAATGAAAACAGAAAAAAAAGATTATACCTACCATACCCCTTACACCTTGCTTTCATTGATCACCAGCATTTCAAACTAAATGTATTTTAACATTTGTTCCCCCTATTATTTATTTTTATTCCATATGTTCTACTCATTTGTTAACAAGATAGATAAAAGGAGCATCAGGCACAAGGTTTTCACAATCACACAGTCACACTGTGAAAGGTCTATCATTATTCAAACTGAAACACAGCTCTATATTTTCAGGCAGTTTCCTCAGCCTCTCCATTACATCTTGAATAGCAAGGTGATATTTACTTAATGCATAAGAATAACCTCCAGGATAACCTCTCACTCTGTTTGGAATCTCTCAGCCATTGACACTTTGTCTCATTTCACTCTTCCCCCTTTTGGTTGAGAAGGTTTTCTCAATCCCTTGATGCTCAGTTTCAGCTCATTCTAGGGTTTTTCTCAATCCCTTGATGATGAGTCTCAGCTTATTCTAAGATTTCTGTCCTACATTACCAGGAAGGTCCACACCCCTGGGAGTCATGTCCCACATAGGCAGGGAGAGGGTGGTGAGATTGCTTGTTGTGTTGGCTGGAGAGAGAGGCCACATCTGAGCAAGAAAAGAGATTCTCTTGGGGGTGACTCTTAGGCCTAAATTTTAAGTAGACTTGACCTATCCTTTGTAGGGTTAGGTTTCATATGAACAAACCCCAAGACTGGGGGCTCAGCCTATAGCTTTGGTTGTTCACATTGCATGCGAGAATATCAAGAATTCAACTTGGGAAGTTGAATGTCTCCACATTCTCACCATTCCTTGAAGGGGGCTTTGCAAATACTTTTCCACTCACTGATCGAATCACTCTGGGATTCATCGGGGCATCACTCTGGACAAACCAACAAATATCATGTCTTACCTGAGATTCCAAGTACTTACGGTGTTCAATCAAACTATCTACATAAGTTATATTAGGAAATGCACTAGTCAAAATATAAATTTTGTACCAAATAAACATTTTTTTGCTTTAGTGTCACACATAAATCGAAATTTTGAAAAATTAATTACCATCAATTTTCAGCACCCTGCAGTAATGACATTCCTTTGTTCTTCCTCATGAAAAAACATTTTTAAAATTTGTACTTAGCCACTATTACTATACACTCTAGGCATTCCTAGATCATACCATCTCAATCTTTAACATCTATCTTTCTTTTTTTATTTCATTTATGCCCCCAGCCCTCCTCCCTCTATCATTCTCACATTCAGCTTCATTGAGTGTTTTAACATAATTGCATGACAGTTAGATAGTATTGTGTTGTCCATTTCTGAGTTTTTATATTCAGTCCTGTTGCACAATCTTTATCCCTTGAGCTCCAATTACCTAATATCTTACCCTATTTCTATCTCCTGATTGTGTCTATTACCAACGATGTATTCCAAGTTTATTCACTAATGTCAGTTCACATCAGTGAGACCATACAGTATTTGTCCTTTTGTTTTGGCTGGTCTCACTCAACATAATGTTCTTAAGGTCCATCCACATTGTTACATACTTCACAACTTTATTCTGTCTCAAAGCTACATAATATTCCATTATGTGTATATACCAGTTTGTTTAGCCGCTCGCCTGTTGATGGACATTTTGGCTGTTTCCATCTCTTTGCAATTGTAAATAATGCTGCTATAAACATTGATGTGCAAATGTCCGTTTGTGTCTTTGTCCTTATGTCCATTAAGTAGATACCTAGCAATGGTATTGCCAGGTCATATGGCAATTCTATATTCAGCTTTTTGATGAACCACCAAACTGCCTTCCACAGTAGTTGTACCATTTGACATTCCCACCAACAGAGAATAAGTGTGCCTCTTTCTCCACATCCTCTCCAGCACTTGTCATTTTCTGTTTTGTTGATAATGGCCATTCTGGTGGGTGTGAGATGATATCTCATGGTTTTGATTTGCATTTCTCTAATGGCCAGGGAAGTTGAGCATCTCTTCATGTGACTTTTGGCCATTTGTATTTCCTCTTCTGAGAAGTGTCTATTCAAGTGTTTTTCCCATTTTGTAATTGGATTGGCTGTCTTTTTGTTGTTGAGTTGAACAATCTCTTTATGAATTCTGGATACTAGACCTTTATCTGATATGTCATTTCCAAATATTGTCTCTCATTGTGTAGGCTGTCTTTTTACTTTCTTGATAAACTTCTTTGATGCACAAAAGTGTTTAATTTTCAGGAGTTCCCATTTATTTATTTTTTTTTTCAGTGCTCTTGCTTTGGGTGTAAGATCTATAAAACGGCCTCTAGTTATAAAATTTACAAGATATTTCTTTACATTTTCCTCTAAATGTTTTATGATCATAGAACTAATGTTTAGATCTTAGACCCACTTTGAGTTAGCTTTTGTATAGGGTGTGAGATGTGGGTCCTCTTTCATTCTTTTTCATATGGATATCCAGTTCTCTCGGCATCATTTAGTGAAGAGACTGTTCTGTCCTAGGTGAGTTGGCTTGACTGCCTCATCAAAGTTCAAATGTCCATAGATGAGAGGGTCGATATCTGAGCACTCTATTTGATTCCATGGCTCAATACATCTATCTTTATGCCAGTACCATGCTGTTTTGACCACTGTAGCTTCATATTATGCCTTAAAGTCAGGCAGTGTGAGACCTACAGCTTCTTTTTTTTCTCAGGATACTTTTACCAATTTGGGGCACCCTGTACTTCCAGATAAATCTGCTTATTGCTTTTTCTATTTCTGAAAAGTAAGTTGTTTGGATTTTTATTGGTATTGCATTGAATCTGTAAATCAATTTAGGTAGAATTGCATCTTAACTATATTTAGTCTTCCAATCCATAAACATGGTATGCCCTTCCAGCTATTTAGGTCCTCTGTGATTCCCTTTAACAATTTCTTGTAGTTTTCTTTGCATAAGTCTTTTGTCTGTTTAGTTAAATTTATTCCTAAACATTTTATTCTTTTGGTTGCAATTGTAAATAGAATCCATTTCTTGGTGTCCCCCTCAGATTGTTCATTACTAGTGTATAGAAACAGTACGGATTTTTGAGTGGTGATCTTGTAACCTGCCACTTTGCAGTAAATGTTTATTAGCTGTAGTAGTTTTGCTGTGGATTTCTTAGGCTTTTTGACATATAGTATCATATCATCTGCAAACAGTGAGAGTTTTACTTCTTCCTTTCCAATTTTGAAGCCCTGTATTTCTTTTTCTTGTCTAATTGCTCTGGCTAGAACTTCCAACCCAATGTTGAATAACAGTGGTGATAGTGGACATCCTTGTCTTGGTCCTGATCTTGGGGGAAAGTTTTCAGTTTTTCCCCATTGAGGATGATATTAGCTGTGGGTTTTTCATATATTCCCTTTATCATTTTAAGGAAGTTCCCTTGTATTCCTATCCTTTGAAGTGTTTTCAACAGGAAAGGATGTTGAATTTTGTCAAATGCCTTCTCTGCAGCAATCAAGATGATCATGTGATTTTTCTGCATTGATTTGTTGATATGGTGAATTATATTAATTGATTTTGTATGTTGAACCATCCTTTCATACCTGGGATGAATCCTTCTTGGTCATTGTGGTAGTTAGATTCAGTTGTCAACTTGGCCAGGTGAAGGCACCTACTTCTGTTGCTGGGGACATGAGCCAATGGTACATGAACCTCACCTGTTGCTCATTTACATCTGCAGTAGGCTAGAAAGCATGCCTGCTGCAATGAATGACATTTCACTTAATTGACTGGTGCTTAAATGAGAGACCACAATGTAGCAGAGCCCAAGCAGCTCGGCATTCCTCATCTCAGCACTTGCAGCTCAGCCCAGGCCTTTGTAGATGCAGAAAGAAGTCACCCCAGGGAAAGTTGTTGGAACCCAGGGCCTTGGAGAGAAGACCAACAGAGACCATCCTGTGTCTTCCACATAAGAAAGAACCTCAGTGGAAAGTTCACTGCCTTTCCTCTGAAGAACTAACAAAATAAATCCCCTTTTATTAAAAGGCAACCTGTCTCTGGTGTGTTGCATTCCAGCAGCTAGCAAACTAGAAGTCATAATGTACAATTCTTTTAATGTGTTGCTGGATTCGATTTGCTAGAATTTTGTTGAGGATTTTTGCATCTATATTCATTAAAGAGATTGGTCTGTAGCTTTCTTTTTTGTAATATCTTTGTCTGGCTTTGGTATGAGGGTGATGTTGGCTTCATAGAATGAATTAGGTAGCTTTCCCTCCTTTTCAATTTTTTTGTAGAGTTTGAGCAGGATTGGTACTAATTCTTTCTGGAATGTTTGGTAGAATTCACATGTGAAGCCAATGGGTCCTGGACTTTCCTTTTTGGGATGCTTCTTAATGACTGATTCAACTTCTTGTGATTGCTTTGTTGAAGTCGCCTATTTCTTATTGAGTCAAAGGTGGTTGTTCATGCCTTTTTAGGAAGTTGTCCATTTCATCTACATTGTTGTATTTATTAGCATAAAGTTGTTCATAGTTTTCTGTTATTACCTCCTTTATTTCTGTGGGGTCAGTGGTTATGTCTCCTCTTCCATTTCTGATCTTATTTATTTGCATCCTCTCTCTTCTTCTTTTTGTCAATCTTGCTAAGGGTCCATCAATCTTACTGATTTTCTCATAGAATCAGCTTTTGCTTTTATTGGTTTTCTCAATTTCATTTATTTTTGTTCCAATCTTTGTCATTTCTTTCCTTTTGCTTGCTTTGGGGTTAGTTTGATGTTCTTTCTCCAGTTCTTCTAAGTGGACAGTTAATTCCTGAATTTTTGCCCTCTCTTCTTTTTTGATATAGGCATTTAGGACAATAAATTTCCCCCTTAGCACTGCCTTTGCTGTGTCCCATAAGTTTTGATATGTTGTATTTTCATTTTCATTCACCTCGAGATATTTACTGATTTCTCTTGTAATTTCTTCCTTGACCCACTGGTTGTTTAAGAGTGTGTTGTTGAGCGTCCACATATTTGTGAATTTTCTGGTCCTCTGCCTATTATTGATTTCCAACTTCATTTCTTTATGATCTGAGAAAGTGTTTTGTGTGATTTCAATATTTTTAAATTTATTGAGATTTGCTTTTTGACCCAGCATATGGTCTATCTTTGAGAATGTTCCATGAGCACTTGAGAAAAAGGTATATCCTTCTGTTCTGGGGTGTAATGTCCTATAAATGTCTGTTAAGTCTAGCTCATTTACTGTAATATTCAAATTCTCTATTTCTTTATTGATCCTCTGTCTAGATGTTCTGTCCATTGATGAGAGTGGGGAATTGAAATCTCCAACTATTATGGTAGATGAGTCCATTTCTCTTTTCCGTGTTTGCCACATGTATTTTGGAGCATTCTGGTTTGGTGCATAAATATTTATGATTGTTATGTCTTCATGCTGAATTGTTCCTTTTATTATATTATCCTTCTTTGTCTCTTTTAACTGTTTTACATTTGAAATATAATTTGTTGTCTATCTTTTCTTTGACATTCAGTTCAGCTTTTTCTGGACCTCTAGCTTAGGTTGTGCTTAACAGAGGAGAATTTTTCAGTTCTTGTTTTCCTGTTCTTGCCCTACTTGTATGGTGCCTTTCCCCCCCCAGCCTTAGGAGGGTCTACATATGTATTATAGACCCCAGCCAGGTTTTCCCAGACTAAACTGTCCTCCTATCAGGGAGAAGGAGTCAACTGTGTCAGCTATCCCTGAGGATGAGGCCCAGCAGTTTAAAACACTTTCCTGTGAAATCTCTGGGCTCTGTTTTTCTTATCCTGCCCAGTATGTGCACTTGTCTGCCTGCGGGTCCCACCAGCATAAGATGATGTGGCACCTTTAACTTTGGAAGACTCTCCCTGCTGGGGCATGGTAAAGACAGAGGAGAGGTTGTAGGCTGGTTTTAATGGCTTCAAATTACCAAGCCCTGATGTTTGAATTCCTTGAGGGAGGGATTCCACCTGAGTTGGGCTTCACCCCTCCTTTGGGGAAGGCACAGTCTTGAGACAAGCCCTGAAAGGAGCTTGTTTCTGCATATGCTTGGGGCAGTTGCAGCCTGAGAAGTCCTGCCACTGAATCCAGAGGCAGTCAAGCCTTTGTAGAAACACATCCACAAAAACTTCTGTTTGTTTTCTTTTTTTTCTTTTCCTCTTAGCCCAATGAGCAACCTCCACTTGGACCAGGTGCACCTGAGCTGGAGGCCTATTTTTAGTAGTCAGAATTTGTTAATTAATGCAACAATTCGGGTTTGGTTAGACTCAGCCCCTGCTGCTGTTAAAGTCTCTTTCCTTTCCCCTCTGGGAAGCAGCCTGTGGGGGAGTGGTGCCAGCCATGGCACCTTGGGGAACTCATGGTTCTGGGGAGGCTCGCAGCCCTTCCAGCTGGTCCAGACTGGGGTATGCTGTGTGTCTGGTCACTGATGTGGCCCCAGTAGCTGTTCTGTACTGTTTCTGGTTATTTAGTAGTTGTTCTGGAGGATGAACTAATATGCGCACATTGCTAAGCTGCCATCTTGGCCACCAAATTCCTCCACTTTCAGTGGAGAAGAGAGGACTATCCTTTTCACATATTATACTCCTGCCTGTGTTCTTGATTTTGGCACAATAAAGGATATATTGATGTGAAGCAAAAAAGGCTTTTGCCAACACTTTGCAGTGACTTCTCAAGACTGATTTTGTTTGATCAAGAAGTATGGGAAACAAGAAAGAAAGAAGAATGAAGAATCACTATTTTTGAGGTAAAAGTCATATTCTCCAATGATTATTTTGATCTCCTCTTACTGAAATTATGTTTTTAGGTGTTGGTAAACTTTACTCTGGGTTATTTTACCTATCATATTTGTTTCTATTCACCCAAATCATTCCCTCAGCCACTTTTTTTTTCTCCAAGCAGTTTCCATTTCATGACTTGGAACTTGGCATGTGGCTCCATTCTTTTTCTCCATGGGAAAGTTTCACACCTAAGCATGCAGCGAAGACAGTGTCAGGTCTAGTATTGTAAGCATTGGTAGGTTTCAGGGTGGCATTTGGCTGCAATGTCAGCATTTGTCAGTGAAAGATTAAATAAAGCTCAAATTTAAGCATTACATCAATGGGCAGGAATAGGTGGGAAACTTTGGAAGACAGGCTTATAAAAGAAGAGTTCTGCTTAGGATCCATTTAAAGCTCAACAAATTGAATCCATATCTTTCTCAGCCTCAAATATTAGTGATTTGGAATATAATGGAAAATTCAGAAGCTGATAAACTGAGAAATAAATATAGCATTTCAACTAGGAGATAGAGTGTGTTATTCCTTAACTGATTTTTAAAGAATGCAATGAGCATACATGTTTAAATGTAAGCATTAATTTAGATCTTTCCCAGGACATCTATCCCAAGAGGTAATCAGTGTTCCTAGAGTGGTATAGAATTCTGAAATAGCTATTTATGAGCCTGAGAAATTCTCTACATATGTCTGAAAATTCCTCTGTGTTGAGTGCCTTCACATGAGGTTGCTTGTTCAAAGGATGAAACATATATTGTGATAGATTCTAAAGTATGTCCTTCCCCAAAACCTGCACAGATATCATCAGTCACTAATAACATGTGTCCTATCCTCTTGCCTTAACCAGCACTTCATAATATATACATTTTTATTTTTTTAAGATATAAAGAAAATGATATTTTAAAAATTTCCAATACACAAGTTGCTTGTAAGACTGAATTAATATCGTTTTTAAAGCATATATGTAAATATTTTGGTTTACTAAAGCTTCCAGAATGTAATTTACCAGAAGTGAAATGGCTTTTATAAAGGGAATTCATTATGTTACAAGTTTAACATTCTACAACCAGAAAAAAATGTTGAGGCATCCAGGGAAAGATAGCATTGCTCAAGAAAGGGTGAAAGATTTGGGGAGATTCTATGTCAGCTTGGAATGCATATGGTGGTGTCTACTAGCCATTTCTCCCAGTTTCTTTGAATGACTTTCCTGGGTGCATTTTATTTCTTTTTTTAACTTTTAAAAATGATATAGTATAACACAAAAACAAAGAAAGAAAAAGCTATAATTTTCAGAGCAGTCTTCAACAAGTAGTTACATGGCACACCCCAGAGTTTGTCATGGGTTACAATACCATCTTCTCAGATTTTACCTTATCGATGCTCCAGAATATTGGAGGTTAGAAGGAATAAATATTCTTTTATCATCACACTTGACATTTTTTTGTGTGTGACTAATAACAGCTACACAAAAAAGCAATAAATTTCAAAGCACAGCACAACAATTAGTTGTCGAACAGATTTCAGGTTATGATATGGTTAAAATTCCATAATTTTAGGTTTTTACTTCTAGCTGCTCTAAGATACTTGAGACTAAGAGAAATATCAACTTAATGATTCAGCAATCATACTCATTTGTTAAACCCTACCTTCTCAGTATAACTGCACCATCACCTTTGATCTTTCTATCACACACATTAGGGGTAGTTGGACTATGGCCATTTTCATTTTTTCATGTTGGAAGCGGCTGTCAATAATATGAAGTGGGGAGATGGAACTAGCTGATGTTCTGGAGAAGCTGGTCCCTCTCAGTTTCAGGACTTATCTGGTCCAGGGACACATCTAGAGATTGTAAGTTTCCAGAAAGATGCCCTAGTGGATGAAAATTTTGTAGATTCTTATATATTGCCTTAGGTGTCTTTTAGGATTGGCTGGAATGATTTTGGATGGAGTTTGGCAAGTAGTAATAGGTAATAATGTTTAAATGAAGCTTGCATAAGTGTGACCTCCAGAGTAACTTCCCGAATCTATTTTAACTCTCTGAGCCACTGATACTTTATTATCTGCACTTCTTTTCCCCCTTTTTGTCAAGATGGAATTGTTCATCCCATGGTGCCAGGACTGGACTTCTACCTGGAAGTCATTTCCTACATTGCTATGGATATCTTCACCCCTAGATGTCATGTCCTATATAGTGGGGAAGACAATGATTTCACTTAGAAAGTTGGGCTTAGAAAGAAGGAGGCCACTTCTGGGCAACCACAGAAGTCCTCCAGAAGTAACTGTCAGGCATACCTATAGGTAGACAAGGCTTCTCTGCTACCTACATATGCTTCACAAGAGTAAGCCTCAAGATCAAGGGCTTGCCCTATTGATTTGGGTGTCCCTAATGTTTGACACAGTATCAGGGGATTTCCTGATGGTAAATTTTAATAACTCCATATTTTTTCTTCCATCCTTCAAGATACTTTGCCAATACCTTTTGATTATCTGCTTACTAAATACTAGAGTGCATCCAGTGATTATATTAAACTGTATAAGATTAAAGGCCTTCATTCTTATTCTCTGCTCCCTGTGTTTGAAGTGTTCAAATGAACTATCCAGGCAGGTTGAGTGAGATTATGTGCTACAAAAAATTTAGGTCTGGACAAAATAAAACTTTCTTCCTTTGGTCTCAAAGAGTAGGTGTAGTTCTAAAATACAGACACTGTCTTCCTTACCCCTGTGTTCTGAATTACCTTAGTCCTGACCTAGCTAGCTTCATTTTTCTTGATTTCATTCTTATCTCCAAATATCATGTTGTACATATATAAAATACCTTCTCTTTGACCTACTGGTTGTTGAAGTGTGTTATTTAATCTCTATATATTTGTGAGTTTTCATTCTTGCTGGTTATTGATACCCAGATTTATTCCATGTGATCAGAGAAAGTGCTCTGAATAATTTCAATGTTTTCAAATTTATGCATACCTGTTTTGTTTCCCAGCATATGACCAATCTTAGAGAGTGTTTCATGAGGACTAGAGAAGAATGTATATCCTTGTGTTTTGAGATCTAATGACCTATAAATTTGTGTTAGGTTTAATTCATTTATCAAATTGTTTAACTTCTGTATTTGCTTGTTGATCCTTTGCCTGGATGTTCTATCTATAGAGGAGAGTGGGGTATTGAAGTCTCCTACTATTTTTGTTGAAACATCTGTCACTACCTCCAGTTTTGCTAATGTCTGTCTCATGTACATTGGAGCTCCTTGATAGGGAGCATAGACAATTATGATTGTTATTTCTTCTTGGTGAATTGTTCCTTAATTAACATATAGTGATCTTCTTGTCTCTTATGATGTCTTTGTATTTCAAGTCTACTTTGTGTCATATTAGTTTAGCTGGTCCTCCTTTCTTTTTGTTAAAACTGGCATGGAACATCTTTTCCCATCCTTTCACTTTCACCTTTTTTGTGATTCATGTTTTGTCTAAGATGAATCTCTTGTATGCAGCATATATCTGGATAATATTTCTCAATCCACTCTGCCAACCTGTATGTTTTAATTGGTAAGTTTAGTCTGTTGTCATTCAAAGTTATTAGTGAAAATGCATTTCTTGAATCTACCATCTTATCTTTATTATTTTATTATCAAAATTATATATTCCTTTCCCTCTTTCTCTTTTTATCCTTAAGTTAGCCTTATTGGTATCCTTCAATTCTGTGCCTTCCTCCAGACCTCCCTCTCCTGTCATTTTTTCCCCCAAATAACAGAACTTCCTTTAGTATATCTTGGAGGGCCTGTCTGTTGTTCACAAATACTTTCAGAATTTGTTTGTCTTTGAAAAGTTTAATCTGTCCCTCAGTTTTGAAGAACAATTTGGCTGGGTACCAAATTCTTAGCTAATAGTCTCTCTCTTTCAGAATCTTAAATATATCATACCACTGCTTTCTCACATCCACTGTGCCAGTAGAGTAATTTGAATGCAGTTTTATGTGGTTACCCTTGTATGTAGTGAATTGTGTTTCTCTTGCCACTTGAAGGATTTTCTGCTTTTCTTCAGCAATTTAAAGACGAATTAGTATGTGTCTTAGAGAAGGCCCATTTTTATTTATTCTATTTCGAGTTCTTTGAGCTTCTTTCACTTGCATATTTATGTCCTTTATAAGAGTTGGGAAGTTTTTCCCCATTATATCCTCAACTAATCTTCCTAGCCCTATACTCTTCTCTTCTCCTTCTGGGAGACCAATGATTCTTATCTTTGCATGCTTTGTTTTATCCATCATTTCCCTGAGATCTAATTCAAATTTTTCCATCTTTTTTTGCCATTTTCTGATTTGAGTATTTGAAATCAGTTGCCCTGTCCTATAGTTCACTTATTCTTTCTTCTGTCTCTTCAAATCTGCTATTGTGTGTCTCTAGCATGTTTTAATTTGGTCTATAGCATCTTTAATCTCTGTGATACCTGCTATTTTTCTATTTATTCTCTCATATTCCTCTTTATGCTTTTCTAGTCTCTTCTCAATTTCATTTATTTCACTAGCCATTCCATTTATTTTATTCAGCAAAGTTTCCTGAACATCTTTGGTTAGTTGCTTTCAATGTCTGTGTCTGGTATTTTAATTTGGTTAAAACAAATAACTGATAGGTTGGCCTATATCTTTGGCATCATGATATACTTAGTGATCCTCTGCTGTCTTCAAAGCATGTAAATTCTTGATTATTTTACTTTGGAAATTGATCTCCTTCAGTAGTTTAAAACTTTATATTTCTGGGAATGATATAGAGCAGAATGCAGGGTGTGGGGCAGGGCACAACAGTGTGGTGATGTGTTGCAGCACAGGTATAGACAGAAGTTTGGGATGCTATCTGGTGCTTGTGAGTGCCGGTGCCCAGTGGTGGAGACAATGAAACTGTGCAGGTGCATAGCTCTGGGGAAGGGCCCTGGCATGCATTGGTTTAGGGCACAAGGCCCTTTGTCCATATGCACAGAGCTCAGGGCAGTGAGTCTACAGAGAGCCTGCATTGGCTGGTGGCAGATGTGGCCTGGCTGTGTAGGTTAGCACTTGCCCAGGGGTGGGGAGAGAATGACTGGGGACTGTGCACATGCACTGATCTGGTAGAGCTGTAATCTGATATATATATGTGCAGAGCTCAGGGGTGGCAGGGTGGAGTTGCAGAAATTTATGGGCTGGGGGACAGTGTAACCTGGGTTGGAGGTAAGCACATGCAACCATTATGTGCTGTTAACCGGCTAGAGGGGTAGGGAATGGAAGGTAGGGCTCTGGAGGTTTGGGACATACTGCAATTTTGCAGAAGAGGTGGGTTGGGCAGGGCAGATATGCATTCTTGGGGTGGGTGTGTGGGGTGGCTACATGTCTGAGGGGTTGGCAGGGCTGGATGCATGGAGCACAGAGAGGGGAGCAGGTGATGGGGCTCAGGTGCATGGGGTGTGTAATGAATCACAAGTCTCAGGGCTATGCTGGTGAGGGTAGTATGTTCAAGGAACATGGCTTGGCTTACTTCCTGGTCCCCATCTGCTCATCTATGCACTCATGAGGGCTCTGGGCTCCTGTGTTGTGCTGTTTGTACCAACTGAATAGTCTCCAGTTCTCTGTTTCTCAGTTCCTCAGCTTTTGCAACCATGGCAACACTGTGTAGTGCAGAAGACTCTCACAAATCACTTATACCCTGAAATTGCTGCCTCAGTTGCCCTCCCATCTCTTCTTTAGCTGTTCCTTGGAGCAGGGTTTAACTCAATCTATCCTGTTTTCCTGTCTTCCTGGAATTCCCTTTTTTTCTTTATCTCCAAAAGTCTCTGCCTGTGTGGACTCTGAAGCTTTTCCCAGGTGGCTCCCTCTTAAATGACACCAGCAAATGACCTCACTTGAGTGATTGTAAACACACCACCACTGAGAACATTCTATCAAGACAAGTTTATCAAAAATTCCTGCCAAACAATCTTGAATCAGGGTTTAAAAACATGGGTTTTTGCATGTATACAGCGATTTTCAACCAGCACATTAAATTTTTTTATTTGTGTTATTTTGGGGTGTGGGTTTTTACAAATTCTACTATATTAGAATTGGTGTCTGTTAGTTGTAATTTTTCTGCAATGAAACAAAAATCCTCTCTCTATCATGCCTTCTGCTCTTTATCGTGCTTTAGAGTATTATAAAATAGTGTGTTCTTTTCATAGTAAATAATTATTATTTAAGATTATATATTTAAAGCTATTCAATTTGATTTGTTTTGTTTCAAATAATATAACTTCATATCCCATTGCATAGTCTGTCCCATTTTATTCTTCTTTTCCCAATTATATTGTATATCTTCTGTCAAAATCCTAAAAAAAATTCAGAAGCTGATTTTCATGTTGATCTTAATTTTCATGTGAAATCCCACATGCATCTGTTAATTTAGGGTTGAACTGAAATTTTTTCACATTCATTGAGGTTTTTATCACCACATTTTCTAATTAAATTCCATAATCATGTCATTTGATGCCCTAAATAAGTGTTTTTAATGAAGTTTTATTTAGATGTCTTCACATAATGTATAATCATTCAAAGTGTATAATCAGTGATTCACAGTGTCATTATATATTCATACATTGAATGCCACAATGAATTTTTAATATTTTCATTACTCAAATTTCTTTTATTTTAAGAATATAAATAAAAACAAAAATGAGAAAGGCCTCTCAAACTCTTCTGTTCCCTTATACCCAATATTATTTATTTATTTTTGTTCTTATATTTTGACTCATCTGTCCACACACTGGATAAAGGAAGTGCCAACCACAAGGTTTTCACAATCACATTGTCAGAATGTACAGCTATATAGTTATAATCATCCAGAAGAATTAATGTTACTGGAATACAGTTCAACAGTCTCCAGTATTTTCTTCTAGCTATTCCAATACACTAAAAACTTAAAAGAGATAAGTACATAATGTATAAGAATAACCATCAGTGTGAACTCTCAACTCAATTAGAAATCTTTCAACCACTGAAATTTTGTTTCATTTCTCTTCCCCAAAAGATTTTCCTGTTCCCATGACTCTGGGTCCAGACTCATCCTTGCAAATCATGTCCCACATTGCTATGGAGGTTTATACCCATGAGAGTCATGTCCCACATAATATGGAGGGCAGGTGTTCATCTATCAAGGTGGCTTCAAGAGAAAAGCCACATCTGGGCAACAAAAGAGGTTCTTTGGACATCACTCCTTGGCATAATTAAAAGTAAACTTACCTTCTCTGCAGGAATAAGTTTCATAAGTAAAACCCCAAGATTGAGATCTTGGTCTATTAGTTCGTAATCACCATTGCTTCTGATATTACCAGGAATTCCACAAGTAAGGAAGTTCATTATTTCCTCCTTTTCCCCCAGTCTTTCAAGGTACTATTTTTATTCTCTGCACAAATTATTCTGGGATGTATCTGGACATCAAATTAAATTGCAAAACCAACAAATTCTCACTCCCTATTCAAGTTTCCACGTAATGATAGTGTTAAATAAACTGACCATACAAGATAAATTAAATATTGTGCTACAGAAAATATAAATTTTGCACCAAACAAGCATCTGTTTCTTTGGTCTCAGAGAGCATTTGAAATTTTCAAACACAGGCAATATAATCCTTACCTTTTAGTCTGTTTTACCTTAGTCCTAATAAGATCTACTTCATTCATAACTCTATTTGAGGTCTGATCTCTGGCTCATTTCTTTAATAATTGCTGCATGGGGTAATGCTGACTAGAGTTGCAGCTCTCTAGCTTCAGTTGTTACAAAGATACCAAAACTTTTCTGGGACTTACCAGATGTATTAGTTAGGGTTCTCTAGAGAAACAGAATCAACAGAGAACACTTGCAAATATAAAATTTATAAAAGTGTCTCACGTGACTGCAGGAACGCAGAATCCAAAATCCACAGGGCATGTTGTGAAGCCAATGACTCTGATGGAGGGTTTGGATGAACTCCACAGGAGAGGCTCAACAGCCAAAGCAGGAGTGGAACCTATCTCCTCTGACTCCTCGTTAAAATGCTTCCTTGATTAGATTAAGCATCACTCATTGTAGAAGACACTCCCCTTTGGCTAATTACAAATGGAATCAGCTGTGGATGCAGCTGACATGATCATGATTTAATTCTATGAAATGTCCTCATTGCAACAGACAGGCCAGCACTTGTTGAGTCAGATAAACAGGTACCACAACTTGGTCAAGTTGACACATGTCCCTAACCATGACTCCATGCACTTGGTTTCAATTCTCAGAGTTGGCACATTATAGTTAGTCCATATTAGTATGACATTATAATGTTAGTTTTTATTTTTCTGATTTATTTCACTGACCATGCTGCCCTCAAGTTCCATTCACCTAGTTCCATGCCTCACAACTTCATTCCCTTTTTGCAGTCAATATTCCATTGTATGTATACAACATTGTTGCTCAGATGTGGTTTCTCTCTTGAAGCCATATATGTAGCTTGCCCTTCCATTCCATTCATCTCCAAAAATTGCAAATTGTGAATACTGCCACTATAAACACTGGTGTCCTTGCTTGTCCCTGCTTTCAGTTCCTCTAAGTACATACCTCATAATGGGTTTTCAGGATCATATTACAATCTCATACTTAGACTACTAAGTATACAATTGCATGGCCCTCTAGATTGGTTGCACAATTCTACTTCCTTGTCAACAGAGAATAGGGGAGAGTACATCCCTTTCTCTACATTTTCTCCAATAGTTGTATCTTTCAGTTTACTTCATGAACAGTTGATTCACGCATCATACCATTCATCCTAAGTAGACAATCAATGACTCCCAGTGTAGTCACATATATATGCTTTCAACAACACAGTCCCTATGAGGACTGTGCCATTTCTTCCACAAAGAAACAGGAATGGGAAGAAATAGAAAAAAATAACAAACTAAAATAAAAAGAAGAAACACTAATACCAACACCAAGAATCACATAATCCTCTTATATCCCTCTCTTATTGACATCTAGATTATGTATACTGCCTTGGTTACATTTATAGGTAAACAATTACGATGTTGTTGTAAACTATAGACTCTAGTTTTAATCTATAGTATTTTTCATAAACCATTCCATTTTCAACACCTTGTGATGTTAACATTCATTTATTCTCCCTCATATAAAAGCATTACTATATTTGTAGATTAAATCAACATCATTTTCCGTTCTAGATTTCATTGTGTTATACAACCCAAGTTTTATGTTCAATCTTTTCTTCTGGTGTAATAAATGCCCTTGGACTTACACTTTTAAAAATACTCACACTCATTTTTGTTCAGTGAACTTAAAATATTTTGCCACCATCACATACTATTCTGCTATCCATTTCTGGATCTGTACAATCTATCCTGTAGGACATTCTGTAGTCTTCTGCATCAAATGCATGATCTTACCTTCTTTCTATCTTCTGAAAAGATATGCTCTCAACTTTAACTCACACAGTTTGCTTATTACATTTAGACCATATTTAGGTGACCATAGAGTGTTTGTCCTATTGTTTCTGGATAATTTCAGTCAATATATTGTTCTCAAATTTTGTCTATGTTGTTGCATGCTTCATGACTTTTTCTGTCTTGCAGCCATATAGTATTCCATCATATATATGTACTGTAGTGCTTATCCACTCATCTGGTGATGGGCATTTTGGCTATTTCCATCTCTTGGCAATCATGAATAAAACCAGTATAAACATCTGTGTGCAAATATCTGTTCCAGTCCTTGCCTTTAGTTCCTCAGAATATATACCAAATAATGGGATTGCTGGATCATATGCAATACTATATGTAGCTTCATGAGGATGTTCCAAAATGACTTCCAGAGCTATTGCAACATTCTGCATTCTCACCAACAGTGAATAAATGTGCATCTTTCTCCACATCCACCCCAGCACTTGTCATTTTCTGTGCTTTTTTTTATAATGACCATTTTAGCTGGAATGAGATGATATCTTATTGTAGTTTTCATTTGCAGTTCTGTAATAGCCAGGCAAGCTGTTAATCTTTTCATATGTTTTTGAGTCATTTATATTTCCTCTTCAAAGGTGTGTCTCCAAGCCTTTAACCCATTTTCAATTTTTGTTGAGCTGCATTATCTATTTTTATATTCTGTATATTAAACCCTTATTTGAAATCTGAACTCAAATACCTCCCTGGCATTGGCTGCCTTTTTACTTTACTGAAAAAAACTCCTTTGGTACACAAAAGTATTCTATTATGAGGAGATTCCACTTATCCATTTCTTCTTTCATTGTTCTTGCTTTGGGTGTAAGGTATTGGACATCACCTTGTATCAATATATAGTTAAAGTATTTCTCTATACTTTCCTGTTAAAGTTTATGTTCTCAGCTCTAATGTTTAGGTCATTGATTCATTTTAACTTAATGTCTCATAAGATGTGAGATATATATCCTCTCATTCTTTTGGATATGAATATCACATTCTCTAAATACTTTTTATTGTAGAGACTTCTCTGTCCCAGTTCAGTTGCTTTGAATTCCTTATAAATGAGCAATTTTTCCAAAAAACTGTTAAAAGAAATCACAGAAGACCTAAATAGATGGAAGGGCATACCGTGTTCATGGATTGGAAGACTAAATATAGTTAAGATGTCAATCCTACCTAAATTGATTTACAGATTCAATGCAATACCAATCAAAATCCCAACAACTTATTTTTCAGAAATAGAAAAACCAATAAGCAAATTTATCTGGAAGGGCAGGGTGCCCCAAATTGCTAAAAACATCTTGAGGGAAAAAAACGAAGCTGGAGGTCTCGCGCTGCCTGACTTTAAGGCATATTATGAAGACACAGTGGTCAAAACAGCATGGTATTGGCACAAAGATAGATATATCGACCAATGGAATTGAATAGAGTGCTCAGATATAGACCCTCTCATCTATGGACATTTGATCTTTGATAAGGCAGTCAAGCCAACTCACCTGGGACAGAACAGTCTCTTCAATAAATGGTGCCTAGAGAACTGCATATCCATATGCAAAAGAATGAAAGAAGACCCATATCTCACACCCTATACAAAAGTTAACTCAAAATGGATCAAAGATCTAAACATTAGGTCTAAGACCATAAAACAGTTAGAGGAAAATGTAGGGAGATATCTTATGAAACTTACAATTGGAGGTGGTTTTATGGACCTTAAACCTAAAGCAAGAGCACTGAAGAAAGAAATAAATAAATGGGAGCTCCTCAAAATTAAACACTTTTGTGCATCAAAGAACTTCATCAAGAAAGTAGAAAGACAGCCTACACAATGGGAGACAATATTTGGAAACGACATATCAGATAAAGGTCTAGTATCCAGAATTTATAAAGAGGTTGTTCAACTCAACAACAAAAAGACAGCCAACCCAATTACAAAATGGGAAAAAGACTTGAACAGACACCTATCAGAAGAGGAAATACAAATGGCCAAAAGGCACATGAAGAGATGCTCAATGTCCCTGGCCATTAGAGAAACGCAAATCAAAACCACAATGAGATATCATCTCACACCCACCAGAATGGCCATTATCAACAAAACAGAAAATGACAAGTGCTGGAGAGGATGCAGAGAAAGAGGCACACTTATCCACTGTTGGTGGGAATGTCAAATGGTGCAACCACTGTGGAAGGCAGTTTGGCGGTTCCTCAAAAAACTGAATATAGAATTGCCATACGACCCAGCAATACCATTGCTGGGAATCTACTCAAAGGACTTAAGGGCAAAGACACAAACGGACATTTGCACACCAATGTTTATAGCAGCGTTATTTACAATTGCAAAGAGATGGAAACAGCCAAAATGTCCATCAACAGACGAGTGGCTAAACAAACTGAGGTATATACATACGATGGAATATTATGCAGCTTTAAGACAGGATAAACTTATGAAGCATGTAATAGCATGGATGGACCTAGAGAACATTCTGCTGAGTGAGTCTAGTCAAAAACTAAAGGACAAATACTGTATGGTCCCACTGATGTGAACCGACATTCGAATAAACTTGGAATATGTCATTGGTAACAGAGTCCAGCAGGAGTTAGAAACAGGGTAAGATAATAGGTAATTGGATCTGAAAGGATACAGACTGTGCAACAGGACTAGATACAAAAACTCAAAAATGGATAGCACAATAATACCTAATTGTAAAGTAATCATGTTAAAACACTGAACGAAGCTACATCTGAGCTATAGGTTTTTTTTTTACTATTATTATTACTTTTATTTTTTTCTCTATATTAACATTCTGTATCTTTTTCTGTTGTGTTGCTAGTTCTCCTAAACTGATGCAAATGTACTAAGAAACGATGATCACGCATCTATCTGATGATGTTGAGAATTACTGATTGCATATGTAGAATGGTATGATTTCTAAATGTTGGGTTAATTTCTTTTTTACGTTAATTAATAAAAAAAAAAGTGACCAATTTTCCATAAATTAGAGGGCATATTTCTGAAGACAAAATTTAAATCAAATTTTCAGTATATGTAACTTTATTCCAGTACCATGCTGTTTTGACCCCTGTAGGTTTCTAATATGCCTTAAAATCAGGTAGTGTGAGACCTCCCTCTTCATTCTACCTTCTCAAGATATATTTAGCTAATTGGGGCACCCTGAAATTTCCAAATAAATTTGGTTATAGGTTATCCTATTTCAGCAATAAGTTGTTGGAATTTTAGTTGGTATTGCATTTAATCTATATATCAATTTGGGTAGAATATGACATCTTACTATATTTAGGCTTCCAATCCATGAACATGATATGTATTCCTTGATTTATTTTAGCAATTTCTTGTAGTTTTATGCATGTCTTTATTTATTTATTTATTTATTTATTTATTTATTTATTTATTTATTTATTTATCAAATGGTCAACCACTGGGAATTGAACCTGCATCTTGGGCATGACAGACAATTCTGCCACTGAGGCACCATCACACTACCCTGTATGTAGGTCTTTTGTTGGTTTCCTAAATATTTTATTTTTTGCTTGCTGTTGTAAGTGGATTTTTTTTCTTGAATTCCTTCACAAACCACTCATTTCCAATGTATAGAACACTACCATTTTTGTGTGTGTTGATTTTGTACCTTTCCTCATTTCTGTATTAATTTACTAGCTTTAATAGCTTGGGTGTAGGTTTTTCAGGATTTTCTACATAATGTATCATGCCATCTGCAAATGGTTAATGTTTCATTTCTTACTTTCCAATTTTGTTGCCATTTATTTCCTTTTCTTGTCTGATTGCTCTGGCTGGACCTTACAGCACAATGTTGCATAACAATGATATGAGTGGTCATTGTTGTTTTTTCCCTCATCTTAGTGGGAAAACTTTCAGTCTTTCTCCAATGATTGTGATGCAGGCTCTTGACTTTTCATATATTCCCTTCATCATATTGAGGAAGTTACCTTCTATTTCTCATCTTTGAAGTATTTTCATCAAGAAAATATGATTAACTTTGTCAAATGTCTTTTCTGCATCAATCAAGATGATCATGTAACTTTTCTACCCTACTTTATTGATGTGATTTCTTACATTAGTTGTTTTTTTGTGTTAAACAAGCCTAGCATACCTAGGTTAAACCTCATTTGGTCATGATGCATAATTGTTTTAACATCTTGCTGGTTTCAATTTGCCAGTATTTTGTTGAGTAATTTTGCTCTCATAGCAAAGAAAATGGTCTGCAATTTTCCTTTCTTGTAGTAATTTTGACTGGCTTTTGTATTAGATGATGTTCATTTCACAGAATGAGTTTGATAGCTTTCCCTCCTATTCAATTTTTTGAAGTGTGATCATGCTTGCTATTAATTCTTACTTGAATGCTTGGTAGTGACCACATGTAAAGCCAAGTGGTCTAAGACTTTTATTTTTTAGGATGTTTTTGAGGACTGATTCAATTATTTTATTTGTGATTTGTTTGATGAAGTCTTGTAATTCTTGAGTCTGTGCTGGTTCACATGCTTTTCTGTGAAGTTTTTTATTTTGTCTATGTTGTTGAGTGTTTTAGCATATAGCTGCTTGTAGTATTCTCACACAATCTCCTTTATTTCTGTGGGTCAGTAGTTATGTCCTCTGTCTCATTTCTAATCTTATTTATTCACATTTCTCTTTTCTTGTAAGCCTAGATAATTGCCCATCATTATTTTTCTTTTCTTAGAGAAAATAATTCTGGTTTTCTTGATTCTGCCCACTCTTTTTATGCTCTCAATATCACTTATTTCTGTTCTAGTGTTTGCTATTTCTTTCCTTCACTCTGCTTTGTGATTAGTTTGCTCTTCTTTCCCTAGTTCCTCCAGGTGAACATTTATTTCCTCAATTTTTCTTTCTTCTTTTTTTAATATACATATTTTGAGCAAAAATTTCCCTCTGAGCACCACTTTGTCTGAATCCCACAGTTTTTAAGTGTTGTGTGTTTTATTTTCACTTGTATCAAGGTATTTACTATTTTTTTGACATTTCTTACTTGACCCACTTAAATTATTATGACGTCCCATTATATGATGGTGAATTTTCTTCCACTAAATATCAGAAGCGTTACATACATAAGAAGTTACATGAAAAGTAGATATATTACAATTACATTACAAATGCATTTGCAGTTTTAAGGATTCCATTTCCTCTCCAAATAGTATTACAGCATTTTCAACACCAGTTAATTGATCATTAATTTCTTTGCTAATTTTATTTTGTTCTCCCCATGCAAGACTAGCATTTTTATGCTATTTTTCTACAAATTCAGTGGTATGAATACTTTGTTGTAAGGCAATGCCTGATACTGCTGCAACAGTTGTTAAAGCTGTAATACCAAAAATGGCTGCAATTAATAACCCTGCAAATTGTTTGGTTTTTCTTATAACTTGATACAATACAGATAATAATACTTGCATATCTGGTGAGGATTCCCATGACCATGTCTGATTCACAGAAAACCATAATCCAACACATCTTCTCAAAATCATATTGTATCACAAAAACCACCTCCAGGAAATTTCCACGAATTTAGAACAGGCTGAGACTAAGGATTCATGGTTTCAGGAAGCAAGTTTTATTTTCTATGGTCATAGGGCTCAGTCCAGTAGCTTCTGAAAGTCTGAGCCTCGAACAAAATGCAACCTTAGATTTCATAGACCATTTGATATGTCAAAGACAAGGTAAATAATTGGTTGATTTAAGTTAAGAATGGCCCAAAGCTGAACCATTGAGGGCCCCCCATCCCAGGAATGTCTTATTTTGCCTACGTGCATTTTCACCAGTTCCTGAAGGATAGGGGAGGGGGTTTCTATCCCAGGAATGTGTCTTCTCTCACTTTCCTACAGTTTTACCCCTTCCTGAAAGTCAGGAGAGGGAATTTGGGGATTTTCCACAGAGAGCACAGCTGAACCAGAAAGAGGGGGAGGCCTGCCTGCTACAATATATATACTATTAGAATTGAATATCGTATTATTAATACAAGTATACAATTTGCAAGAATTGCAAGATACCTCTGAAGAAATTTCATTGGGATGAAACCCTCCTATTAAGAATACAAAAGGATCTCTAACACAACCTTGTAAATAAATGATACTGTTACTTTCAAAGGACAAATTGTACTGTTTATCATGAAAATGTTTTCCATTCCAAAATTTTATGGGCTGTAGACTTAAAATAATTTTCCATAAAGAAGATTGTGTAGGCCCATTTTCTAGTTGAAGTAATGGAGAAACCACACCCATACCATGCCTAATAATGGGGTGATCTGCATGTGTGGAGATCACAGTATGGTTATATTGTGACATCTTCCATTTTAAAGCTTCTACAGAAGAGCAGCTAAATACGTGGCTACAATTGTGGGCTGCAAACCATTTAGGGGACCAGTTGGTTACAATTCCATAGGAACCATTAAGTAACCACACCCCATGAGATCCTCTACATATTTTCCAATGTATGTGTTCACTTTCAGGTGTCCATACATGGATGTAAGTACATGGTGATTTTTCAGAAGGATCTTACTTAAGATCTCTGAAAAAACTTTAAGCTCAAACCAGACAGCATGTATAACTGAGCTACAGAAACATTGCCATATTTAGGAGTAACAGATAGCCATGCTTGGAATGATAAGTTAACACAGCCCTCCACCAGACCTACACACAGTGGTCATATGGAAAAACCTCAAGACAAATTAATAGTGTTCCTTCTTCATTAGGATGTTGTAGGAGTTGAGAATTCTCACATCCCAGGAATCATTGATATAAATTAAAAGAGGGCTTTCTTTCCAAGAAATAGGGTGTAACAGAGGGTTGGTAATATAAATCTACTAGGTATAATTAGCTGTAGTGACAACAGGTGGGAAATTTACAGTTACAATGATTATAGCCATCATAGAGATAAGCATATTAGGTGATGTTACAGGCTTCCCTAGATTCCTTAATTGCTGTTTAACTTCTTGGCATAGATTCTTAATTTGTTCCCATGTTGGTGGACTTGTATATCTAGTGCCTGGAGTTGGTCCCAGTCATGTTGTAGCCAAATTCAGTTCTTCCATCTGGATAACTGGAGGGGTCTCATCCAAGAAGAGGGGAGGGGCTGGCCCATTTTCCCAGAACTTCCTCTTGTTTTGTTTTGCTCATGGTACAGTTTTATTCCTTGACTAGGCACCCACACCATTTTCTCTCCTGTTTCTGGTGAGACACAGGCAAACTCTCATTCCCACATTAAATTTTTATCCATATTCCAAGTATTAGTTAAAGGATCATTCCACCAAATCCCTGGAGTGTCCTTAACATTTTGGGTATTTGCTTCATTCTGCTCATAATGTTTTTCTGCAACACTACCATCATTCCTTGAATTCAAAAAAATGTAAGGTAAATAAAACTTTGTGTAACCTTGCCTGAGGCATTTATTTATGTCCCCTTTTTGTATTTTAAGCATAATCTTTAACATCTTATCAGCTCTTTCAAGTATAGCTTGTCTTTGGGGATTATAAGGAATGCTGAAAGAATGTGACATATTCCAGCTTTGCAAGAACTGTTTAAGAGCTGTACTTGAATAGTGAGGGCATTATCAGATTTGATAGCCTGTGGGAGTTCCATAATGCAAAGGAAGCTAGAACATATTGTTTAACATGTCATGATGTTTTCCCTTTTTGTGCTGTACCCCATATGTAACCAGAACAGGTATTCACAGTTACATAGATATAATTTACTTTTCCAAATAAAGCAAAATGAGTAACATTCATTTACCATAGAGAAGTTGGTTTTAACCCTCTAAGGTTAAATTCTGGTCCAGTTTGTGTTGGGTTGTTCAAAATTTGACAAGAAGAACAAATTTGGATTTTATTTTTTTGCTTGGACCCAAGCTAATGGATAATGAGCTTTAAGTCTAGCATCATTTATGTAGGTCAAATTATGAAAATAGATGGCATCATTTGAAACTGGCATAAATAGTTTATCAGCTAATACATTGCCCTGGGCTAAAGGGTCAGGAAAGTTCATAAGAGACTGAATGTGAGTGATATAAAAGGGATGACTACAAAGGCACACAACAGATTGTAATTTTTTAAATAGCTGAAATAAAGAAGCGTTTAGGTTTTACTTCACAAGGGCAGTTTCAGTTAATTGTGCCCCAAACACCACATATTCAGAATTAGATAAAATATTAACTGGCTTTGAAATGTCTTGAAGGGCATCAATCACTGCTAGTAGTTTAACTTGTTGTGCTAAAAATCCTGGGCTCAAAATTTTCTTTGTTTTAAGACCTGAATATTCTGCAGTGCCATATCCAAACCCATCAGGGAAATTAATGGGAGCATTAACAAGTGGATGATTTTTTTGTTATATTGGGTCATATTCATTGAGTTCTTTTAAGAAACTGCATGACAGGATTACTGGGGAAATGGTTGTCAATTTTTCCCACAAAGTCAGCAAAGGCAATTTACTATAACAAATGGTTTTGAAAGCAAACATTAACTTCTCTCTTTGTCAGAGGAAGTATCATATGAGAAGGATTCTTTCCTAGTAATAACATGTACTTTCTTTGCCCATAAGAACTATTTGTGCAATAAGATCAAGATATGGAGATAAGGATTTTACCACATTGTTAGAAAGAAAAATCCATTCTACTATTCCTTCACCTTGCATTATTAATTCCACTGGGGAATGACTGGAGGGAATGAGTATAAGTTGCAATGAGCCCTTGAGGTCAATGCATTCTACCTGGGCTTTTTGAATTTTCTGTTCAACTAATTCTGGTTCCTCTTTGGCTTTCTAATTCAGGGAATGAGGACTATTTAAGCTTGAATTTCCTCAGAGTAAAGCAAAAAGACCGAATACTTCATAAGTAGCAATACCCACCCTTGGTCTAAGCCAATTGATATCTTATAAAAGCTTCTGTAGATCATTTAGAGATTTTATGAAGTCTCTTCTAGTTTGCACCTTTCATAGTTTTATAGTTGTTCTATCTACCACATATCCTAAATAGGACACAGGAGTAATGGTTTGAGTTTTTTCAGGAGCAATTCTAAGCCCAGAATTTGTTAGATGTCTCTCTACATCCTTATATAATGATATTAACTCCTCAGTTGTTTCTGCCACACAGAGAATATTATCCACATAATGGATTATATGACATTGACAATATTGTCTTATTGGGCTCAAAACTATAGCACATAGCTCTGACACATAGTAGGAAGGTTCAACATTCCTTGGGGTAGAACTTTCCATTGAAATCTCTTCATAAGTTCTTTATTGTGAAGGGAAGGGATGGAAAAGGCAATTTTCTCCCTATTATGGGCAGCTAAAGGTATAGTAAAAAAGCAATTCTATAAATTCATAACTATCATTGGTGAATTTTTTGGAATCATTGTAGGGGAGGGCAACCCTGATTGCAGGGTGCCCATGGGCTGAATTATCATGTTTGCAGTTCTGAGGTCAGTTAATAACCTCCATTTACCTGATTTCTTTTTAATAGGAAAAGCTGGAGAATTCCGTGGGCTAAAGGACTCCTTAATATGTTCTTTGTCTTATTGTTCCTTAACTAGTTACTGAAGGGCCTCTAATTTTTTTAGCTGACAAAGGCCACTGCTCAACCCATACAAGTGTGGAAGTGGTCCAAGTAACATCAATGGACATGGAGGGTTTAAGAGGCTAGTGCCAGCAGTGGCCACTATGGAAAAGGCAAATACCTTAGGCCTTTGCAGTTTTTATAAAAGGGGAGAGAAGTAGGGATCACTATATCTTATGATGTTTCCCTAACCCTAATCAAGGAATATGCCCTTGTTTTTGCATTATTTGCTGGCACTGCTCAGTATAATTATTAGGTTTAGGAATATATATCTCAGGTTTCCATTGTTTTGGCAAATCCCAGCCCCATAGGTTAGTAGGTAAGTCAGCAACATACAGCTGTAACTTAGCCAGTTGTCCATAGGGGTCCTGGCAATGAAAGATGTTAACACTTTGTTTCAATCCTCTTGGAGTTCCTAGTCCTACTACAGAAATTGGAGCTTCTTGTGGCAAGAAAGAAGTTAGACAATGTTTACTACTAAAAATAGAAACATCAGTCATGGTGTCAATAAGACCTTTAAATTCCTTATCTTGATGAATTGTTTCACATATATGTCTAGATTCTAAATTTTTTTCATGTGAGAACACTCCAGCCTCTCCCATACTTCCAAAGTCTTCACTACCACATACCCTATCACTCTTACTCACAGGCACATAAGGAGAATAAGATGTTGGGCAATATCTTCACTTGGTGAAGCCTCTATGGTGTGGATGATGACATAATAACCAAGATTTCTCTTTTATAATCAGAATCAATAACCCCTGTATGAACTCTTACTCCTTAGGAGGTGAGACAACTTCTTAATATAAGGCCTATAGTCCCTGGTGACAAAGGACTTACAGCGCCTGTTTTAACACAAATGGATGCTTCTCTGGGAAGTAACATAACATGTTCAGCAGCAGGGAAGTCTATTGCTGTGCTTCCCACAGTGGCTGGGGATAAGTCCGGGGATGGGATACATCTCAATCAATAGCTAAAAAG
Organism: Tamandua tetradactyla; assembly: GCF_023851605.1. Classification (NCBI taxonomy): domain Eukaryota; kingdom Metazoa; phylum Chordata; class Mammalia; order Pilosa; family Myrmecophagidae; genus Tamandua; species Tamandua tetradactyla. The sequence goes on along the minus strand of NC_135337.1, from coordinate 99,537,649 downwards.
AGAGTTCCTATATTGGTTGTGTGATTGATCTTGCTTACTAAGGGGAAATTGTTATAAGGGTAAGGGAGAGTATGTCTGGAATATAGGAAAGCACTTAGGGCATTTCTAGGTACTTCCCTGGCCTGGGATTACAGTCAATTGAATATTATAGAAACCAAATCCAGTTAAGACTAATAATTTTCTAGATCCTTCAGGTATGAATGTTTGAATCACTTCACCAAGCCAAGGACCATAGTAAGCTGAGATTCTTGCTGAGAGTAAAAGGATATGAAATGGGTAGTGGATGAAATTAGTTATAAATACTAGCTATGAGCATGGGACCAATTGCAGAAACAAAAACTGTAGTTCTTGAGTATTTTCCTTACATTGTTATGAAGACAGACAGACAGACAGACAGACAGACAGATAGATAGATATACATGTGCCTATACACACACACACACACACACACATATATACATGTATATGTATGTGTATCTCTATATAAAGCATATCTTTGTTCTCTTACCTTTCTTACTGCTTTTAACCATTTACCATAAACATAAATTTTATTAGCTTTATGTCATAATGTCAAAGTTATAGGATAAGAGTCAATATTAACTGCTTCCATCCTCTTCTTGAGTTAGGGTTAATCCATTTTCCACTGTGTATACTGTATACAGGATAGTTCTATCATATTAGGCAGAAATACGATTATGTTATTGCCTTTATTTGCATATTAAGTGAAATTTCTGCTTCTAAATCAGCCAGCCAACATCTACTGGGAAATTCAACTTCATGTTCATGGGAGTTTCCAACCCAAAGCCTACACTACAGAATTCTGACTTGGCAATTTCCACAATTACATTGTGAGTCAATTTCTCTAACAAAACTCTTAACATATATTGGGTCAGTTCTGTCAAAAATTCTCTTACTTTGTCAGACTTCCGTTAGAAATACCACACAATTTGTTGCTTAAATACCAAGAATGCATTGATTTATGGTTTTAAAGGTTAGAGGTCAAAATTCGAGATATCAGCAAGGCTTGCTTTCTTCCCAAAGTCTATAGCTTTGAGGTTCTGGGCAGGTGCAACCCTTGGGGTTCCTTTGCTTATGTCTCTGCCTCCTATCACATGAAGATGTCTCTTTCTTCTTCCATAGCTCTTATTGTTCCTGCAGACTTGTGGCTTATTCCTGTATGACTTTCTCCAACTTCTGGCTTCTAGTGACTTCTCTTCATACAGTCTACAGTAATATTTATTCAAACCACCTTCTTTCTTCATTTGGGGCACTTTGCTACTGCAGAAATACAGTAGATATTTCAAGTCCCAGGGGTTGGAATAATAGGTTTGGACTATGAACAAGGAGCAAAAATAGCAGAAACCATTCCCCACTGACACTCAGGCAATACTGAAGACAGACTTCTCTGTCCATGTCCCAGTCTGGACTCTTCCCTCCCTCAGCCCAATGCCTCAAGGTCCTTCTCTGCCCTTACCTGCCAAACTCCCATACCCCTTATCATGCCATATAGTCATTCAAATATAAGATCCTCCAATATCCTCCCCAGGTGAGCTGAAGACAAATCTCAGACCCCTGCCATGTTGTTAACTGAATAAAGTCCTTCGTCTGTGATAAGTTTGTCTCCAGGCCTTCTTTGCCCTTAGCATTTTGGTACCAAAACCTGGGATGCTTTTTTGAGACAAACTGATCAATGAGGAGCTTCCACCTTGACATTGCTGACCAAGAAAACAACACTGGACACTAATTCTGCTGTCAGTGAGTCTTTGTACCTCTCCAGAGGACTGTTCAGTGAAGAACTGTCCCCTAGCCATTCCATTTCCAAAAATCCTA